>NC_135480.1:200057834-200424709 GCF_052094955.1 Ictidomys tridecemlineatus | reverse complement strand
TGCTTTCTGAGCCCAAGCATTTTTTTTTTGGTTCATTTAACATTTCTGTTTACAATTCCCAGCTAAATATGCTGATTTATAGACCTCTCCATTCCATGAGAAGGATATAATTTTATATATCAATTTAGAATGAAAGTCACCAAAAGTATCACTTTAAAAAAGTATTTAGTGTATATGGGTGGTATTATCAGTAATTCTTAAGTTTTTATCTTGGTGAAGTTAGTATTTTTATTCTTTCTCTTTGAAGAAATACATAAAGATCTTATTAACAATAAATAGGCAAAAATAAAATTTTATTGTCTTGGGGTACAATTAGGCATGCATTTTTCACGGGGGTGAGGGGTACCAGGGATTGAACCCAGATGTGCTTAACAAACTCTGAGCCACATCCCCAGCCCGTTTTAATATTTATTTTATTTACAGACCGGGTCTCACTGAGTTGCTTAAGGCCTCGCTAAATTGCTCAGGTTGGCTTTGATCTCGTGATCCTCTTGCCTCAGCCTCCTGAGCTGTTAAGATTACAGGCACCTGCCACTGTGCCTAGCCTGACATGCTTACCTTGTGAAGTTACAGGAAGCCTCAAAACTGAAATGGAGTGTGTATGTTGTATTAAATTGATTATGGTTTTAGATACTGCAAGTTCTGTAGATTTGGACTGGGAAGGAATAACATTTGCTAATACCTCATGACTTTCGCACATTAAATTGAGAATAATACGGATTTTTTTGTTGTTGTTGTATTTTTGGAATTTGGAGCCTCATTTTCTACCCCCTTTCCAAATTCCTGGTAGGGAAGCCTGTTCACCCTTGCCTATTTTGTAATAGGAAATATTTTTGCTGCTGATTTCCAGTTGTGCTTGGCAGTGGTTATACATGGAGATTTGGGATAACACGTTGTATGTGTTGAAACAAGTACTAAATTGGTCCAATTCAAGTGGTGTGTGTGTGTGTGTGTGTGTATAATTTTTTTTTTTTAAAACCTTTTCTGTAGTTGAGCAGATGGAAAGCTATGTTTGGAATATGGGCAGCTGTTCACACTCTGGCTGCTTTCCTATGATTCCTGGGCTTCCTGGAGTCCAATGTTATGGCACAGGTTCAGGCTAAGTTCATTTCTACAAGAAATGTCCCTATACACCGTGTCCATTAGCATAAGCTAGGGACAAGGGCAGTCAGAGGTCAAGAGAAGTTCAAAACAGCATAACCTTTCTGTGCTTCTGTTTCCAAATAACCCCCAGTCTGGCTTGCTCCCCCAGTTTTTTCCTCAGCCATCATGTTTACCGTGTAGTTGTAAAACTCAAGAGAACAAGGACTGACTTGATACAAGGGAAGTTAAAGAATAGAAGTCATTGTTACTTAAAACAGGAGAAATAATTGATTTATGTTTGGAGGCCAATTAAGCTATAAAACAGGAACAGTAAATCGACCTGTGACTTCACAACAGCTCCTGTTCTGATTTCTGTTCCACAGAAAAGGGGCTCCCCAATAAAGACTGTCAGCTTTTTAGGCTAAATTATTAATTCCTTTCATGCCTCTCTCAGGGATTGTAAACAGCACATAATACAGGGAAACAATTGGTACTGTTCACTTATTGGGCAGATAGAAGGTCAAAGGGTAAATAGTTGGATTAGCAACAGCTGTCTTTCTAGTCTCTAGTCAAACTTTTGTTTTATTATATATATCAGCAAAGTTATTCCCTAATTTTTTTTTACTTGTGTGCAATGAAATCTATTTCTCTTCTTGCAATATCCTAAAATGATTACACAGAGAGTAGACACTGGACAAAATTGAAAAGTCTTATTTTAGTTCAACTTCCAAAGTTAAAGATGAACATTCTTTTTGAAATGTGTTAAGTTGTCTGATGTTTACAGGATACTATCCTAAGGAAAGCAACCACTTGAAGTTAGCTAGGATCTTTTTAACTGTTCTTTTGCCAACTGGTTGAGGATTTTAGTGCAGTTTAATTAAAGGAAAGTAATTGCCTTTGTAGAATAATATATGTTCTTTCTGGAAACACTAAAAGTAAAATGTAAGCATCCTTAATCCCACCACCTAGAGGTAACCAGTATTTCTCATCTGACAGTATGTCCTTCCAGTTTGTATCTGAGCTCATCTTTTTCATAATTAAGAATCATACTGTAAATGCAGTTTTGTATCCTGTTTGTTTTTCCACTTAGGAGACCATTGTCTGAAGTCTTGAAACTTTTTTTTCACAAATATTTTTAATGGCAGGATAATTTTTCATTGAAACTGAATAGCTTTACCATGATGTACTTACCATTTTCCATTTTTGGATATTTAAATTGTTTCTCCTTTTTCGGACATTATATATAATGCCATAGTGAACAGTTTGTTTCAGAGTTTTTCTCCTGCATTTCAAATGAGTGCTTTAGCTTTTTATATAAGCAAAAACTTCTGAATTAGGATCATGAACTATGGCTCAAGATTGCTTGGATTCAATGTGGCTTTAATATTTATTAACTCTGCATTCTTGGTTATGTTATTTAATTTCTCTGTGTCTTGTTTTTTTATCCATAAAATGAGGACAGTAAAAGTTTATTTCTATTTTATTAGGGCTTTAGTATGGATTAAATGAAGTAATATATGTAAAGGGTTTGGAACAATTCTTGGCAAATGGTAAAGACTATTAAGCATATGCTATTCTAAGCTATGTAGTATAGTGTTGAAATTCTCAGTCTGTAGTAATGGGCTATTGTAACTGCATTTTATTCAGTTAAACTAGTCTGTATTCCAGTTATCGGCAGGTATAAATTACTGTTTCAAGTAAATAGTTCAGTCATAGGAACAGAGCCCGTGCACTTTTAACCATTTTGGCGAAGGTTTTTCTTTAGTATCTGGTTAGTTGTTACAGGGTTTGGCTTCCAACTAGTGGCAGATAACCTTCCAGATGCCCATCTGCAAACTCATTTTATCTTTAGGAGATTAAAGAAGTTACTCTCTACTTGGCTGGCCAGCTGGCTTGCTTATTTATTTATTCATCCATTCATTCTGGGGATTAAACCTAGGATGCTTTACCACTGAGCTACATCCTCAGCTCTTTTTTATTTTGAGACAGGGTCCTGCTAAGTTGCTGAGGCTGCTCTTGAACTTTCAATCCTCCTGCTTTAGCCTCCCAGTTCACTGACACAGGCATGGATCACTGCATATTTAAAAGAAGTACTCAGATTATGTATTTTCTCTTTGGTTAATAGCAAAGTGTAATAGAAGTATGCTGAGGAAAGGATTTGTACAATTAAAAATCTGACTGTTACCATTTAAAAAAACACTATATATTTGGGATTCTTGCTGATCCAGACTTTAAAAAGCAAAATATATTCTAATAAAGAACCTAGATAAATAAGCCTTTTGAAAGACATGTGGGGATGTAATTTAGTGATAGAGTGATTGCCTAGCATGTGCGAGGCCCTGGGTTCAATCCCCAGCACTGCCAAAGAAAAGAGAGACTTGAAAGTTTAATCATTGCCCTTTTTTGCTGTACCAAGCAAGGATCCTGATAGTGGAATAAATGAGTAAAATTTTAAAAACAAAACAAAACAACAACAACAAAACAGGCTCATATTAAGATAGCCTGTCACCACCAACTTGCTCACTTTGCATTCAACTGTCAAGTATGTTGGGATCCCAAGGAGATTCTTTTGTATCCATACATTCAAGTATAGTGTACCCATAGGTACTAGCTAGAATTCCTGAATTCTGTTCCATCTCCTATTGGGTGTATTCATAGTTATCAAACTGCTACAATTTTTGGCTTCAGCAAGTAGTTCATGTAGGTTCAAGTATTGTTGTAGAGAATGAACTTAAGACTGAATGTTAGATATCAAAGAGGGAAAGGGAATTACCATTTATTGGGTAGAATTTATGTGCCAGGTACTTTGCATATGTTCAGTAGTTGTGAGAAGGGTTAATACCTAAGAAGCTATCTAATTTCAGGTTCAGTTTTTTAGTACCTGTCCATTTAACACAGTTACTGTTATTTTTTCCCTCCCTAATTTGTATGCCAAACTGCTGTTCCTACCCTCAAGGGACTGGTTTAGTCAGGAAGGACAACACAAAAGTTGATATGGCTTTTGCTACAGAGTAGTAAAAGTATTACACATATAATACTTAACATGAATTTCTTCATTAAGCGCTCATAAAACCTGTTTAAAAAGACACTATCCTGGGCTGAGGTTGTGACTCAGTGGTGGAGCACTTAACTAGCAAGTGTGAGGCACTGGGTTTGAGTCTCAGTACCACATATAAATAAATAAAAGGTATTGTGTCCATCCACAACTAAAAATATTTAAAAAGAAAAAGAAAAAAGACACTATTTTACCAGATGAGAGTTGTGAGGCCTAAACAGGTTTTTAAATGTCTGTAGTTCTCTTGTTGATTGTGACAAATCTCAGATGCCAATGGTGAAAGACTTTAAGGCAGTATAATGATTTCTAATATATATAGTAGGGCTTTTATATTTTTTAAAAACTAGTATTTTATTTATTTATTTTTATGTGGTGCTGAGGCTCGAACCCAGTGCCTTGCATGTTCTGGGTGAGCACTCTACAGCTAAGCCACAACCCCAGCCCCATATAGTGGGGCTTTTATGTACAGAAGAATAATTTAGGTTATTTTATTTTCAAAGTAATATTTGAGTCAGACATGGTGGCATAAGCCTGTAATCTCAGTGACTTGGGAGACTGAAGCAAGAGGATCTCAAGTTCTAAGCCAGCCTCAGCAACTTAGGCTCTGTCTCCAAAAATGAAAAAGTGTGGGTCTGTAGCTCATTGGTTAAGCACCCCTTAGTTTAATCCCTAGTGCCTCTGCCCCCCAAAAATATCATTTAGGCATCTTTTGCATATATTAGGATGATTTGGGATATGAAGTGGAATAATTCACTATGCAATAGATCCCAAAGAAATATCTTTTGTAGCTCAGGTACAGTATTATTTCATCAGTTATCAGACAGATTCTTTCCTGAAGATAAATTCACAAATATGCCTTATTTCTCCTCTTTCTGTCTCCCTTTCTCCATAGCATTCATAACAATTCAGTAGTCTGGTTCTAAAACTTCACCTGAATCTGCTGCATTGTTGCTAGATCAAGTCTCCTGAATGTGTCCTTTGCTGGGGAGTTCCCCTCTGATAAGGATTCTTTTGAACAGGGTGGGGGCAGTATGAGACCCAGAGCTTGAGCTGAACTCTCATCCCCTTAACCTCTGCCCCTATTTCAGAGTTTATACTGACTTGGTAGGGACTCTGTATAGAGCCAAGAGTTCAGCACTTGTTTACAATTGATGGAAAGATAGTTGTATTCAAAGGCGGTTGTTGGGTCCTTGGATAGTCATGGATGTCTGCCACTATCTCTGGTGGGTGCAGGGAATGCTTGAACATCTAAGACTGGAGATTTGTAATGGATGACTAAGAAGGAATGAAAAGAAACTCTAATGCTAGATAGGTTGTAGCAGTTGTTTTTTCTGTGGGAGCAGAAAAGAGAGAGATCAGAGAGTCTTATAAACCTTTATTTCATAAACAAAAAAGCTGAAATTGGTCGCTTAGATTGAAAATTTCTTGTATTGGGCAAATATATCAGTAGTGGAAGGATACCCTAGATCAAAGCTACCCTTTTCCAAATTATGCATAGTTTTATAAATCAGCATTTTCTTAAAAAAATCTTGTGGTGCTCTAAGTAAGCTGAGAGTACAGCAACGTAGTCCTTATGAATTTTTTTCCCCCTTTAAGTTTCTAGGGGATCAAATTCATGGCCTCATTCATACCAGGCAAGTGCTCTACCACTGAGTTATACCTTACCCCTCATAGGTTAGTCTTTACATGATTTTTCTGGGTACACTGCAGCGTCTGTACCTGAGGTAGTTTTGTAAATGAATATGAAAGAAAAGGTAAACTTCTTTCTTGGAAGATTGTTAATAGTCACTGTGAACCAAAATTGAACATACTTTTTGGTAAACATAGGAAAAGATAAACTATAGAATATTAAGATTCAAAATGAGAATATGGTGTTATAACCTTTTCTTCTGTCAGCACAAAATTCAACATGCTGAGTATGGTCTGCCCTATAGATAGATTTTTGTCTCACTTGCAGGATGTTTATTTTTAGTTTTTATCTTAGATTTTTATTTTAGTTGTTGGACACAATACCTTTATTTTATTTATTTATGTGGTGCTGAAGATTGAACCCAATGCCTTACATGTGCAAGGCAAGCACACTACCACTGAGCTTAATAGTCAGCATATCCTCTTCCAGACCAAAACTTGTCCTCCACGCTATTTAATTACTCCCCTATTAAACTATCACACATCCCCATCCCAGGATATTTAAATGAAAGCATGTTAGTTGTCAAAACTTGCAGGGATTTTATAAAAATTTAGATTTCTGGTTTTCTTGATAAATTGGATATCTAATATTGAGCTTGGATTTCTATGTGGAATCCATTGCTGAAACAGAGTGGTGTAATGTCTGTCCTCTTTAGATAAGCATGCACTCTCAGGTTTGTCACAGACTCATGTGGCATCCTGAAGTTTCCTGCTAGTTGTCCACAGACATTTAAGTTTATAACACCTATGTTAAAGAAGGAAAAATTTTAGGGCTGATGAGAGTTTAGGAAAATGGAAACTCTTATAAGTGTAATCTAATAATATCTATCAAAACTGATATTGTGCATGTTCTTTTGCAGTTAACAGTTTAAAATTTAAAAATAAAAAATTTAAAATTACAAATTTAGCAGTTTATTCTAGAAATTAATCCTAAAGAAATGGTAGTTATATTCAACAGATACTTCTTTCAGCATTTATAGTAGTAAAAATATTTGGAAACAACTCAAAAGTTAAATAGGGGAGTAATTAAATAGTGTGGAGGACAAGTTTTAGTCTGGAAGAGGATATGCTGAACCGTTAACAGTGGTATCTTTAGAAAAATGGGATTACAGGGAAACTCACTATCTTTGTGATTTCATTTTAAAAAAAGAATTATTAAGAAAAATACATATTTTTTAAAAACCTTTAATTCTCATTTCATGTGCCAAGTTTTCAAGGCACTTCTCTCTGCCAAATTGAGCTAGGCTCTAGCTTCTTAGAGTGCAGGTTTCACAATCAGAGTTATCTTTTTTTTTTCCTTGTACTGAGGATTGAACCCAGGAGTGCTTTACTATTGAGCCTCATCCTCAGCCCTTTCTATTTTTCATTTTGAGACAGGGTCTCACTAAGTTGCTTAGGGCCTTGCTAAATTGCTGAGGCTGGCTTTGAACTCTCCATCCTCCTGTCTCAGTCTCCATTGCCTCAGTCTCCAGAGTCAAGGATTACAGGCATGTGCCACTACACCCAGCACAGAGTTCTCTTATGAAGTTGCTCTAAGGAATGGATATCAATGCCCTCAAGTAGCAGAAAGTATCTTGAAATCCAAGAACAGAGTGTAAGCCTAGAGTAGCATTTTAGGCTTCTTTTTGAAGCTCTACCTCTTCCACTTACCAATCAAGCCATCAGATTTGCTAAGCCAGGAGGATTGAGATAGTACTGTCAAGAATGAAGGGGGCTTCTCAGTAACTTCTTATATGAATTTGGCTGTCCTGACAGTTACAGAGTTAATTGCTGAAAGTAACTCTACTGGATTGTGACCCCACTGGAATACCTGGTGTGTGGGACAGTGGAAAAACATGAGTGAAAGTTTGCATCCTGGTATAACTGCTTCTTTGCTGAGTAACCATAGCAACCTCTATTTTTTCATCCCTAAAACAGTAATAATCTCTGTTAGGGGTTGTTTTAAAAAACAAATAAGATAATATATATGAATACCCAGCATTTAGCTGCTATAGTCATCCCTGCATCTTTTTTCTTCACTTAAATAGAGAACAGAAATTTGTAGCTTTTGTTAACATTTAATAATCGTTTACTGTATGCTTACATTATTAAAACATCTCATTTACCCTTCCTGGCAGCTCTGTGAGGTTATTCTCTTGTTTTCTCCATTTTACAGATGAGGAAACTGACAGTTTAACACTTGGCCAAGGTCACACAGCTGGTAAGTGGCAGAGCTGAACTCTGTGTGATCCCAAAGCCTGGGTCCTTTTTATCTTTTTTTTTTTTTTTAAAGTTGAGGTATAGATTTACAAACAATGAAACACAGATCTAAAGTATAAAATTAAATCAATTTTCACAAATGTGTGTACCTTGTAATCCACATTCGATCGAGGTAAGAACATTTACACCCCTTCAGAAAATTCCATTATGTTTTTTCCAAGTTGACCCCCAACTCTCTAAGCCAAAAAGTAAAAAGTTCTGATTTTTGTCATGTTAGATTGGTTTTGCCTGTTCTAAAATGTTACATGCATAGAATCAAACAACACTTGCTCTTTTGTGCTTTTATTTTTGAGACTTAATCCGTGATGCAGGGGTATTAATAGTTTTTTTTTTTTAACTGTTGTGTGGTATTCCATTGACTGTGTCACAATTTATCTGTTCATCTGTTTATATCTGGGCTGTTTCTACTTTTCAGCTACTACAAATAAATTGGTTATAAAATTTTTGTACAAGATTTTTATGGATGTATATTTTTATTTCTCTTGGACATACTTTAAGGATTGTTTGGTAACATGATAGGTGTTTTTTTTTTTTTTTTTTCTTGTTTTGGGGATTGAATCCAGGAGTGCTTTGACACTAAGCTACACCCTCAGCCCTTTTTGTTTTAAGACAGAGTCTTGGTAAATTGCTTAGTGCCTCCCTAAATTAATGAGACTGACCGCAAACTTGGTGATTCTTCTGTTTTATCCTCTGGAGTGCACCTAGTTGTATGTAAACCTTTTTGTGAAATTGTCAAACAGTTTTCCAAAATGTTTACACATTTTACAGTTCCAATAGTGTATGAGTTCCAGTTGCAGATATTTGCAAGCATCTGGTGTTGTTAGTGTTTTTAATTTTAGTAATTTTAGTGAGCATTTTTATAAAGGGATTGATGTGGTTTTAATTTTCATTTCCTCAGTGATTAATTGTGTTGGTCACTTTTTAATGTATTTACTGGTTATTCATATATTATCTTTTTGGTGTCTTTCCAAGTTTTTGACCATTAAAAAATTGTGTTTTTTAGAATTCATTTATTGAGTTCTAGGTGTTTTTATTCTGGATACAAGTCCATCATCAGAGATGTGTATTGTGAATATTTTCTATTAATCTGTGGCTTTCCTTTTAACATGTTTTATAGTGAGCTGAACAGTTAGGGTTTTATGAAATCCAGCTTATGATTAATGTTTTCTGTGTCTTTCCTAAGAAATCTTGGCCTAACCTGAGGTTGCAAAGATATTCTATGTTTCTTCCAGAAATTTTATGGTTTTAGAGTTTACACTAATCTATCTTAAATTAATTTTTTTTGTCTTATTAAATAGAAATCAAAATTTTGGGGCTGGGGTTGTGGCTCAGTGGTAGAGCGCTTGCCTAGCACTTGTTGAGGCATTGCGTTCAATTCTCAATACCACATAAAAATGAAATAAAAATATTGTGTCCACCTACAACTAAAAAATAAATATTAAAAAAACATCAAAATCTTTTTTGTGTGAATAAAAATAAAGACTGTCTTAATATTTTGATGCTTTTGTTGAAAGTAATTTGAGTCTACTTAAATAGACATTATATCTCTTTCATTAATCTTTTTATCTTCTTACAAATACCATTTTGAGTTGCTTACTGTAGCTTCTTTATAATCTTGAAATCAGATAGTGTTAGTCTTCTAACTCCATTCTTGTTTTCAAAGCATTTTGACCTAGCTTTTCTTCTTTTTGTTCTTTTTCTTTTGTTTCCATATAAGTTTAGAATCAGCTTAACATTTTTTTTTAAATACAAAACAGCTTGCTAAGTTTTTGATTGAATAACATTGACTCTATCAATTTGGGTAAGAATTTTCATCTTAATAGCAGTGAGTTTTTCCTCTATTTTTCTACTTATTTAGGTCGTCTTTATTTTTTCTCACTAATGTTTTAAAAAGTTTAGTGTTGAGATCTTGTATATCTTCCTTTAAACTTATCCCTATTTTGTTTTTTAATACTACAATAAATCATATTGTTTTTAACATTTATTTTCCAACTGTTTTTTTCTAGTGTATAGAAATGCTATTGGTTTTTGTGTGTTGAGTTTATATCCTATGACATTGTTAAATTTGTTTACTAGCTCTTCTAACTTTTAAGAAATAAACTCATTGGGACTTGTATATCTTGCGATGTGTACTTCTGTGAATAAAGACAGTTTTATGTCTTCCTTTTTGATGTTTATGACTTTTATTTTTCCTACTTTATTGCATTGGCTAAGATTTCCAGTACAGTGGTTTATAGAAGTGATGAGAATGACATTCTTGCCTTGTTCTTAATCTTGAGGGGAAAGAATTCAATTTCACTATTAAGTATGATGTTAACTCTATAGGGTTTTCTTTTATTTTTAAAACTGGTAAAATACACATAACATTTATACCATGTTAACTATTTTCAAGTGTGCAGTTCTGTGGCATTGAATACATTCATATAAATTGTGCAGTCATCACCAATGTCCATACACACAATTCTTCTCATCTTGCAAAACTGTAACTTGGTACCCATTAATAGTAAATACCTGGGCTGGGGGTTTAGCTCAGTGGTAGGGCATTTCCTAGCACACATGAGATACTGGATTCGATCCTCAGTACCACATAAAAATAAATAAAATAAAGGCATTGGGTTCATCTAAAAAGAATTGTAAATACCCATTCCCCTCAGGTTTGTCAAATGTACAAATAAAAATAAATGTCCATATATGTGAGGGCTTTTGCCTAGGCTCCCTAACTCATTGGCTTATATGTCTGTTATTATGTCAGAACCACTGTTTTGATTACTATAGCTTTGTAGCAAGTTTTTGTTTTCTGCCTCTATGAATTTGACTACTCTGGGTATCCCATATAAATACAGTAATGTAGTATTTGTCCTTTGTGCTTACTTCAGTTAGCATAATGTCTTCAAGGTTTATCAGTATTGTATATCAGTATTGTTAGAATTGAATTTTTAAGGCTGAATAATAATATCATCTATATATACCCCATTTTGTTTATTCATTCACCCATCATTGATGGACACTTTGTGTTTCTTCCAACTTTTGGCTGTTATGAATAATCCTGCTCTGAACATGGGTTTACATGGATGTAACTCTTTTGAGTCCTTACTATAAATTCTTTTGGGTCTAGACCCAGAAGTAGACTTGCTGGACCATGTAGTAATTCTATTTTCAATTTTTGAGGAAGTGCTATACTGTTTACCTGCTAGCTTCACCATTTTTATATTCCTACCAGTAGTGCCCAAGTGTATTAGTTTCTCCACATCCTTATCAATACTTTCTGTGTTTTTGATGTACATTTTTAAAAAAATATTTATTTTTTTTGTTTTAGGTGGACACAATATCTTTATTTATTTTTATGTGGTGCTGAGGATCGAACCCAGTGCCCCGCGCATGCCAGGGCAGCTCGATACCACTTGAGCCACATCCCCAGTCCCAGGGCAGCTCGATACCACTTGAGCCACAACCCCAGTCCCTTGATGTACATTTTAATGATTAATGATGTTGATCTTTTCATGTGCTTATTGACCATTTGTATATCTTGTTTGGAGAAATGTCAATCTAGTTTTTTGTCTGTTTTTAAAATTAGATTCCCTAGGGGGGTGTTCTTTCAGTATTTCTGGTTATTAACCCCTTATCTATCAGATATATGATTTACAAATATTTTTTCCCATCCTACAGGTTGTAGTTTTGTCTTGTTGGTTATGTTTGATCCACAGGAGTTTAAATTTTTTCTTGTTTTGTTTGTTTTTTGTGTTGGAGATCAAACTCGGGGCCTCCTGCATGTTAAGCAACGTATTCTACTACTGAGCCTAGCCCTGGAGTGTTTTTGTTTGATGTACAATTATTTTTTTTTCTTTTGCTACCTGTGCTTTTTGTATCATAGCCAAGAAACCATTGCCAAATCCAATGCCATGGAACTTTTTTTTTTTTTAAGTTTTATAGTTTGGGCTTTTGTATTTTAAGTCTTTGATGTGGAACTAATTTTAGCTTGTGGTATAAGGTAAGGTTCAACTTCATTCTTTTACATGGAATATAGTTTTACTAGATTTATGTTAGGAAGATTGTTCTTTCCTCATTGAATAAGGAAACATTGTCAAAATTCATTTGGCCTGGCTCAGCATGTGCAAGGCTGTGGGTTAAAACTCCCAGCAACCCCCAGCCCTCAACCCCTTGCCCAATCATTTGTCCATATATATGAGTGTTTCTTCCCTGGCTCTCTGTTCCATTGACTTTATGTCAGTATTACATGTATCAATTACTGTAGCTTTGTAAATAAGTTTTTTTTTTTTTTTTAAATGCTCTTCCCCACACCCCCCCATACTGGGGATTGAATCAGGGGCCTCATACATGCCAGGCAAGTGCTCTGATATTGAGCTACACCTGTATCCAGTTATAGATGCTCTTTATCAGCTTGAGAGCTTTTATCATGAATATTTATAAAACTTTTCAACTTTTGATATTCCTGCATCTTGATATTTTGATTGTTAATGTGAATTATACTAATTGAATTTTGAAAGTTGAACCAGCTTTATTTATAATCATCTAGTCATGCTATATTATAATTTTCATATCTTACTGAATTCAATTTAATAGTGTTTTATTATGGATTTTTATGATCATGTTCCTAAAAGCCAAAGCCTATGTCTTAACCTCACTGCCACACTGTCTCCAAGATTTTTCTTTGACTTGTTATTTTAGGTACATTTCCTCTTGTCTAAATCTGCATTAGTTTTTTTTTTTTTTTTTGTATAATCTTAAACCACCCAAGTGTATTTCTAGATAGATGTAAGCTTTCCTTCTACTTTAAATTTGAAGTCCCATCCGGTGGTTTGTTCTGTAAGCAAAAAGATGAGAAGTTGGTGCATTGGTGTGTATTCCCACTTAGAATCCACTAGGTGGCAACAGGGCCTAACTGAAGAGCAAAGAGTGAGGACTTGGACTGAAAAAAAGCAGAAGACAATATTTGGAAAACTCAAAATTAAGCAGAACAAAAAACAAAATTTTCTGTAAAGTAGTACTTCTAGCCTTCAAAATTTGAGAGAATGAAGTTATACCTTTATTTCATTCTAAGAGCATGTAAAAATACATGGGAATCCATTTTGCCATCTTTTTTCTTTTGCCTCTCAAATGTCAAAATCTTGGCTTACTCAGTAGATATCTAGTCACTTTTCTCTGAATATTTGAGTAAGGGAGAGGCAAGATGGAAGGGTAAGGTGATAGAGCAGAGAAGGACATGTTTTTTCCAAGAGTCATTTACTGAGTGTGGCACACATCTTTAATCCTATCTACCCTGGAGGCTGAGGCAGGAGGATTACAGGAGACTGCAGGAAGAGGTATTAATGGCCCCATCATATTCCCTGGATCTTAGCCTCCATTCTTTTGGAGTCCATTTATGAATGTGTAGTCTCAGATGTGGAATTTTCTTATAAAAATGGAAGTGGGAGAAAAAAGATTTTCCTGGATAAAGAATTAAGATAATGGTAGAGGAAGAAGATGTGAGGTTCCAGGAAGCTATGGGTAGGATTTATGGGGCTGTGACAAGTAAAAGAAAGGGATAACATGAGTTTCTAATGCTAATCTGAGGTAATGAAGAAGAGGAAAGACAACTAGACTGCAAGCAGTGTGAGGTACGACATTGAGGCCTGGTGTTTTTTTAGTATGACAGTGATGCTGACTTTGGCATATTAATGATCTCATTACCTACTTAACTGGCATGGTCCTGATTTGTAATTGAAAATAACTCATTAGTAATAAACTATTATCTACAAATACATTTGTAGTAACAATGATGTATGTAACTTGGCAACTGAAGTTCATATATGAAGTTCATATTTGAAACATGACATATACCTGTCACCATCTAGTTCCTGGAAAATTATAAAATAAGGAAAGTGTTGATGCAATCCCTTTCATCATACACAACATGTATCAAAGTAAATTGAAAATGCTGCTGCTGAATGAATATAAGTGAAGATTATAAAATCTTAGTAAATATGTGGTATATATAAATCTGTCTTCTCTTATTCTTTCCTAGCAATTGAAAACTACTACTAATTCCCTCTATAGTGATAGTGGAGTTCTGAGAACTGTAATATTTCGCATTGATTTTATGTGTGTATTCACAGAAGGATCTTGGCAACTTGCTACCCATTTTGTGACAGCCAGGTTTAGTAGAAACACCAGAGTGTTTTGTTAGTAGAGTGTGGCACATACCTTTAATCCTAGCTACCCTGGAGGCTGAGGCAGGAGGATTACAAGCTTGAGGCCAGCCTGGGAAACTTAGTGAGACCGTCTCTTAAAACAAACAAAAAATTAAAAGTAAAAAGGGCTGGGGATATAGCTCAGTGGTAAAGTGCCCCCTGGGTTCAATTACAAGTACCAAGAAAAAAAGAAAAAAGGAAGTTTTATTGATGATTCAATAGAGAAATTATTAAGAAAGAACACAATGGAAGTTCTGAAGTTGAAACATAAATGAGAAACTAAGGAGGAACCAGCAGCAGATTTGAATTGACACAGGAAAGAATGGTTGAACTTGTAGTAGATTTGTCAATCCAGATTATCAAATATAAAGAACAGAGAAAAATGATTGATGAAAAAGAACAGATTTTATGTGAGATCTGTGTGATAACATCAAGTATATGTGTAATGAGAATCATAGGAGATGAATGAGAGAAAGAGGTAGAAACATGTAAGAAGAAATAATGGCCCCTGAATTTGATGATAAACATTAATCTATAGATCCAAGAAACTTGAGAAACTCTAAATAAGATAAGCTTCAAATTGTTGGAAGACAGCACAAACAGAAGACCTTGAATGTAGCAAGAAAAAATTCATTATGTATCAGAAACAGTGATAGAATTTGTGTTGACTTCTCATCCAAAATAATGGAATCTGGTATGAAAAGAAAAATTTATCAACCAAGAATTCTGTATGCAGCAAAACTATTCAAAAAAAGAGCACAAACATTCTCATATAAAAAGACTGTATTAGTGGACTTGCCTTAATTTCCTTAAAGGAAATTCTTCAGGATAAAAGGAAGTCATATCAGATTAACTCAAGTCCATGAGAAGAAATGAGGAACACTAGAAATAGTAAATATGTGGTATATATAAATCTGTTTTCTCTTTTATTTTCAAAAGAAGATATAAAATTGTATAAAGCAAGGATTATAACACTGCCTTCTTGAGTTTATATCTTCTATGTGAGAATAATAGAAAGGGAGGGAGACAGGAGACATTGGAGAAAGTTTCTATATTTCCTAGAATTAAGTTAAAAGTAGATTGTCATAGGTGAAATGCATGTTGTAAATGAAAAAACATGTAGTAAAGAAATCTCAAAGGGATTAAAATGGAATACTAAAAATATTTTGCACAAAAGGAAATAGTAGAGGAGAAAGAGAGGCTTAAAAATATTGGAACAAAGCCAGAAAATGGCATATATAAGTCCTGCATATCAATAATTATGTTAAATGTGAATTGATGAAGGCTGGGATTGTGGCTCAGTAGTAGAGTGCTTGCCTAGCATGTATGAGGCAACATCTTAAAAAAAAAAAAAAAAGTGAATGGATACACTATTCTGTTAGCCTGGGCAGAAATCCAAATTTAGACTGTCAATAATAGACATACCTTATTTTCAAAGACATGATTGAAATTGAAAAGGTGAGTAGAGTGAGATTGTGCAAATAGTAACCACAGGAGAGCTGGAGTGGCTTTATTAATATTAGAGCTTAAGATAAGAAACATTACTAGAGACGAACTTTTCATAATAACAAGAGTCCACCAAAATACACAAAGCAAAAACTGATAGAAATTAAAGGAGAAATAGCCAATTTAACAATAATATTTGAAAATTTCACTGTCCCACTCTTAATGATACAGTAATTACACAGAAAATTAACAAAAATATAAAATACTTCATCAGCACTATCAAACAATTTGACACTTGTGTTCAGTACTGTATGCAGAATACATGTTCAGGTTACATGGGACAGTCTTTAAGAGTGTTCTGACAGGCTAAGGACATAGCTCAGTGGTAGTGAACTTGCCTACAATGCTCAAGGACTTGGGTATGATCTCTAGCACGGCCACCCCCGCCCTCAGGAAAAAAAATAAAAGGCAAGGGGAAAAAAAATGTAGGTCATAAAATAAGTCTTAATTATTTTCAGAGCAAAACCATACAGGGTATATTCTGTGACCACAATGGCATTAGAGATTTTTAACAGAAATCTATGATATTCCCAGATATTGGAAATTAAATAGCACATTCACAACTTAGGATCAAAGCAGAAATTCCAAGGCAAATTTTAAAACATTTTTAATTAAATGAAAAGTCAACAGATATATGAAATGTAGCTAAAGCTTTGCTTAGAAGATTGATGCCTCCCATACTGCTTTTATAATTTCCTGTAGTAGAAAGCAGTGAAATAGATGGCACAAAAACAATAGTTTAGAGAATGTTAACAAAACTAGAAGTTGTTTCTCTAAAAAGATCAAAGAAATTAACAACCAACCCCCTACCTACACTGACCACGACAGTAAAAAGGACAGGTTATAAAAATCAGGAGTAAAAGAGGTCACTATTGCCCCATAGAAATTTAAAAGGACTACAGTCAAGGGGATGTCATGAACAACTTTATTTTAACAAGTTAGACAACATATGAAATGGACAAATTCCTAGAAAGAAAGATTATCAAAAGTGATGGAGGAAATAGAAAATAGGAACAGTCATAAAAATGAATTAAATTTTCTAGAAATGGAAGCCAAGTCCCAGGTGGATTCATTGATGAATTCTATCAAACATTTAAAAGAAGCAATAATAGTAACCTTTCACAAACTCATTAAGAAAATAGAAGAAAAGGGAACACTTTTCAGCTCATTTAATGAGTGTAACATATCCCTTATAAATTCAGGCAGAAAATGTTTAAGAAAATATTAGCAAACCAAATTCAGCAACATGATAAATATATAATGGATTATATACCAAATATATATTGATTACTTAAAACATATTTCAGGAGTGCAAGCTTGAATTAACACATAAAAATTAATGTAATATACCAATTGTCAACAGATGTTACCTTAAAATATAAGATATGGGATTGGGTGTGTGGCTCAGTGGAGTAATGCTTGCCTAGTATGCCTACTCAGCCCTGTTTGTTTACTACCATATGTAAAAAAAAATCGATGTGGCCATATTCCAGAAAAACTGTATTTATGAAAATAAGATAGTTTGGGCTTGGAATGTGACTCAGTGTTAGAGCACTTGCCTAGCATATGTGAAGCCCTGGGTTCAGTCCCTAGCACCATAACAAACACTGCCCCCATCCCCGAAAAAACATCCATAATAGATAATTGGCCCACAGGTCGTGGTTTGCTTTATTAATAAAGGTTAAAAAAATGTAATCATCTACACAGACAAACATTTGGCAAAATCCAACACTGGTGATCCATGATTAAACTTCTCAGCCAACTAGAAATAAAAGGCACCTTCTACCTGATAGAGTATCTACGAAAAGCCTACAACTAGCATATTTAACGACAAAATACTGAATATTTTCTCCCTAAGACTGAGAATAAGGTGGGAAAAAATGGCAATTCCTACCAAGTCTTTAAACATTATACCGGAAGTTCTAGCTAGTGCAATAAGGGAGAAAAAGGAATCCGAATTGTAAAGAAATAATTAAAATTGTCTTTATTTGATGAATAATTCTATATATAATCCTAAAGAATCCACAAAAACAAAAATTGGGACTGATCAAGTCACAGGATACTAGATAAATACAAATATCAATTATATATTTATATACTAGCAGCAATCCAAGAACAAATGTAATGAAACAATTCCATTCATGCTTGTATCCAAAGAATAAAATACTTAGAAATTAACAAAATCAGTATAAGATTTATACAGCTATGAAATACTACTAAGAGAAATTTAAAAGATTTAATTAAATGCAGAAAATTCTGTGTTTATGGATTAAAAGTTTTAAGTATTATTAAGTTGGTAATTTTCTCCAAATTGATATATTCATTCAGTGCAGTCTCCATAAAAAAATTCTAGCTAATTTTTTTAGAAGTTGACAAATTAATTTTAATGTTTTTATCGAATTGAAAAGGACTTAAAACAGTACAGTTTTGAAAAAGAACAAAGTTCAAGGAAATCACATTATGGAGTTTGAAAAATAAGAGACACAAAAATCAAGACAGGTGATACTGCTGTTAGAGTAGGCAATGGAATTGAATTGAGAATTCAGTAGTGCTTTTTTTTTGGGGGGGGGCTACAGGGATTGAGCCCAAAGGCACTTTACCACTGAGCTACATCCCCAGTCCTTTTTTTTTTTTTTAATATTTTTTTTAGTTGTTGCTGGACACGATGCCTTTATTTTATTTATTTTTTTGTGGTGCTGAGGATTGAACCCAGGGCTTTGCACGTGCTAATAAATGAGTGCTCTACCACTGAGCCACAACTCCAGTCCCCATCCCCAGTCCTTTTTATCTTTTGAGACAGGATCTCTCTAAGTTGCTGACCTTGAACTTGCCATCCTACCTCATCCTCCTGAGTCACTAGGATTACAGGAATGTGCCACAGTACCCAGTTTGAAATAGTAATGGTAGTATATCTTTTATTTTTATGGTAAGTTGAATTTTGACAAAATTTCCAAGACAATTCAATAGAGAGATGATAATTTTTTTTTTCAACAGATGGTGCTGGGAGAGCTGGGCACTGTTATACAGTCCTGTAATCCTAGCTAGTTGGGAGACTAAGGCAGAAGGATCCTTAGTTTGAGTCCAGCCTCAGTAGCTTATCAAGACCCTGTCTCAAAAAGGAATGGGGATGTAATTCAGTGGTAGAGTACCTCTGGGTTCAGTCCTTAGTACTGCAAAAACTAAATAATATAAAACAAAAATGAAATGTGATTCTGGGGAAAATGGGATATATACTTAAAAAAATCCTAAAAATAAAACTCAGGCCCTTTATAGTAGAAACAAACATTAACTCAAAGTGCATAATACCCCTTAATATATGACTTTTTGTGTGTGTGTGTGGTGCTGGAGATTGAACCCAGGGCCTCATGCCTGCCAGGAGAGCAGTTTACCACTGAGCTACACCCCCTGCCCCCAATATAAGTTCTAAAACTACAAATTGTACCAAACAATAGTTTTGTGATTTTGGAAGAGACAAAGACTTCTTACACATGACATTAATGGCACACAGTCATAAAGGAAAAAAATTGATAAAGTGCCAACATGTAAATATAAAACTTACACTTCAAAAGACATCTTTAAAGAAGATGAAAACAGGGCTGGTATTGTGGCTCAGCAGTAGAGCGCTCGCCTAACATGTGAGGCCCTGGGTTTGATCCTCAGCACCACATTAAAAAAATAATAATAATATAAAGGTATTTTTAAAAAGTAAATGAAAACATAAGCTTAAAGATTGAGGGAAAATATTTGCAAATCAAACACAATAAAGGAGTTGAATATAAAGGATTCTTAACAACTTGGTAAGATAACTCAAGCTTTACAAGTGGATGAAAATTATTGTATGAGTCTACAAAGAGCCAAAATTATATAGACAAAATGAAATAGAGGATGTGGAGAATAGGTAGTGTTTAATAGGTACAGAGTATTTGTTTAGGGTTATGAAAAAGTTCTGAAAATGGACAGTGGTAATTGTTGCACAACATTGTGACTTCAACACTACTGAGTTCTACACTTAAAAATGATTAAGATGATTAAACTGGGCATTGTGGTGCACTTTGTAGTGCTAGCTACTTGGTGGGCAGAGGCCGGGGGAATCACTTGAGCTTAGGGGTTTGAGGAACCCCCCACCTCTGCCCTGGGGCAATGTAACCAGACAGTGTCTCAGAGTAAAAAAGAAAAAGAAGAAGAAAAAAAGTTTAAAATGGTAACTTTTAAGTATATTGCATCACAATAAATATGTTTAAAAAATTTTAAACCATAGGGCAAAAGACTTTAACAGACCTTTCCTCACATTTAAAAGTGTTCAATACCATTAGTCATAAAATCATGAAAACATCCACTGTACATTTTGGAATGATTGAGTCAAAAAAAACCATAAAGTGTTTGTATGTGTAGCAAATGGAAATCTTGTATGTTGCTATAGGAATCTCACATGGTACAATCATTATGGAAATCAGTTTGGTAGTTAAACATAAACTTGCTATATGCTCTGGTTGTTTCACTTCTATCCAAGAGATAAAAACATATATCTACCAAAGACTGCATGCAAATGTTCATAGTAGCATTATTCATAATAGCCCAAGCCTAGAAACAATCCAGATGTCCATTAGCTGGTTAAATGATAAACAAAATGTGGAATACTCATATAATAGAATGCTCTTCAGCAGTAAGAAGAAATGAACTACTGATATATACTACAATGTGGCTAAGCCTAAAATTCATTATGCCAAATTCAAAAGAGTATATACATTTACATGTAAAGTCCAGAAAAGGCAAATTTATAGAGAAAGAAAGCAAATCAGTAGTTGTCTATGAGGATTGAATGCAAAGAGGCTCAGAGGGAATGTTTAGGGTAATGGAAGTGCTCTAAAATTAAATTTTGGTGATGGGTCCAAAACTCAGTGAATTAGTATAATTCATTTTTTAGTTTACTCAGGATATGGTTCAGTGTTAGAATGCTCCTTGCTTCAACCCTTTGCACAAACAACAACAAAAAACCCCTAATAACAACAAAAAAAGTCATTGAATTATACACTTAGAACGGGTGAATTTGAACATATGTGAATTATACTCAAGAATGTATTAAAAACAGTACCTTAGTTGGAATGAGGGGTAAAAAGACTTTTTGATAAAATATTGCACTGATGATTTGTGATATCTCTTTTAGTCATTTCTTGGAAATCCTTTATTCACAAAGCCTTACCCTTTGCCCTGATCTACTAGAAAGAAACTTCTTGTTTAGGAGGGTTGAATCAATTGTTTGGCATATGATTTTGGTGGACCCCAAAGTTAATACACATCTTATCAAGGCTGATGCAGAAAAAGCCTTCAAGGTCCAGGTTATATGTTAACTCTCTTCAGACATCTCACAAATGTGCTACTGATTGACATGCAGGCAAGTGTTTGGGAAGTGAAGGGATCTTGTCTATACCTGCTGAAAGTGGAGAACCCATGGAATGGTACCACCAGAAACTGCTGTTGGTAGAACAATTTTCACATGTGTTTCCTCACTGAGGCCTTATAGTGATACAAGATATGGAAAGTGTCTTTAGTTTTTCCTTGTAAAGAGAAATAGTAGGTGTTTTAGGGTGGACCATCTTGTTCAAAGAGCATACAGTCATGATAGAGCTGGATGTACATGAAGATTTTCTGACTCAGTATCCCATATTGATTCTTCTTGACCAACTGTTTTGCTCCAACTATTTACAGGTAAGAGAGGAGAAAGTATATAGACTTTGTGTGGTTTTTTTTTTTTTTTTTTTTTTCAGTTAGTCTGAATAGGAAGTGAAGTTGGGCTACAGTGTAAGTTTATGCATGGGTTGTATTCTAAGTACAATCAAGATGGCTTTGTTCCATTATCTGGGACCTATTAAAATTATACCTAGTGGAATTGTAGTTTGTGACATGGATGGCTGAAAGTTTCTTAGTCTTGATTTGAGGAACAGACCACTTTCTAAATTATAAATTGTGCCAGAAATCCTACGGAAATTCATTTGACAAACATTTATAGAGTGCCTACTTTTTGTCAGGCCTCTGGACAGGGTATGGGATCCCATAGCCTGGTTAGACCCTGTTGAGGTACAGCTTAAGAGGAGAAGAGGAATTGCATGGAATTTCCTTCATTGTTTTATTCTCTGTTGGTAGAACAATTTTCACATGTGTTTCCTCACTGAGGCCTTATAGTGATACAAGATATGGGAAGTGTCTTTAGTTTTTCCTTGTAAAGAGAAATACCATGTCTGCCCTGCTTTCCAAGGTGGCCACTTTCTTCACGGACCTGGAGCCCATTATTTTCTACTATCCCTGCAGCTGGGCTTTTCCACAGTTCCCCTTTTTGCTAAAAAATAGTTTATCTTTCCTTTTCCTGTGGATTTTTCATCTGCTTTTGTAATTCTATAGTTTAGAGATTACAACTGTTAACATTTTTTTTTTTTTTGGTTTGTTTTGTTCTAGTCTACTTGAACTTCCAGTCTGCCTTTTTTTTTCTTTTATAAGCACTGGCTTGGGTGTATTATACACTATGAGATTAGCATTTTGTGTATTAGGTTCTGTGTGAGGTAACTTACATGTATTCTTACGCAGCCCTGTGAAATAAATACTATTATTATATCACATATTTGCAAATGACATAGGTTTAAAGGTTAAGTAACCTGCCCAGTGCCTATAGTTAAGTACCAGAATTCTTACCTTCAGCCTCTTTATTACCTTTCCAGAAATCTACTTCCAGCCATGACTATTGTGCCAAAATTGTTCTTTTCAAAAATATCATTAATCATTTTTTAAAATCCTGCCTCATTTTTTGACATTGAAAATGTGTGAACTGCATGTCTTTTGTGCAGTTTAGCTACACTTTTGTACATATACTTTTGTGAAAACACTATTGCTTCTTTGGTCCCTCAGCTCTGCCCTGAATGCTCACCTTGTGTCTATTTCACTCAGGTATTTATATATACCTTTAAAGTCTTCACTTGAATATTATTTCTTCAAGGAAGCTTTTCCTGACTCTCTTACCCAAGACTGCATTGGTTCCTTCTATCATTTACTCCCATAATACCTTGTTTTTATCTTTTGCAGAGCTTTTCATACTTGGAATATTTGTTCAGTGGAATTTGTTCTGCCCTTTTCATTTTATACTTTTGTTTCTTCAATTTCTCCTGGCTCTTATTTTGCATTTGAGGTAAACAGTAAGTGTCCAATAACTGTTTGTTAACTATTTTTTTCTTTCTGCTTGTAGCTTATTTACTTTTAACTCCACGATTGTGAATCATAAATAGCATCTTCCTGTAATTTGTACTTTTAGCTTCTCAGGGCTATAATCCTCATGACTTCCTAACAGTTTTGAACTGTTCTACTCTTTCCCTTACTATACATGCCTTTTGTTTTCTCTATTGCATGTATTTATTTAGATTCCCATCTACAGAAAATACCCTCAAGCTCACATAGTTGTCTCCCCTCTTACAACACTTACTTTTAAAAAATATGGTTTTTTATTTTTAGTTATAGGTGGACACAATACCTTTATTTTGTTTATTTTTATGTGGTACTGAGGATCAAACCAAGTGCCTCACACGTTAGGTGAGTGCTCTACCACTGAGCCACAACCCTAGCCCTAGCACTTACTTTTGTCTAAAAGAAACTGCAGAGAATTTTGGTTGTTGAAATATGTCATTGTTTTATTGACATATTTAAAACCTATTGATTTTCTGTAAATAAATGGCATGTTTGTCCAAATGCACATTTTTCAAAGAATGAATGTGTCATTCTTTTCTAATGTTTTCAGAAAATTTGGGAATAATTGGTGGTTAAAAATAAATGCCCAGAATGCTTGGCATCTGAGAAACATCAACACATGGAATGCCTTCTCTGTGTCCACAGTATGACAGAAAGAAAACTCATGGGTTTCTATGAAGACTTATTGGTAGAATAGTCATCTGAATTTAACCTAGTTCATTCATTAGATTCTTTAGGTATGAGAGCATAAACCCAAATGCAGATCTGTATTTTTGGCTGCCATAAAATAGTACAAATATTTATATACTTTGGAGAAACATACTCAATAACAAAACAAGTGTGATTATACCTCTCTCTACTCAGAAGAACCATGGCAGGAAAGATTTGGCAACAGTTGAAAAATAGATAGCATGATGCCGTGGCAGGAAGCCCATGTTAAGCTGGTAGATTTGGCTTTACTTTGGATGAGTCTTCCGTGGCTCAAAGTCAACTGGTGCATTTGTTAAAAGTATGGATTCTAGGGGCTGGGGTTGTGGCTCATTGGTAGCGTGCTTGCCTATATGCATGAGACACTGGGTTCGAACCTCAGCACCACATAAAAATAAAGACAATACAGTCCATCAACAACTAAAAAAGTATAGATTCTAGGGCACTGTCTCTGGTGTAGAGTAGGATTCTGGGATCTGCATTTTTAAAACTTTAAAGAAAAATTTTGTTGTTGATGGACCTTTATTTTATATATTTATATGCAGTGCTGAGAATCGAACCCAGTGCCTCACAAATGCAAAGCAAGTGCTCTACTCTGAACCACAGCCACAGCCCCTTTAAAACATTTTTATTGGTGAATTATAATTATATATAATAATGGGGTTCATTATGCCATATTTGTACATGTACATAAAGTAATTTGATTAATTACGTTCCCAGGTACCTGCCCTTTTCTTCCCTTCCTCTCCACTCTGAGCACTTGCTGTATCTACTGATCTCCCTTATATTATTATTATTACTTTACTATTTTAATTAGTGCATTATAATTATATATGTATATATATATAAATATAAAAAGTGGGATTCATTGTGGTATATAGTGCATGGATATAGCATAATATGGTAGATTTCATTTGCCAGTACTTGTTCTCTCCCTTCTTCCCTCCCTCCCTCTTGATCCCCTTCATCTGTTCTCTTCATTATCTTTGCATTTTCATGAGCACCACTCTGTTTAAAAAATTATTTCTCTCCCTCTTTCTAGCTTCTGCCTAAGAGAGAAAACATTGGACCCTTGACTTTGAGCCTGATTTATTTCTCTTAGCATGAAATTCAATGGGTTCATCCATTTATCAACAAATGACATAATGTCATTTTTTTTGTGTGTGTGTGTGGGGGGTGGGTATCAGGGATTTAACTCAGAGGCACTCAATCACTGAGTCACATCCCTAGCCCTATTTAGTATTTTATTTAGAGACAGGGCTTCACAGAGTTGCTTAGCACCTTGCTATTGCTAAGGTTGGCTTTGAACTTGTGATCCTCCTGCCTCAGCCTTGGAGCCGCTTGGGATTACAGGTGTGTGCCACTGTGCCCAGTTTCTTTCTTCTTTATGACTGAGGAAAACTCTACTGTGAACATATTCCACGTTTTCTTTATCCATTTGTCTGTTTACAGGTACCTAGACTGATTATGTAACTTGGCTGTTGTGAACATTGTTGTGCTGCTTTGAACATTGATATGCATGTATCAGTAGAGTATGCTGATATTAGATCTTTTGGATAAATACCGAGGAAAGGAGTAGCTGGTTCATGTGGTGGTTCTGTTCCTGGCCTTTTTCTTTTTGATACCAAGGATTGAACCCAGGGGTGCTTAACCACTGAGCCACATCCCCAGCCCTTTTTTATTTTATTGAGAGGGAGTCTTGGGCTGGGGATATGGCTCAAGCGGTAGTGCGCTCGCCTGGCATGCGTGCGGCCCGGGTTCGATCCTCAGCACCACATACCAACAAAGATGTTGTGTCCACCGAGAACTAAAAAATAAATATTAAAAAAAAATTCTCTCTCTCTCTCTCCTCTCTCACTCTCTCTTTAAAAAAAAAAAAAAGAGAGAGAGAGAGTCTTGCTGAGTTGCTTAGGGCCTTGCTGAGTTGCTAAGGCTGGCTTTGAACTCTTGATCCTTCTGCCTCAGCTTCTCAAGCTGCTGAGATTATAGGTGTGTGCGTGTGCCACTGTGCCCTGCTGTTCCTGATCTTGAGAGTGGTTTTCAGAATGGTTGTACTAATTTGCCATTCCCACATAAAAAAATGTGTAAGTGTACCTTTCCCCCCCACATCCTTGCCAACAGTTATTATTATTTGTATTTTCAATGACTGACATTCTATTTTGAATGAGATGAAACTATATAGTTTTGATTTTTATTTCCCTGATTACTAGAGATGTTGAACATTTTTTCATATATTTTTTGACCATTTGTATTTTTTTTATAAAAAAACTGGATATCCATATGTAGAATGAAAGTAGACCCCTGCCTCTCAACTCTACACAAAAATCAGCTTAAAGTGGACCAGAAACACTGAAACTGTTAGAAGAAAACACAGGATCAACACTTCAGCATATTAATGCAGAAACCATATTCCTTGATAAGACTCCTAAAAGCTCAAGAAATAAAACCAAGAATCAGTAAGTGGGATAGAGTCAAATTAAAAAGCTTCTGTGCAGCAAAGGAAACAATTAAGAGTACATTTTTCTTTTGGCTTTGATTTGTTTTTTGGATTCTTGTCTCACTGTTCCTGCATTGTTGCTTCCTTTCTATCCTTGAGAAAAAATTTTGGAAGGCTAAATTGACAAGACTCTTCTCCTCGTGCCTTATTTATTTGACTTTGCTCTTCTTATAAGTCTGTTTCTTTCTGTCTCAGACTTACTATATGATAAGGCTCATGTTTTCCTTTCATTAGCATGAACATTTTAGTGACTCATCTTACATTATAGGATTTAGAAAGTTGATATTAAATTTTAATTTCTGTTAAGAAGAATGTGGTATGTCTCCTATCTTACTTACATATTTTTCTTGTTTGAGACGCATGGATTGCAAAGATCAGAATGAATGAATTTTGTACTTTGGGTTAAATGAAAAAATTTAAGACATTTGAACAGTGATTACTAGGGCATTCATACTAAGACATGCTATATAGCCATTTAAAAGATTGTTACATGCTATCAATAATATGTAGCTGAGTATAAAAGCAAATTAGAACAGTAGGTATAAAATGAACTCATATTTGTTTAAGCCACTCCCCAAACCCCTCAAATTAATATATTTATCTCCTTGTTTGTGCATAGGTAAAAGTCTCAAGGATATAAACTAAGTTTTCAGGGCTTGGATTGTGGCTCAGTGGCAGAGTGCTTGCCTTGCACATGTGAGGCAGTGGGTTCGATCCTCAGCACGACATAAAAATAAATAAACAAAATAAAGATATTGTGTCCAGGGACTGGGGTTATGGCTCATCGGTAAAGCGCTCGCCTTGCACGTGCAAGGCCCTGGGTTCAATCCTCAGCACCACATATAAATAAATAAAATAGAGTTTTTAAAAAAAAGATATTGTGTCCATGTATAACTAAAAAAAATTTAAAAAAATAAGTTTTCAGTTTATATTAATTTATTATCTTAGTAATAGATAATATCAAATAATTTTCTTTACATGTGATTTCCGCTAAGGAATTGCTTAATTTAAAAATTATAAAAGCATTGGTTTTTAAATATAATGTGATATTAAAATCTATAATGTGGGCTGGGGATGTGGCTCAAGCGGTAGCGCACTCACCTGGCATGCGTGTGGCCCGGGTTTGATCCTCAGCACCACATACCAACAAAGATGTTGTGTCTGCCGAAAAACTAAAAAATAAATATTAAAAATTCTCTCTCTCTCTCTAAAAATAAATAAATAAATAAATAAATAAATAAAAATAAAGATGTTGTGTCCACTGAAAACTAAAAAATAAATATTAAAAAAATTCTCTTTTTTAAAAAATAATCTATAATGTATTGGGCTGGGTTGTGGCTCAGTGGTACAGTGCTCACCTAGCATTTGTGAGGCACTGGGTTCAGTTCTCAGCACCACATATAAATGAATAAAAAAAGGTCCATTGACAACTAAAAAAAATTAAAATATATATATATATATATAATTTATTCTCCCTGTAAAATACCATTTCCTTAGCCAGAGTGCAGTGGTACATGCTTGTAATTCCAGTGGCTCAGGAATCTGAGGCAGGAGGATTTCAGATTTGAAGCTAGCCTCAGCAATTTAGAACTTTAGCAACTTAGAGCTGGTCTCAAAATTAAAAAAAAAAGAACTGGGGATGTAGCTCAGTGGTAAAGTGCTCTTGGGTTCAATTCCCAGTACTGAGGGTAGAGGGTGGGGAGATGTGTGTCTGTGTGTGTGTGTGTGTGTGTGTGTGTGTGTGTGTTTGTGTTTGCACATACATATAATTTCCTTAAATCTAGAACACTGAAAAATAGTACTAGGAATCTAGAGAGCTTCCTCTGTATTAGAACCAAAGAAATAAGAGAGGCTTAAATTAGTGTGTTGAAATCCCACACAGAGCAGTAGCTGATATGCACTGGTGACGCTATGTTTTGTTTTTTTGGGTTGTTTGGTCCGCAGTTTGCATTCATTGATCAGTGAGTCAGCTCAGATTCAAACCCACCGACAGCAATGAATGTTGAGTGCAGCCATCAGTGTTTCCAGTCTGTGGAGTTGCCTTTGTCCTCCCCAACTCCTAGCTCTTCTTTTCCACACTGGTTCTTTGAAGTCTGTTTTTGTCTTAGTAATCAGCTGTCTGCATGGTTGCCAGTTCACATAAAGCTGGGTAATTTCTTAAAGGTGGAAAAACTGTGAGAAGGAAAGAGCTCCTAGAGAACCTCACAGGTAGCTCTGTGACCATATAGGCGGTACCTGTATGTATTGGTAACTGTAAACCAGAGCTCAGGGACCCTGCTTATGTTTTGCTTTCTGTGTCACACTTAGAGCTATGAGTATTTTTTTCAAGGTAATTTAGCACAGATTATGTTTGGAGTTACATAATAGGGTTCATATCTAAAGCATTTGCTGTGTGCTAGGAATGGTTCAAAGCAACTTAAATATATTATTTCTTTGAATCTCAAAACTTCATGAGGTAGGTTCTCTTATTCATTTTGTACATTAGAAAATAGATTTAGATACTTGCTCAGTCACACATCTAGTTAGAGGGTTGAGCCAAGATTCATTCTGGATCTGATTCCAGAGCTAACTTTTTGCTTGAATTTAAGAAGCATTTAATAAGCATATGTTGGTATGGAAATAGTGAGGCAATAGCTCATAGTGAGCTGTTAAAACTTAACCACATAAACTAATTGGAGTTTGGATGTGATAAGTACTATATAGATATTGGACAATTTTGAGCAGTTTTGCTGATTAAATCATATCTTTGCCCATAGTGGAAATTTTTGAGGGAAAATGGAAGAAATGTGCATAAAATATTTGACTAGGTTTTATTCCAAATTTATTTTTAAAAATTTCTTCTTGATGTTGATATATCATATTTCTTACCAGATGTGTATTTCTAGGGGGCATTAAATATAATAGTAGGTCCTATCATGGAGCTCTCTTAACCTTGTTAAAATGAATCACTCTGTAGTCAAAACACAGCAAAAAACAAGAAACAATGGGTAATTCAAATAGATGGGGGACTTTAAAAAAAATTCACTTTGGGGGACAGGCTGCAGGACTGTTTTAAGGTGATTTCATGTAATGTGCGAACAGATAGCCTACTCCTTTACTTCAGGATATATAGTGTTGTTTGTAAGGATCCCAAGGTACAGTCAACGGTCGGTGGTTTTTTTAAATCCCAAACTCACCGACAGCGTTGAATGTTCCATGGAGTCCTCTTAAGGCTGGCCTGGTGGCCCTTCTTCAGCCTGCACTTGTGTTCTGAGGGCTATTGAGCACTGAGACTGATGGAGGCTCATACATTCTTTTCCAGGTTTTAACTGAGAATATTCAAATTATGAAATTAGTTTGTATACAGCAGAGAGGTGGTGAACAGTAGGACTATAGGTTGTAATAATTTATATACAAGCAGACTCAAATGGATATCTGATTAAATGGCTTTGAATGGATTTATTTTGTAAATTTGAAGATGGCAGATACTCAACTTTAGCATAGTATTTTTATTATTAAGGGATAAGAAAGAAATTAACATTAGGGACCTATTTGTAAATAGGCTTGTATTTGTAAATCCCATTAAATTCCTAATCCACATTTTCCTGGTTAAAAAAAACCTGATCTTTATTAAAAAAAAGCATACAGGGCTGGGGATGTGGCTCAAGCGGTAGCGCGCTCGCCTGGCATGCGTGCGGCCCAGGTTCGATCCTCAGCACCACATACCAACAAAGATGTTGTGTCCGCCGAGAACTAAAAAATAAATATTAAAAAAAATTCTCTCTCTCTCTCTCTTTCCTCTCTCACTCTCTCTTTAAAAAAAAAAAAAAAAGCATACAAACCAAAACTTGAATACTGGACATGATTTTCTAGTGCTCATTAATCATATTGCCTCTTCCCTTCTTTACTACAAAACTAACTATTGATATCTGGGGGTAGAACCTTTACTGCATAGCTAAATCAAACATGTGAGTTTCCTTTTCTTAACTGCCTGTAGGCAGAATGTTTCATAGGGGAAGATGGGAAAAAAGTGACCTCCGTAATTGGTGATTTCTCTGAGAATCCTGGATCAGTCCACAAGTCATTTTCCATATTGAAAAAAAGCAAAAATAAGTAAGTAAACAAAAAAACCCACCTGCTAATGGAAGGCCTATTTTCCTTCTCATTAAGGACACAGAGTGGCCTAGGTGGTATAGCTCATACTGAGTGTAGTCCCCAGCACCACAAAACCAACAGTCTCCCCAAAAAGTACTAAAATGCATGTCTTTGTTTTGGGACATAATGGTTATAGGACATAATGGTTATTTTAAATTATTTGTTGAATGTGATGAAATATCTGGAAGATTAATTAATATTGGTCTTTTCAGAACATAAGATTTATAATGGGAAGAATCTAGGAGTGCTCAGTAGGAAAAGGGTTTATAGAACTGTTGAATGAATTGAGGTTAATCTCCAACCAGGAATAGTTATTACCTTTTAGGTTTAAATACTAAAAGCTGACTTTCTCTCTCTCTCTCTCTCTCTCTCTCTCTCTCTCTCTCTCTCTCTCTCTCTCTTTCTCTGTACCAGGGGTTGCTTAACTACTGAGCCACATATCCAGCCCTTTTTTATTTTTTTTGAGACAGGGTCACTAAATTGCTTAAAGTCTCGCTAAGCTGCTGAGGTTGGCTTTGAACTTGCCATTCTCCTGCCTCAGTCTTGAGCTGTGGGATTATAGACATGTGCCACTGAGCCCAGCTTCAATTTATTTTTTAAAGTAACCAAATTGTACACAATAAGAAGAAAAAAAGAGCTGGGTGTGGTGGTGCATGCCTGTAATCCCAGTGGTTCTCAAGGCTGAGGCAGGAGGACTTCCAGTTCAAAGCCAGTCTTAGGAATTTAGCGAGGCCCTAAGCAATTTACCAAGACCCTGTCTCTAAATAAAATACAAAAAAGGGCTGGGGATGTGCTTAAGTGGTTAAGTGCCCCTGGATTCAATCCCTGGTACCAAAAAAAAAAAAGGAAAGAAAGAAAGAAAAAAAGAACAAAAGAAATATCAACCAGTGAGAATTTGGCTAAGATGTAAGCTGTTTATGTTCTACATCAATTCTTTTACCCTCCATCAAAATTCTCCACTAGCAACATTTGTTTTCAGTATTATGAGAGTATACCATATACAAATGAACAAAAAAATTTAAGCAACTATTACTGTGTAGTATTTTTAAAAATCTTTAATGGATTTACTTTAAATGATCTTCCCCTTTGGCATGAGGAAATATCAAGCCTTATAGCATTTGGATAAATATTCAGACTTAAAAAACATACTGATTGGGCTGGGGTTGTAGCTCATTGGTAGAGTGCTTGCCTAGCACATGTGAGGCACTGGATTTGATCTTCAATACCACATAGAAATAAACACAATAAAGGTTTTGTGTCCATCTACATCTAAAAAAAAAAATTTAAACAAAAGTACTGATTTCTGCTGCATCAAAACCATTCAGTGCTTACAAAATAGCATTTCTTAAATTCATGGCATTCTAAAAAGAATGCTTTTCATAGCCTTGATAAACTACAGAGGAGAGATAGGTAGATTTCTGGAATGACATAGGAGCATTTCAGATTGTATATGAGACAAATAACTTTCATACCCTAGAGACCACCATCCCTTATTTGTTTAGATTGCTTTAAGCCCTTAACATTAGTTTCTATCATTCAGCAAGTTTAAGTACACTTTGGGGTCTTTTAAATGAATATGGCCAAGGTATTTATGTCCTCAATGCAAGGATAAATCTAAAGGGTTAAAAAAGTTTAGGATTAAGTTAGCTAATGATTACATGGCTATATAAACTGAACATTTAATAAATTGTTCTTACTTAATTTAGACTGGTTTAAGTTAGTCAGAACTCACCATATCTTTATAATTTCACTTACCTCTTTTCTTTTCCAGAGATACCATGAAATATTGAAACCCACATTTCTCCAGCTTGGAGATGTAAATGTTTTCATAGTCCTTCTGTGGTCTCTTGGTATACTTGGAAGAAACAAGAAGCATAAACTCAATAAAACAATATATTTTAGTGATTAATAGATAATAGAAGAAGAGTCACTGTCTCAGGTGGCTGTCTATCTGCCTAGAAATTTCCCAAGCACCAGCAGGGAACATCACTGGAAGCATTTAGAGTAATGCTGCTAGTGGATAATTCTTAAGTTGTAAAGATGACAACAGACTGTCAGCATGAATCTGTGTTCCTTTTAGCTGAACTGTGCTAGTTTTCTGCTGCTTCGTTTTAACAGTTCAGCAATAGAATCCTAAGAATCCTTTCTCTTTTACATTGCCTTTCCCATCATGGAGCCCAGTATCTGCCTAGGGAACTAAACAGATAAAGCTGATGAAGAAGAAGATTGACTCATATGCTGATGGAATGGTATGAATTACTTTAAGGGAGAATGAATGAGGACTATTTCTGCCTCTCAATGATAGGAAAGGTGTATATGTAAGTAGGTCACATATGATATGATAGGCTTTCAAGGTTTAATTGAATTTTACTAGACTAAAGGAAAGATAGTCCAATAGAGGGAGAAAACATGCACATGAAATCCTAAAGGCAGGAAAGTTCAGGTAATGGTGAGTAGTGATATTAACCTCTCAGTGTTAATGAACTGCTCTTTAAAATGTGGGACACATAGCACTTGCTCTTCTGCACACACAGCTGTGAAATAATAATGAGGTTATGTATGTGAAAGAGTACAAATGTAATCACTAGGTTCTCCTCATTGCTCTTGGTTCATATGTGCTAACATAGAATAAATGAAGTACCTTATCATAATAGACATTTTCAAATTGGAAGATTCTTTGGCTTTCAGGTTTTTTTTTCTATAAAATGACCATAATTAAAATTTTCATATATTAAATGTTTACAGAAGCAGTATAGCATAGTAAGGGCACAGACATTGAGCCATAATGATGACTTTTCAGTTTCCTAGCTATGTGGCCCTGGGTAAATTACTTAACCCGTTTCTTTGTTTCCTTATCTATAAAATAGGGATGATGATAGTGTATACCTCATAGGATAGTTGTGAGAGCTAAATGAGTCAATATGTCAAGTATTTTAAATAGTGCATGACACGTTACAAGCTGTATTGTTATTTCAAAATTACTTAAATTATTAAAATGATGATGATTCATGTTACTAAATAAAATTGCATGTTTTATCCAGAAATTGGCTTCTAGTAATATATATATTAACATAAAGCCCTGTTTTATGGTTAAAACAATCTCTGACTAGCATATTTATGTACACATATGCATGTTTTAAAAATATTTCTTAAATTAATGCTTTACCACTTTCTTTTCTCAGAAGCTTAATTTTCCTCAATCTGTAAAATGAGAATGTTAGTATCTACCTCGTTGATAGTAAGGATTAAATTAGTTGGACAATTTAAAGATTTCTGGAAAGTTATGGATTTTCTTCCAGAATGCAAGCACCTAAACACAAAAATTTGAAAACAAATTAAATTATGGAATCCAGGAACTTATCCATTGCCTCCTTGTCTGTTTGGTCTATGAAATTCTGTTGCTACACTTGAAAGATCTGATCTCCACTTTTTTAAGAGTAGATACCTGCTAGTGGTGGTGCTACTGTTTCTGTCATCCTAGTACATCCTTCCCTGTTTGGTGGAACCAGACAGTGATAGTTACTGGAAAAATAGTTGTTCAGACATCACCAGGTTGTGTACTAATTACATATGCCAACCATTAATTAGTAACTCTGTGTTTATACAATTACAACCTCTAAAAGAAGTTGCCAAATGAGAAGTCACACAAATATTTGAATGAATTTAACTATTTAAACTTAGTAAGTTTTCTTCCTCCCTCCACATCCCTACTAATCATTTGGTTTGAGTCTGTCCCAGCACTGTGACTGTTAATTCTGGTTTTAAGTTAGCCTTAAGAGTGTGGTGTTTCAAGGCAATACAAAGGAACCTACTGAATCCAGTGTGTTCACTTGAATATTGGGAAGGAGAAAAGAAAGCTTGAAAAAGCATAGTTGTATGTGAAATTATTGGTTATTCTTACATTTAATCTGCTTGATGTTTTAATAAATCAAGAGTAGGATTAGAAATTTAAACTGAATAACTTAGAAGATTTTACAGTTTGCATGACAGCTTTACATCAGCTTACTTCAGATACTTGAGATTGGAGGGTAAAAGAAAGTGGGCAGCCAGCAATTTTGTGGCAAAATGGCCTGGTACTAAATGCAATATACATACTTCAAAAACCTTTAAAAATACTCTGAGGGCCCCCTGAGTTCTCCATCCTATAGTTATTGTGACTTCATGTTTTTGAGATATTACTATTCTAGGTTTTACAAACTTGCAGGAAGCAGCACTTCATTTTTCCATGGTAAATTAATTCACAGTATATCTGTAGTCAGCGAATAACTCTTTTAACTAACTCTGCCAGAGATTGTTGTTCAGCTGAGATGAGTGTATAATGGATTGGGAATATAAAGCCATCAAAGAAATAAGAACCAAAGTCATCAGTAGCTGATATTCATGGAAATTAAGCCAGTGGGCATGTGTTTTTTGACAATAAAAAAAATAAACAAGAATGGGTATCAAAGGACTCAGTCTTTTCCTTGTACAATAGTAAAACATTTGTGAAGCCTCAGTGATATAAGATGATGTATTTCTTTCTCTGACCCATTAATTTAATTATATAGTATTTTATCCTTTAAAAACTCTGTTCTTGGGGCTGGGGTTGTGGCTCAGTGGTAGAGCACTCGCCTAACATGCAGGAGGCCCTGGGTTCGATCCTCAACACCACATAAAAATAAACAAAATAAAGGTATTGTGTACAACTAATAAATAAATAAATAAATAAACTCTGTTCTTAGAAAGTTTAATTTTGCCTCAGGTAGATTATAGGTTTGTTTTAAGGTACTCTAAGTTATGAATAAGTTGACTTATTTGTTCCATCACTGTTTTTATTTTTTTATAACATTTAGGGAACGTGCTTTTCTTATGTTGCTTTTCTTGGCAATTTCCAGCAAATAATTGGATCTTTGTAACATATAATGCCTTAAAACTTTTATTTTTAATGCATTTTCTCTGGGTCAGCTGTACTTAGATCTTCATACTTTCCAGAAATGAAATAATGTTAGACAAGTTACTAATATTGACTTGTTGCTTTTAAATTTATGTCAACATTGCTAACCTGACATAAATTGGACATCCCTGGTGTTTGAGAATGCTAATCATAGATGGGAAAAAAGTTCTGAGTTGAAAGAAGGGCAAGTTAAGTACCATTTTTTAAGTTTTATAACTTAAAACAATAAAGGTCATTTAATCTAATGGTTTCCAAGCCTGACTTTGCATCAAAATTAAAAGTGATAGTGGGAGGAAGTATAGCCTGTTCTAAGGATCTTAATTTAACAAGTGAGAAAAATCAACTTGGAAGGGGAATGAAGATCCTAGGGCACACAGCAGGGTCGGAGTCGGAATCCTTGAGTCTGTATGTATGTGGGTTTACTTATTAAACATTGCCTCACTGCCTCTCTGATGTGACAAAGCATGTTTTTTTTTTTTTTTTTTAAACAGAAGTTTCCTAATGCCCTCTGGCCATTTGCAAAGTACATAGCCTAACAGTTTGCTTTACAGGTGAAACCTCTTAGCCTGTATGCATCCTGAAATAGATAAATGGACTATTGACTTTGATTGTGTCTGTTTCCTGAAGTATTTGACTCAGTAAGTAATGCTGAGTTTTGTTGACTTAAAAACTGTCCATGGTATTAAATGAGAAATAGTTGTTAAGTAATCAAAACTCTGTGACTATCCTCCAGGCTCTGACATTTATTTATCAGCTGCTGCCACACTCTACTGCTTTTCTCTAATCAAAGGTGACTAGCACTGGATGGAAGAGGTTTGAGAACCTCTGACAACTCTCTGGGGAGGAATTTATTTTAAATGCCAGTGAGACGATAGGAATGATTTTAATAAAGATCAAGAACTTCCAAATCATCTGCAGCATGGGCTCCTGGCCAAGTGTCCATCCTCAGGAGGGAGTTGGTGTCAGCTGCTGCTTTGTGACTTGAAGGTATTTTAGAAAAGCCAAAGGCATTATGGAATCCTTTCCTGAGTTGGCAGGCAGGAGTGGCATCAGGAATAAAGGCCTGACATATGTCATCAACCTGCAAAAAGTGGAGTTTGGACACTAATGATAGCTCTTGTCAAGGCTCAGTGTGATAAAGCCAGAAGACTCAGGTTGGGGCTTAGTTTGCGTAGGAGGGGAATTATAACTTAGAGAACATCTGCCAAGAGTTTTCATTGTTTGGATTGTATGTCAGTGATGTATTCTTTATCTTTGACTCCTGTCATTCCTTCTTAATATATGATGGTAGAGATATCAGATGGGTAAAGAAGAGAGGCAGCTTGGTTATATCTAGCACATCTCCCTGTTTGCTTATTTTCTTGCTATTCTCTGTGTTAAACTGAATTTATATAGTCATACTTTAGGCTACTGTTTTGTTCTTTCTGTATTTGTAGGCATACTGGGCCACAGTCACAGGTGGTTTATTTCCATAAATGCCACTTTGCTGATAATAACATAGATGTTTTGATAGGTAGTTGTAAGGTGGCATTTTTGTCAATATGTCTATAAAAGTATTATTATTTTTAAATATTTATCTTTTGTAGTTGTAGTTGGACACTATAACTTTATTTTATTTATTTATTTATGTGGTGCTGAGGATTGAACCCAGGGCCTTGCACGTGCGAGGCAAGTCCTCTACTGCTGAGCCATAACCCCAGCCCCTAGAAGTATTGTTTTAAAATCCCAGCCCTGCCACTTAGTTGCTGTGTGACATATATATATATAACAGCAGAATGCATTACAATTCTTATTACATTATAGAGCTCAATGTTTCATATCTCTGGTCTGTGTGAGTTTTTGACAAGGTTAAATTTAATCCCAGTTAAAAGATCTGGAATATAAAAATACCTGGCACCTAATATCCAAATTTAAATTATTGTTATAATGGTAATTATTTGGTTAAACTTCAGCTTACTGGGAAGGGTTTCTAAACTATTAGTGAACAGAGGAATTTTGTAATATAGTAAATATTATAAATATTTACAAATGTAAATAAATATACATATTGTAATAAAATCAAGAATGATTTTGTAATATATATTGGTCACTTGGAAAATACTCATTCACAGTTTTGTATATTTTCTAAATATTAATACATTTCATTATATAATATTGAAATAGGGGCTGAGGGTATAGCTTAGTGGTAGAGTGCTTGCCTAGCATGCACAAGGCCCTGAGTTTGATTCCCACCACCACAAATAAATTTGCATATGATTTTAATGTGGCTAGAGGTCTAATTAGCCCAACCTTAAAAAAAAAAAAGTCAACTTTGTTGTTATCACTGCTGATCTTATCAGAAACATTAAGCATGGGGAAGTGATGAAGCTCACATTGGTAGATATGTATTTTCCAAAATTCTAATTTTTGCTTTGAAGCTCATTTTATGCTTTGTAGTAATATTGTCAGTAACATTCTTGAAGTAACATGCTTGCTTTGTACCTTTTCAAGAAAATATTTGTTTAAAAAATATGTTTAATACTCAAGTTTGAGTAACCATAAATTGTCTGTTATTTTTTCTTTCAAGTAAAATGATGGTCCATGAAAGAATTGACTAGTTTAACTTTTATAACCCACATGCTTTCCTTTCCTTGAGGTACCTAGTATATAGTAATACTTTATGTGGGTGCTTTCTATTCTGCCACACAAGATATTAAAGACGTATATCCAAGAGTCAAGATTTATAAAATAAATAAATCTTACTGCCTTATCAAGAACATTTTTGAGCTGGATGCAGTGGAGCATGCCTGTAATATCAGTGGTTTTGGAGGCTGAGGCAGGAGGATCATGAGTTTTAAGCCAGACTCAGCAAAAGTGAGGTGCTAAGTAATTCAATGAGACCCTGTCTCTAAATAAAATACTAAATGGGTATGGGGATGTGGCTCAGTAGTCAAGTGCCCCTGAGTTCAATCCCTAGTACCATAAAACCAACCAAACAAACAAAAAAAAACTTGATTTTTCCCCTGGAATATGTGGCAGTGAAAAATATAGTGACTATCAGTACTTTTTTCCAACTCTTAAAATCAAACAGTAACTCCTAAATTTGCTAATGTTGATTAAATAGTGCCCTCTTAACTTCTAAGGGCACGGGAGGATGCTGATGAGATGCTACTAAATTTACCTTCTTTTTTTAAAACTGGGTTTGAATCCCAGGGTGCTTAACCACTGTGAGCTACATCTTCACCCCTTTTTATGTTTTATTTTGAGAGAAGATCTCACTTGCCCAGGCTGACCTTGAATTTGGAATCTTCCTGCCTTATCTGATTTGTTGGGAGTGCAAGTGTGTGCACCTCTGTGCTTGGTAAATTTACTTATTTTTAAATTAAGGCAGATGAAATAAAGTTATAAAAATCCAAATTGCTAGTCTTTTTTAAGAATTTTTTTTTGTAATTGCAGATGGACAGAATGCCTTTATTTATTTTTATGTGGTGCTGAGAATCCAACCCAGTGCCGTACACATGCCATGCAAATGCACTACTGCAGAGCCCCTTGCTAGTCTTTTTAACATGAGAGGTGTACTCGGAAATCAGAGTATCCATATCTGTCAGTAGCTGACTGGTGATTATTTATGCTTCTAAAATAAATAGTGATTAGAGCTGCCAGTTGTGATAATTGCTTGATTCTGTATCTATGAAATTATTAAAGAGTAACATCTATGAAGGGATTAATTATAAATATGTAAGAAGCATTTTTAGTGGGAACTTGAGGTTGGGTAGAGGAGAAAGAATTTTAGGTTCTTTGTAAGCCACATGTGCAGTGACACCTTTTCATTGTAGAATGCCCTCAGTGTTTCTTTTGTGCTTCTGCGAAATTCTTGGAACTGGATCCTTTCCTCATTACCCTCTAACATTTTCTTTCTTTCTTTTTTTTTTTTTTAATTTTTAATGTTTATTTTTCGTTTTCGACGGACACAACATCTTTGTTTGTATGTGGTGCTGAGGATCGAACCCCGGCCGCACGCATGCCAGGCGAACACGCTACCGCTTGAGCCACATCTCCAGCCCCCTACCCTCTAACATTTTCTTAGTGGGGTTTTAATTAGGCTATGTGAAAACAAACTGGTTAAAGGAATTTACCCCAAAATTCCCTGATTAACTCTCTCAGGGATATTTGAATATATAAATGAACTAGTGAAAGTTTAGGCTTTTAGAAGTAGAATGTTTATTTATATTCTTCTAGGAGATGGAAATGAAGAGGGCCCTTTCTCTCAAATCATAGGTTAGTACATGTTAGACTAAGGGTTTGGGGAGTAGTGAGAACTTGACATGAGAAAGCTGTTGATTTGGAGCTTTTATAGTTTTCATATACTAACTGGGGCCAAGATTGTATATAAGAATCTGGCTCATTTGGGAAGGATGTCAGCTTCTAAATATGGGAGCATGGTCTTAAAATGATTGTGATCTTGAAAGAAAATGTAATTGGAGTATGATTTATTCAGAAATAGATAGTCACTAAAAAACAACATTAGGCTTAATAATTCAATTTAATATTTTCTTAAAGTATCTTAGAAATACTTACTGATTATAGGTTTTTTAATTTAAGAAACAGTCTAGTGATTTTCTTTAGGATTTATTTAAATGAATTGAATTCCCCCTTTTTTTCCTTTGGTCTCTTATGACAACCTTCTCAGTCCCTTTAAAAATATTATGAAGGGCTGGAGATGTTGATCAGAGGTGGAGCAGTTGCCTAGCGTTCACTCTAGGCCCTGGGTTTGATTGATCCCACCACTACCACCACCACCATCAAAAAAAAGGGAGGCTTATGTGCTTTCTTTTTTTTTTTTTTTTTACATTTATTTTTTAGTTGTAGGTGGACATAGTACCTTCATTTTATTTTTATATGATGCTGAGGATCGAACCCACTGCCTCACACATGCAAGGCAAGCACTCTTCTCCTGAGCCACAACCTCAGCAGGCTTATGTGCTTTCTAAATACAATCTCTTGCCTTTTTTGTAGACTCCATCCATTTAATGGATGTATATGATTGGAATAAATGTTGGCAAACTTAAGAAGAAAAGATAGACTTAATCTGATTATTAGTGATAATAGGGAAACCTGACAAGGGAAAATTAATACCATCTGAAGTTAGATGTTAGACATATTTGGGGAAAAGGTCATGGGGCATTCTTGTGAGCTACTATAAATGTCTATTTATGGCTTGATGTGGATGGTTTTGCTTATATGTATACATCTCTAAAAATTCATCAAACTGAAACTTTAGATTTGTTCACCTTCCCATATGTAAATTATACTTCAGAAAGTAAAGCAGCAATAGTCGAATTAAAAATAAATATTGATCTTGTTGAATGTGGGCCATAGTTATTGTACTACTGTCACTTTTTTGATAATTTGAAATATTTTGTAATAAAAATTTTAAAAAATCCTGTCACTTTAAATAAGTCAGATTGTATCTGAGTTAAGGGAGCTAAGGCCTTCCCCCCATCCTTTCTTTCAACTGTCCTTTTCCATGTTTGGAATTTTGTTTTCTTGCATATTACTAAGGGGATTAGAGAATGAAGACTTTTAAAAATATATAGATATCAGTTGTTGAAAGGAGAGAAACTTAATGTTGTAAATATGTAAATTCTTTATAATTTTGAATCTGAGCAAAAAGAAGTCAGATCACTTATCTTTTAAATATTATGGTAGGTTTAATCAAACATCCATTTTAAAAGTTTTATCTTTCCTAAATAGTTTCCATGTGTTTGATATTGTAAGAAGAACCGTCTGGTAGGATCATGTTAGTATTTCATTTTGCATTTGAGGACACTGAGGTCCTGAGATCAAGTAACTTGTTTAAGTACTCATGACTGAAATAGGGAAGGCTTCCCATCCTTAGCCTGAACAAGGTGCCTAAGCTTCCAATGTTAGAGTATAAATATAAAGGTAATTATCACTCTTATTAACTGATGCTTTATTGTCACAAACTGATAACTACTACTTTAAGAGCCATGCTTGTGCTGTTTTATAAATCTTTTTTTTTTTTAAGAACTTGTTTTAAGTGGCCTTTAAAATCTCAGAATCATTTCTAATACTTTAAAGAAAAAACTTGGGGGGTTGGGGCTGTGGTTCAGCGGTAGAGCGCTTACCTGGCACATGTGAGGCCCTGGGTTCGATCCTCAGTACCACATAAAAATAAATAAAAATAAAGATACTGTGTCCAACTACAACTAAAAAATAAATGTTTAAAAAAGAACTTGGCAATATGGCTTTATTCTTTAAAACAAAATCTGGGGCTGGGGATGTGGCTCAAGCGGTAGCGTGCTCGCCTGGTATGCGTGCGACCCGGGTTCGATCCTCAGCACCACATACCAACAAATATGTTGTGTCCGCCGAGAACTAAAAAATAAATATTAAAAATTCTCTCTCTCTCTCTCTCTCTCTCTCTCTCTCTCAAAAAAAAAACAAAATCTAGAGTAAATAATTTATTTCCCTTTGGTATTAAAAAGTTTAAAAAAGGTCATCTTTTTTTTAAAAAAAAAGGCAAGAAATTCTCTTCAAACCACATCAGAACCCATGCCAGCTTGATACAGAGCCCTCTCCAGAGTAGTGATGTAATAATTTGAAAGTGTACATAGTGCAGTTGCCAAAGCTTACAGTGTTTAGTTTCAACAGTTTGCCAGCATCCACAGCTCATTATTTTTTTCGATATGTACCACATTATAATCACATTGATCGATGTCGTTGGGGTAGCAGAAATAGTTAGATTATGTTTATGCTTTCCAAGGTAATGGTGCTGTTTTGCCTCTTACCTGCTTCTGAGCATTATTCCCCTACTACTATCATACTTATTCACTTGGGTAATGTCTGCAAAATTGTGACAGAGAGGGGCAGTTTCCACTTTGCCTAGTTATGGTTTGCAAGGAAACCCTTCTTATGCATAGGTATCTATTCAGGCAATTCCATGTGCTACATTCCATTCATTTACCAAGTCTTAGATTCTTATCCAAAGTTTAGTATTTGGGTATGCAATTACATATTATACATTACGGCAAGAGCATACCACCCCCTCTCCCCACCTCTCTTTGAGAAAACTCCAAGCCAGTGAAGCAAATCCAGATGTTATGGGTTGAGGCTGGCCCCCTCTGTTCAGAATTGTTGATAGCACAATTTTGTTTGGAATGTACTAGGCTTACTCAACACCTACTGTTGCTAACCATCATGTTTTTATAACCAAAGGGCTTGGAGTTTGCCCCCTTTCCTGAACAGAAAGAACTACACACTTAAGCTCCATGAGACTAGCTCCCTATCATTTAAGAGAAATAAGGGCAGGTATGCAGAAGAGGGTAGCCTTGCTACTGGGAGTAAAGTTTGGGATGAGAGCAGGTACAGCTGCAACTGCAGCTCCTTAACCATACCTGGCCTTGTCTAAATTTTAAATAGAATTGTTTGACATCAACATAAATGAACTACTGTGAGCTCTCTGGCCAAATAATGCCTTGCATAAGGGGTAAGTATACATTAACCATACTCAATGTCTATTGGCCACCTTCTTTGTGTCCCAGGCAATGTGCTAGATACTGATGATAAGATATTTTTTCAAGAAGTCACAATCTGGAAAGAGGCACAGACTCTTAGCAGATAAATTAAAATTCACTGATTATATTTTTTGCTCATACAAGTTAATATCTTGTTCACTTTGTAAGTTAGCTAGTGAAGCCAGCTCACAGGATTGACTCTCTGACCTTCTAAGAATAAGTATGAAATTTCCTTTAAATTCTAAAGTATACCTATTGAATTGTATTTTTGCCTCTTTAGATACCTTTCTTGACTTACCAGAGATGACAACATGTGGAGTGTTGGAAGGAAAAAACTATGCAATGGAGAAAGGCATTTCTAAGAAGGATTCCAGAATTGACTATCCTGTTCTAAGGAATGTTTCTTTTACCTGAAAAAGATGAGAATGCACAAGTTTCCTTAGCTGTGTTGATTATCAGGCTGTTGTAAGGTGAGAGTAGGAGAAATGATTTCCATCTCTTTATGGAATGTAGGCCTCTTTAGCTACATTATTATGCACTTAAGGCAGAGTCAAAAAGCACTTTTTTTTTTTTAAAGAGAGATAATGAGAGAAAGGGAGAGGGAGAGAGAGAGAGAGGGAGGGAGAGAGGGAGAGGGAGAGGGAGAATTTTTAATATTTATTTTTTAGTTTTCGGCGGACATAACATCTTTGTTTGTACGTGGTGCTGAGGATCAAACCCGGGCCGCACACATGCCAGACGAGCGCGCTACCGCTTAAGCTACATCCCCAGCCCAGCACATTTTCTTTATAGGTACTTATGGATGGGTGAGATCACATTTACTTAGTGATGCTGTTACTATGTTGTAACTTCTTATTTAGCCCCATTTTTTAGTATGGGCATATGAATACTTCATTAGGCATCTTATTAATCAAGAGAAGAATATTAAATGGCTCATGCCCAAACTCAAAACAATCTCAAACAAAATGTGTAACACTATTTAAATAATAATAGCTAATATTTACATAGTACTTATATTTCAGGTTTTTTTTGGGGGGAGGGTACTGGGGGTTGAACTCACGGGCACTCAACTACTGAGCCACATCCCTAGCCATTTTATATATTTTATTTGGAGACAGGGTCTCACTGAATTGCTTAGGGCCTTGCTAAGTTGCTGAGGCTGGCTTTGAACTCATGATCCTCCTACTTCGGCCCTCCCAAGCCGCTGGGATTATAGGTGTGCACCACCTTGCCAGCTTGTTTTAGGTATTTACATGTAAAATATTTAAAAGATGGGTTGGTCTAATTCTCACAACAACTTAGTAAGGTAGGTACTTTTTTTTTTTTTCTCATTTTACAGATGAAAATAAGAAGGCAAAATGAGATAAATAATTTGCCTAAGATCACAGATAATAAGTGGCAAATCCAGGAAAGGAATTCAATAACTCCATCTCTATACCTATCTTAATCACTACTGATACTATACCATTTCACATTCAGTTTAACTCTGGCTGAAGTAGAGTTTCCTAGAAGCAAGGGGTGACAGTATCTACCATTTGAATAGAGTGCCTCCTGTGTAGCTAGGCATTATACATGTCATTTTACTTTTTAATCTCTGGGCCTGTGAATCAGTCTCCATTCTTACAGATAATAACCAACTTAAATTTATTAGACATTGTACTAAGTGATTTACTTAATTTCACTTAATGTTGACAGCAGTTCTATGGATAATTAGTGTTCTCGTTTTGGAAATAAGAAAACTGAAGCTAGAGAAGGTCATTTGCCTGTGGTTATATAGCTAAGGAGGAACAGAGCTAAGATTTAAATATAGGTTTGCCTGACTCAAGATCCCAATGTCTTAACTACCACATAATGCTTGGAGGGAAGCAGTAATTAGCTAGAAATTCCATCAGTGAAGTCAGTCTCAGAGCTTCCAATCTTATTCCTCATGCCTGATTCTCACATATTTGTTGGTTAATTGTTACCCTTGCTTTTCTCACTTTTACAGATGCTTACAAGAGAGAAACATGTTAGGTGTCAGAGATAGCTCTTTTGTCTAAAAATAGGAGATTCTTGTCTGATGTCTTCATGAAGTCATGGCATTTATTGAACTTGTCTTTTATTAAGGCTTTAACTTTTTTAAAATTTTATTTTCTAGGATCATCACTGTTTGGATTTCTTTCTATTATCTTTACAGGGATTTCTGGAAGTTGTAGCGGGACAATCTTAAACATCTGTGAAATTCTATTTTTGAAATAACATAGTTTATCTTGTCTCCTTAGTATTACAGGTTTTTCTTTTCTACCTAATATATGTGGCTGGTGTTGAAGATTTGTTTGTTTCAAGTAATTTTTTTTTTTTAATGTAGGAACCTGCAATGTCCCCCTAAATCTCAGTAGTTGCAGTTAGCTCTTGAATCTCATATGTAGTTCATTCTCAGGGACAAAGCCAAAACCAGTTGCCTTAGAAATGAGTATCTTCTGTCCCTTTTCCTTTTTCTAAAATATCTCTAATTCTGGATTTTCTCTTCTTTCTCTCCAATCTGTTGGTCACCAAGATTTTTTATATATGGCTCCCAAATATCAAAATCTGATATAAGGTACTCAATAGATATAAGAAAAATAAAAAAAATTAAATGACCTGCTATTGCATATCCACAGACTGGTTAAATTAAAATAGTAAACAAAACTGATCACACAAAGTGTTGATGAGAACAACTGGAACACACACTGTTGGCAGAAGTGGAGTGTGAATTCGTACAAACCCTTTTGAAACTTTGAGTTGCATCTATGAAAGTTGAACACAAGCAATTCCATTTCTATGCATATGCTCTACAAAAATGCATAAAGTATCCTCTTGAAAGACATGTAGAAGAATATGCAGACAGTATTATTTGTAATAGTCCCTAACTGGAAATAGGTAAATATCTATTCACTAAAATGGATAAATAAGTTGTAGTAAAATCTGTAAAATGGAATACCTTATAGCGGTGGTAAACCAGGACACACTCTCACAACGTGCAACACAGTATGGATGAATCTCCTAGACAAAATGTTGAGCAAAATAAGACAAAAGATTATGTAGTACATGATTTCCCTTTATATAAAGTTCAAAAAGAGGCTAAACTATTCTGAGGTGATGGAGATCAGAATAGTAGTTAGTTCTAATGAGGGAATAAAATGACTGGGAGGGCACAAGGTATTCTATCTTGATTTGTATATTGGTTCCCCACGTGTTCCCTCTGGAAAAAAAAAATTCATTTAGGGGCTGGGATTTTGGCTCAGCAGTAGAATGCTCTCCTAGCACCACATAAAAATAAAGGCATTGATATTCTCTCTCCTCTGTCAAAAAAAAAAAAAGTTCACTGAACTATACATCTGAAATGTATATACTTAACTGTATTTGAACACTTGAATACAAGATTTTTTTTTTTTTTTAAGTGCTGAGCCGCAGTGTGATTTAAAAGTTTGAGGGCAAGTCCAGAAATCAAGGACTTAAAATACCATTTATGACTTTGGTATCGTTACTTTAAAGTGGTCTTCAAGAATGACTTTTTCCCCTATATATTTATATTAAAGTTAATATAAATCACACCAAACTACTAATGCCTTAGGTTGTGAATAGAGTTGTATAAAAGTTGACTTTTTTTACTAGGTAGGGATCCTATGTCAGGCCTCAAGGTTGCTAAGCAAGTGCTCAACCACTGAGCTACACTCCCAACACAAGGTTTCACTTTTTATTCTGTCTTAATATTTCTTATATTTGAGTTATTCATTGATTGATGTTTTAAGCATGCTCTTTATTTAAAAGAATGAATGACTTTGATGGAGGGAATGTTGAGCAGCAGCATGTCAAGTATTACGGTGAGATATTTGGGGCCATGTGAAACTTCATGGTGCTTTGCAAATCAGATCTCATTTAGCAATGTTCATTTAGCAGTTCAGGAAAATAACATGAAAATAACCAACCTTTTCAAATGTCTGTTTCTCCCCCTTTCCCCCTCCCTCTCTTTCTCCACCTCCATCTCCCTCCCTCCCTCCTTTCTTCCCTTTTGAATCCTTTTTTCAACTGTTAAAAACACAAAATTTACTATCTTAATTCTTTTTAAATGTATGGTTCAGCAGTGTTGCACATAGTCACATTATTGTGGTAACAGATCTCTAGAACTTTTTCATCTTGCAAAAGTCCCTACTCATTAAATAGCAATTCCCATTTTCCCCTCTTCTCAGCTCCTGGTAACTGTCATTTTACTTTGTTTCTATGAATTTGACTCCTTTAGGTACCTCACATAAGTGGAATCTTAAGACTTTTTTTTGTGATTTCATTTAGCATAATGACCTCATAGTTCATCTATTTTGTAGCATGTGACAGACCTTTGCATTGTTATTGCCACAACTTTGTTCAAAAAACCTCATCATCATTTCATCTGAATAACTGCAGCAGTCCAAGTCGTCTCTACCTCTGGACCTGCCCACTCTTACCCCATCTTCCACCCAGTGGCTAAATAAATGCACATTTAACTTTACTTGAATACCCCAGTGTCCTGACTTCCTTTAGATAAAATCTAAGTGCCTTAACATGAAGTGGGTTTATGTTATTGGACATCTTGTTCTCATTGCTCCTAAACTAGGCATACCCTTTATGCTTCATCCACTCTGAAATTCTTCCTTGTTTCATGTTCCCAGTCAGTATTTGTTGACAGTGAATCATAACTTTTGCTTAAAGCCAACCGCCTCTGCATGGAGCTAACCTAAACACTTAATGTCAGAATGTAAAAATTTAGTAATACAATGTAGACTTTCCTTTTCTTAGCTTTTTGGAGTTTAACAACTAATGATAGTGACCAAACAAAGTATTTGAGAAATTATGCTGACTAAATTCATGTGAAAGAAGGGAAAATTATTTTAAGATCTTAATTACACTGGGCTCTTTAATAAAGAAAACAGATTTTTTCCCCTCACCACAAATTTTAATACAGTATTTATTGGGGGGCCTATTATGTACATTCATTCCTGTGAGTTATCAAAGTGAAAATCTGAGAAGACTTTCTTGAGGAGCTACCCCAGTTATCCAGTTCAGATAAGTTTTTGTTGTTGTTATTTTAAACATGTTTCTCGGGCAGAGTTTTCTCACTGCTAGATGCAAAGTGATTGTGTGTATTTAAAACAGATTGGGGGAAACTAGCATATAAATCTAAAATAGAAGTTACCTTTTTTACATAAATTCAGTGAATTTTACTACTAGGGCTGGAGTGTCTTTGACAGCATGTACTTTATAAAGAAGCCCCCTTGAACCTCCTCAACTTTACCGGTTTCCCATGAGCTTTAGCTGCATTGCATGTGTTTTCTTGAGTACATGGTTTTGTCTGTAACATCCGTTCTTTTGTTCACACTGTTTTGGTGCCTGAAAATCTCGTTTTTTCTTTATTTTCTACAAATTGCACTTATCTTTTAAGATTCACCTCAGATCTCTCTTCCAGGTCATCTTCCAAGTTCAAGTGCTGCTGCTTTTTGCTTCCTAACATCCTGGCCTTTCCTTTAGCATAGCGCCCATAGTCTGTTCACAGGTTTATCTCTTCTCCTTGACTATGGGATTTTGATAGGCAGGTTTAAGGCATTTTTATGCCTGACTTGCCATGGAATGGGTGCTCAAGGACTCTCTGGATAAATAAATTGTACTGTTGTTGAGTGATAGTTAAATAAGTACCTGACTAAATGAATAATAGAAGACCAATATGAAACCTACTAATGAAACAGTTGCTCTCTAGCCACAGATTTCTGGGCAGTGGAATCCTTGTTCCTGCATATTCTCTAGCAAACTTTGAATTCTAACTGGCCTCATAAGAGAAATAAAACACTAAGGGAAAGAGAATAATAATTGAACACTATTCCATCTTTGGCATAGGCACTTTATCCTCAAAGACTCATCATTTTTGCTGTATGAGGAGCTCTTTTTTACATCTGAGGCAACTGAGTCTTAGAGATATTTAGTTAGAAATATAGTAATGAGGGGCTGGGGCCAGGGCTCAGCGGTAGCGCACTTGCCTGACATGTGTGAGGCACTGAGTTCGATTCTCAGCACCGCATGTAAGTAAACAAAAAAATAAAGATTTATCAACAACTAAAAAAAAAAAGAAGAGGAGGAGGAAGAAATTGAGTAATGAAGCTTTGATCAAATTCATGTTGTCTGTGCCCCCCCCTTTTTTTGGTTTACATTTGGCTTTCTGCCCCAAATTCAGAAACATTTTTGGTGAATGCATACCAATTTCTTATTGACAGTAACTACATATCCCAGGGGCTATTTTAAGACAGAACAGGTACCTTAAAATAATAACAACTGTTTTGTTTTACCATTTACAAAGGGCTTTTACATTCATATATAGTCCAGAGATGCCATTCTTCTAAGATATTATATATTCTTTTAGGTAACATTAAAGTATTAGCACAGTGTTGGCACAATGGAGACTGGTGTGGCTATTTTAGCAAATGCTGAATATACCTCTCCAAATTAGACTGTATTGTTTATACTTCAGTTTTCACTTTTTCTGGAGACTCGAAGCCTCATAAATAATGATATCTAGCTATTTTTAAAAGTTCCCTGCATAATTTAGATTGTATACTTGCTGATATCCAGAAATCTATTTTCATTGTATGTAAAATTGCATTGTACAGACCCATATTCTTGTGGTTTTAGAAACTGGTGTTTTTAGGAACAGAAAAAAAATTATCTAGTCTTTGACAGGAAAAAATTGAAAGGGGATAGAATTTCACTGAACCATAAAAAATCAAACTGGTTATAGTGAAATGAACAAGTCCCCAGGAACAAGACATCTGAGTTTAAATCTGGACTCTCTTTTAACAATTTTGACAACAAATAAGTCATTTCTTTTCAGTCTTTAGTGTCTCAGTTGAGAAAATGGCCTGATAATATTAAACCTCAGCCTCTAGTGAGATCCTGTCTCAAAAAGTTAACGAAATAACTCAGAATGCTCCTGGGTTCAGTCCCTAGTAACACACACGTGTGCATACACACATACTCACATATGAAAAAAGAAAAAAATCAGAATAGCACTGCATAGTGTTTGATATATAGCACTCCCTAGATAAGTGGTATTTCCTATTGTTTGGGGAGGTGGAATTTCTGAAACACATTGGGTATATGCAGATATCAGTTTTATGGTAGATGCAAAACTTTACTAAAAATCTGACTTTTCAAAGTGGGCAAAGCAGCTCCCATTTATGGTGTGTGGAGTTACTGCGATGATTTCTTATGTAGTGCACATATTCCAACATTTGCAGGAAACCTGAATTTTTATTTTCTGTTAAGAATTCTTTCTTGTAGAACTCAAGCAGGCTATATAGAGAAAATAGCAAGGAAATGAAAAATGATAGGAGTTTTATTATTCTGTTAAGAAGTTTTTTTTTTTTTTTTTTCCTTTCTGTTAGTGTTTACATTCCTCTTGACTACAGGTAGACATGACTACACTGGTAACAGGCAACATGAAAGGAATCTAATTGGATTGGATTGACTTTTTTTTCCCCCCTGTAAGAAATTTTTACTTTTGAAATTCAGTACAATGATCATTTAGGACAGGGTCTTGAAATATTTTCTTTCCTTTTTCTAGTCGTAGTCAGAGATGTGTTATTTCAACAATTAGGACAAATGTTGCATGTATGCTAAAGAATACTCGATGTAAATTGTTTGAGGAAAGAGTACTTCTTAACTTTCCATCTAAATGAAAGTATCTGAAGCAAAGTTGGCATTCTATAAATATTTGTTGAATAAATATTCAATAAGAATTTATAGAATTTTCTTTTATATTAGGAAAACCAAAAATAAGTATCCATCTTTAATGCTGTTTGTGATGCCCAAATTTGAAAATGATTTAGACATGAAAATATTGTTCTTTATGTATCTTGTTTTATCAGCAGTTTTATATTCCCCACCCCCTGCATTGATGGGACACATTCTTGATCTATTTCATTGGTTCCAAGTAATGAACTGTATCCATAAGAAAGATTGTTTTTATTTAGTTTGATTTGTTTTTACTTCTACAATTTTTAGAGCCTGGCATTAAATTTATACATACTTCTTCCTATTAGAAGGTGTTGAACATTGCTATCAACTATCTAGCATTTATAGGGGTGTATAATTTGTCTTATGAGGAAGACCTCTTGTACTTTCTCATTCTTATTTCATTTTGAGTTTTCTTTTTTCATCATTGAGCAAACAAAACTTTATTAGATTAGGGTACCAGCTAATTATGTATAGCTAATTATGTATAGGGTGAGACAGGTGCTAACAGTCCCTGCTGATAGGAGTGTAAATTGGTCATACCATAAAAATTAGCAGAAATGTGGATACTAAGTATATTCATTGAAGTATTTATATTAGAAACTAACTAGAAACCATCCAGATATCTATAAAAACCATTTTAATGACTTGAGAAGTGCTTATAAGTGAATAAATCAGGATATGAAAATATTGAGAATTGATTCTGTTGCATATGAATCACACTAAGATGTTAATAAATATTTTCTCTGGTGTAATAGATGACAAAATTTCTTTAAAGGGCTGGGGATGTGGCTCAAGCGGTAGTGCGCTCTCCTGGCCTGCGTGTGGCCTGGGTTTGATCCTCAGCACCACATACAAACAAAGATGTTGTGTCCGCCGAAAACTAAAAAATACATATTAAAATTCTCTCTCTTTCTCTCAAAAAAAAATTCTTTAAAAATATTTTTTTGTTGTAGGTGTACACAAAGCTTTTATTTTTATTTATTTTTATGTTGTGCTGAAGATGGAACCCAGTGCCTCACCTGCACTAGGCAAGCAAGCACTCTACTACTGAGCCATAATTCCAGCCCTATAGATGACAAACTTTTATGTTTAAAAAAAAATCTAAATTTATTCTCTCTCTCTCCTATCTATCTATCTATCTATCTATCTATCTATCTATCTATCTATCTATCTATTTGGTACTGGGGATTTAACCCAGGGGTGCTGGGTTAAATGTCTGAGCTACATGCCCAGACATTTAAATTTTTTTTTTATTTTGAGACAGAATCTCATTAAGTCTCTGAAGCTGGCCTCAAACTCATGATCCTCCTATCTCAGCCTCCCAAGTCACTGGCTTTATAGACATGCGCCACCATACCCTGCAAGAATCTAAAGTTTCTGTACGGATTAGGTGACTTTTATATAATAGCAGAAAAATTTTCATTATTTAAAAACTACAAAGTAAGACTAGAAGGAAGTTTGCCAAGTGTTGGTAGAGGTTTTCTTTAGGTAACGGGATTATGAATAATTTCTGTAGAATTATGAATACTTTTTTGTCTTCATGTGATTTTCATATTTCTCAGTCTAGTTACAGTAAGCATATAAAGTGAAAAAAATTTTTTGAGTTATATCACTGCAATCAGCCTAAGAATTTGCCTTCAGAGAAAATTGTTATGAGATTTTTATAATAATCTTCAGAGGAAAAGAATCGCTTTCTTGATGGCTAAGGCAGAAATTGAGATCCCAAATCTTTTATATAGAGTTCTTTTATATAATTTTCAATTAAATTTTGTGAAATAGTAATACTACTAGACATAAAGTGCCTATCCTTTACAATTTGTTTGGGTATTGGACCTAATCTACGGTTAACATCATGACTTTAGTCTTCTCATGTATTCTTGCTACCTCGAGTTTTTGGTTTCTATACAGGCAGAATCTTATTAATAGCCAGAACGTTGAGTTTTATTCATTGACAGTTCTTATTCTGTTTACCCTTAACATCTGAAGCAAATATTTCAGATACACTTAACGCCTTTGAGACTTATTTTTAAAAACTAGATTGAGTCTTTTAGGCATGACTATGAAAGCAGTGTGGATAATATTAATATCTGCAATTTGTAAAACCATAGCTTCTGCGTTACTGTAAGATAAAATCTATGGGGTTAAGGCATTATGTTAGATACAAACATTTTATAATTTTCACAACAGCCTTATGAAGTAGTATTATTTCCCATCCTTTGCCCCAGAGGAGATACCTGAGATTCACAGAGGCAAATTTGTCTAGAGTTACAGTTAAATGATCACGTTGAGACTAGATTGAAGTTTTTGTGGCTATAGCACCTAAGGATGTTTACTACTGTCTATTCTGTGAATACAGTAGGGTTTAGCATATAGGAATCACTGAATAGATACCCCTTGAATGAATGAATTATATACCTATAAACTCTTAAAGGGTAAAGTAAAAGGATTTGTTATATCTGATAATATAAGATTATTCAGAGACAAAGTATAAGGCTATTAGAAAGCCAAATGGAAGTAATTCCACTAAAATCTAGATCACAGTAACAGATAACCAAAGGTCTTCCTTTTTTATTGTAATAGTCTAATTTGCTTCAAGTACATCTGTCAGAAATTTTTTTCCAGTTTAACTTCAGTGAACAAAGAAGCAAAATCCACATGGTAATTGAGTCTTTACTAATGAGGAAAATCTAGGTGGAAAACCATATTCTATAAGCAAGTAACCGGAATGGGAATTTCTTGATTGGGACTTTTGGATCTTGGGAGGTTCTATGGGGATAACAATGTGCCATTGTGGCACATATGGATGCATGTACTTCACTCCATTGGTAACAGCAAATTTATTGTATAGCCTATGATAGCAAATTCCAGCTGGAAAAGGGGTTAATATTTAGATACTTAAAGGCATAAGGATTCTGATTTGCAAGGAGAATTGCCGTAGAAACTTAAGACTCTAGTCTTCCCTTCTCTTCATAATGATCATCCATCTCTGATAGTCTTGATTTCTAAATGCCAGCTTAGTCATGGTTTGAATACTGGAGTCCTGGCGTGCATCATTAAAGGAAATGCTAATTGCCAAGAATATATCTTAGGCATGAGGATGAGAAGAAATATATATTTCAGTCTATTCCTTGCCCAGACTCCCTTTATTTTATCCCCTCTAGAAATTATCTTATTCTTGAGCTTCCATGAAAAGGAGACTCGGTTTTATATGATAGAGGTTTACCACAGATCTGACTAATGGTCTTTGTGAAACCAGTCTTTGTGTTTGAACATTTTTCATTTCCTTATTGGCTTAATGATTTCATTGAAAATCCATTAAGAACCTATAGTGTAGCATACCTCCTTGCTTGAACCAGTTGGAACTGAGTATGTACATTTTCCCATTATTTTATGAATTACATGAGTTCAACAGAAGTCAAGACAGTTCCTCCAAATCACTGGACCTATTCTCAAGGTTTCTGAACTCAGTTCCCTACCTTTTTATTATTATTTATTTCTCTGGAATGATGGGGATCCTGGCCCTTTATTACCTCATTTTGTAACAATCAGCTCCATGAAGGCAGGAGCTCTATTTTTTATTTTTAGCATTCAACCTGGGTCCAACACTGTGCATGTTACTTACAGAGAGTTTAATAATGACTTGTTGAATGACTGGATATAGAGGGCTCTGCTTGATTAGCATTTAATAAGGAGAAAAAACCATCTGCTGAAGATCTTCAGGAACCTTTTCTGTGTTTTATCAATGATGGCATTCATGGAAATCCATGATACCAGACCTATTTATTTATGTACATATGTGTATCTGTGTGTCTTTCAATCTATCTGCTAAAGCGTATAAAACATCTTGTGGCTAGATATTGGAGAAACTCAATTTCATGAATACCTTCTGGCAAATTCTAACCTTTAAGTGCTAAATTCTCATTTTTAAGTGCTATTTGTTCTTTTGGTTCTGATATGAATGTATTTTTGGACTACCACTGGTAATAGAGGCTTAGAGAACTGGCTTAGTGAAAATTACCTTGTTAGATAGTGGCAAAGCTAAGATATAAATTCATGTCTGGGTTGGCCAGTTTTTAAAAGAAACACCTCTGTTTTAGATTTTCTATTATACCACATTATCTCCCTTACAGTTCTGTTTTTGTTTTTGTTTTTAAAGAGAGAGTGAGAGAGAGGGGGAGAGAGAGAGAGAGAATTTTAATATTTATTTATTTTTTCTTAGTTCTCGGCGGACACAACATCTTTCTTTGTATGTGGTGCTGAGGATCGAACCCGGGCCGCACACAAGCCAGGCGAGTCCGCTACCGCTTGAGCCACATCCCCAGCCCTCCCTTACAGTTCTGCATTGCATGTTCTGAAAAGTTATATGGCATGTTCAACATTTTTCAGTTATTCAACATCATTAGTAAACACTTACAAGCCAGGCATGGTGGCACATGCCTGTAATACCAGGGGTTTAGGAGGCTGAGGCAGGAGGATCACAAGTTCAAGGACAGTTTCAGCAATTTAGTAAGAACCTAAGCAATTTAGCAAGACCCTATCTCAAAATAAAAAAATTTTAAAAAGGACTAGGGTTTTGGCTTAGTGCATAAGCACCCCTGGTTACTGCCCACCCCCTCACCCCCTGCTGCCACCAATGAAACACCTACTATTTCTTTATTTCTACTGGATTATTTTCAAATTTAAAATGTGTCCACTGATGTTGTAGGAAAATATTTTGCCCAGGAATTCTTTCTGTAGTTTTGATTTTAAGAAAGATAAATTTTCTGCTGGGTGTGGTGGCACATGCATGTAATTCCAGCTACTTGGGAAACCAGGGCAGGAAGATCCCCAGGTTTGTGGACAGCCTGGTAATTGATCCTGTCTCAAAATAAAAAGTGCTGGAAGCCAGGCATGGTGGTGCACACCTGTAATCCCAGCAAGTTCAAAGCCAGCCTTAGCAACTCAGCAAGACCCTGTCTCTAAATGAAATATAAAAATGAGCTGGGAATGTGGCTCAGTGGTTAAGTGCCCCTGGGTTCAATCCCTGGGTTCAATCCCTGGTACTGCTCCCACCTCCAAATAAAAGAGCTGGGGACGTGATTTAGTAGCAGGGTGCTTGCCTAGCATACTTGAGGCCCTGGGTACCATCCCCAGTACTGCAAACAAACAAACCCAGATATGAATTTTCTTTCCATGCCAGTAGGAGGCTATTTTAATTTCTCATTCATGGATGGTACTTTAGGACTTCATGTTTCATTTAATCACTAAGATGAATTAGTAGTACTCTTAATACAAAAGAGTCTCAGGGAAATTCTAAATTTAAGAAAAAGATTCGTTGGTTTTTATGCTTAATAGTACTAAATTTGACACAGCATTAAAATATACCTTACATTATTATAATCTGATGTCCTACCTCACTTCTCAAATAATATTTTTTCCTATATTAGTTCAGGTAAGTCAGTATCTGTGTTTCTAAGATTTTAAATTCTTTGTGTAGTATTGACATTTTTTACATTTATGTTTGTTTTAAACAGAGGATAGCATGTGCTCTGGGGAAGGTCTTAAATAGTGAAGTAGACCTTATGCCCTTAAAATTTTTCATAGAATTGGCATTTTCAGAGCATTTTCACATGCCAAAAACAGCCTTAGGTGTTTCATATTCATGATCCTTGATCCTTAAAACAGCCCAACCAGAAGGCATTAATATTTCTATTATGTGGATGAAAAAAGTCTGTGACAAAGAGGGAAGTGACTTACCTAAGATCCCATGGTAAAATAAGCGATGGAACCGATTCCAGCACATGCCCACTTGACCCCAAGATTAATGTTTCTTGCACCAAGTACAAATAGAATAGACAGGTTGAGAATGGTATCAGAGACTAAGAATCTCATCTAATGAGGGTAGATTTGGGGATTAAGATATGTAGTGATGATAGAAGTCCATTAGTTTTTTTTTATCCACTAAAGCCTTGAGAGGAGGTTCTACTCATTGCTTCTGGTGTTTACATAAATCAAGTTCACAATAATCAAAGGTGTTTGGGTGTTTTGCCTGTTCATCTCTACTGTAATGTAGATGGTTTAAATTTTCCTTGTTTTTTTTTTTTAAAAAAAGCTCTAATTCAGTGTTTAATCTTAAAGAATTTCCATCTAAAGTTTTCCAGTATGCTTCAGTCATCTAAACAAGAGAAAATGGACTTCTTATCAATACGATTCTAAAATATCTTTTTTCCATTTTCCCAAATAGGAGTTGAGTTCCCAGTATTTGAATACTGTTTTTTACTTATTTAATAGTGCACATGTACCTCTTGACAGATCAAAGATTATTTTTCTTTTTGGCTATATAACATGGTCCTTCTGTTTATCACCTATGCCCAGAAAAGCCCATAAATATAGCTCTCTGAACACATAGAGACCTTGCTGGTTATTTGAGCCAAATATGACATGAGTTTTTGTGGCAAAGCCAAGGTGCATGGGGTGGATAGCATGGTTACACAGTGGTGGGAAAAGATGTCTGACCTCCATATATTTCCATTTTATTCCATTGAATTGATGTGATGTGGGGCCAATTTATATATTTTGGCATAGTTGCTTATGAAGGCTTGCCTCATGTTTTGAATAGTATGTTTTGAATGGTGTCTACAAGGAGTCACATTGACTGAAATGAAAAGGTAAAATGTAATAAATAATAGATACCCTTTTTCAAATCCCTATTACATGCTTGGCACCTTTCTAAATGCTTTGTATACCTACTGTAGCATGGCCTTTTCCCTGTTTTGCAGATAAATATACCGAGTCTCAGAGAGGTAAATTAGTTTTGCTTTATGTCATATAGCTGATATAGTGGATGCTAGTAATAAACTCACTCAGGTTTGACTGACTTCAAGACCCTTGCTTGCTCTTTATTATTCTGTATTGTCTGTTACAGTGATACTGTAAGGATAACTATAGAATTAGTTGCCATATGTTGATGAAGAACTTTTTGACACTAAATTAGAACCATTGCGGAATGTTTTCCTTATCCTGGCCACAACTACTTGTCTGCCACTGCTGTCTTAATATTCTTCATAACTTCTTCATTTCAGACCAAGAAATGAAAGTACATCTGATATGGCTTTCTTTTCTTTGCCATTGATTTCACATACATTTGTAAACATCTGTCAAGTATCTCATTAACTAGCTATTTTATTATGCTTGTCATTGTATTTTTTTCTTAGATTTTTTTTCATGTTCATCTGAATATGTAGTTGAAGGCAGGTGTGCATGAACATGGTTTGTATCACTGTCCAGTAGGACTTTCTACACTGATATAGAAGTATTATCTGGGCTGTTCAATATGGTAGGCACTAGTCACATAAGCCTGTTGAGAGCTTGAAATGTGGCTAGTATAAAATGAAGAACACAAATTTCTATTTAATTTGGTTAGTTTAAACCTAAACAGCCACATGTGACTACTGGCCACTGAATTGGATAGCACAGTTTGAGACAGTAAGTGATGTTGTGTTTGATGAGTGGTGATAGAATGAGGAAATTCAGTTGTTGGTAGTTTAAAGGTTGCTGATTTGTATGCTAGCAACATTAAATATGGTATATGTTCAACTTAAAGTGTTATTTAAAAAAAAAAATATATATATATATATATATTTTTAGTTTTAGGTGGACACAATATCTTTATTTTACATTTATGTGGTGCTGAGGATCGAATCCAGTGCCCTGAGCATGCTAGGCCAGAGCTCTACCACTGAGCCACAACCCCAGCCTGAAAGTGTTATTATCATGGGATGAGATAGAGTAGAACAGTTCACATTTCCAAAGTACTTTTTGGTTTTTTTCATGATCTCATCTGATCAATCTTTCAGATATGATATCTTGGTTTTGCTAGTGCATCACAGAGGAACAAAATTAATTACAGCTTCCTTGTCCAGGGTCTCCTTTTCTTTGAAATGGGACACCAGTTTGGCCTTTTGTGGTCAGGTTGTAGCATGAGGGCCTGGACAGAGCCCAGCCCATGTATTTTTTCCCTCTCATCATTGATTGAGATTGGAGAATTCTGTCTTCTACCTCACTTAGAATATACATTTAGTTTATTTTTTAGGTCTGAAGAAAGTGAAGTAGAGGCAATTTTTAAATTAGCCAGGGAGCTACAGTAATTTGATAACAGAAGAAAATATAGTTTTCCTTTCTAACATTCCAAATAAAGTGCTTGGGGACTTGATTTTTAATTTTTATTTTGGCAAATACAACCTAGAACTCAGGAGTTTTATACATAAAACTGTTTTTAAAATTGTTGTATATTTTTTAAAGAAGCCTTTGATGAAATTAAATAATAAATTTTATTTGCTATCTTGGAGGAAAAATTAGTGCCCCTAAGAGTTTTGATATATTTGATTATATTTTGATTATCTGGTCTTGTGAAATAATGTTTAAAAGCTACTTTGTGTTACTTATACTAAGTATATTTTCCCCTGACATTTATATAATGTTCCTGTCTTTTTTACCAGAGCATACAACCAATCAACTCTGGATGCTTTTGATATTTCTGACTGTGCTGGGCATTGAATGAAATTCCCTGGAGTGAGAAAAGAGAGCACATGGAACTCGTGACTTTATGTACTCCACAATAGAGCTTTTATGACACTGGAGGTGGTTTAAAAAGCTAGAAGTAGCTCTTAAACATGGCATCTCTGTGTTGCCTTTTTTTTTTTTTTTTTTTTGTATTCTCAGAGCTGCCAGGAGTGCATGGAGCCTGTAATTTCCTGTTCCCTGAATCCCCCATCTTTCTGCAGCTCCAAGCTTTGTGTCCCACAGCCTGTGACTCTGTGCTAACAAATCGCTATTGTCCAGTGGGGCGAATGGTGGCTGGAACTAAAGAATTGCTGTCTGGTTTCTATTCAAATCCAGGTAGTGAGATATATGAATGGACTTTTCGAATCGTCCTGTGAATAACGTCTGCTCGGCATGAAGGCTCAGAGCCACGCTAGGAAAGATTAACTCCTAGGCTGACCACTAACATCCTTTGTGGTAGACGGTAGAAACATTCCAGAATATCATTTTATGTACACTAATGTTCCATTTCATACTCTCAGAAGTAGGGTTAGCCATTTAATTATTTGGCTACTTTTCTGTTAAGTTTTAGTGTATCTGTTGAGAATATGGAAGTTTGGGGAAATCCTAAGTTGTTTTCCCCTAGAACATTTATTTTCTCTCAGAAGTTTTTAACCTTCCATTTATTGTAACATTAAGTTATCTTTATGGCATACAAGCAAAAAGTAAGAGAGAGCTTCTTTCTTCAAGAAACCAGTTCTTCAAAATACTTTCCAACCAATGAAAGGATAAATCCTCCTTTTTTCTTTTAAAGTGCACTCTACTACTTTGAATTTTTTCTCCCCAAATTCAAATTTTTATAGAAACTAGAGAAAACTTCAAATGGAGTATTTTCACCATACAAATCTCTTTCAAATTAAGGAGCAAACCTAAAAATTATAACAGAATCAAGATTTTTTTTTAAAGCAAGTTTGGATCTTGACTATAATCCAGAGTTCTCATTTTTCCATGGAAAATTATTTTATCTTTCTTCTGTATACCTGAAAAAAAATCTCCACAGACTTGAATAGCTGTGTTTTTACACTCCTTCCATATCATAGGTACTATGAAATGGAGAGCCTTTTATGTTTCTTTTTGTCTTAAACTCAGACAGCTTTGTAAGCAGTAGTGTGTAGATTACAAGAGTTAGACAAAAGCAGGCGCGACTGAGAAGAGTTGGTTGTGGGGGGAGGCTTGGGGGCACTTCCTGTCACTCAACACATTCCAGATCACTAAAAAATTTCCACACCCTCTACATTCCCTCTAGCCCACCCCAGTTCTCAGCATTTTCTGATTCCATACATTGTGGTATTTATCATAACTTCTTTCTCTCACTGGGCTCTGGCAAGACTGCTTCAGAGGAGATACATTCCTTTAGATTGTACAAAAGCATAGCTGGGAAAATGGCTGGCAGTTTCAGAATCTAGTCACGATCGCACGCATGAGCACCTCACGCATCCATGCCCCTTCCCCCCTCCCGCCCCTGCAGCTGGCTGACCTGTCTCACCCACTGCTGGCCTATCGAACGGCCAGGACTGTCTGGTTTTGGCTCATGCCTTTGTCCATGTCTGGCTTAGTTCCTCTCTGTCTATGCTTTCCTCTACCCCCACCGCCCCAGGCGGCACAAGTGTTTGGCCACACAAAACTACAGATAGAAAAGGTGGTAATAACTTCAAACTTTGCTAGATTCTCTAGCAGTTTATTCTTTTGTGAATTTCTTCCTTCTTTAATTAACTCTGCTTTAAGAAAACAACTACAAAATTAATTATCTAAAGGCAAAGAATGCAAAGCAACCTTTGTGTTCTTTATAATAACTGACTTCATAACTCTTCTCCAGCTGCGTTATGGGGTGTGTATAAAAGCTTCTGTTCTGAGAACAAAGGAGCACGTGCAGAAATGAGACTAAAAAATTCACTGACAGTATTTCACTACACAAATTACTTAAATGATTTTAGTCAAGCCTCTCAACAGATTCAATTTTAAAATGGTTTTTAGTTAAAAAAACAAAAAACAAAAACAAAAAACAAATTGAAAGTGCTTACCCAGTAAAAGAACCGAAGTAGTCCTGAACTGTTACGTAAGACTTTTTACAGTTGGATCTTTGTCAAAGGGGATGGGGGTGATGGGAGAAAGCAGCAACAACAATCAAAAAAGTTCAAGCTGCTGTGGCTAAAGGACAACTTCTGTGCTTCCAGATAGGATTCTTGCTGTAGAAATGGAACTTCCAACCAGCACAGCATCATGTCCCGGTAGAGAAGTGAGTTTGTCAGTTAAAAAATAAAAATAAAAAATATAGATACTGGAACCCAGGCTAGACAAGGTATTGAACCGCGCCAGATTTCCTTGCAGCCCTGTCTGCTCAGCTCGCATTGAACTATATATGACCCAGATGATGGACAGAAGCACATTCAGTCATGTGCACACTGGAAGAAAGCGGATTTGCTGGTCCCTGGCAGTGCAGGGGTTTGTCTTCTGATTGGGCTGTGCCCTGATCAGTGAAATGTGAAGCTCTCACCATTCAGAGGCCGTAATTCAGGACTGGCAGTTTGAGTGTCTGGCTGCTTCTAGTCACTGGGAGAGACTTTGAAGGTGTTGCTTTTGTTTGGTGGCATTACCCACCCAGCGGTTGCTTACACGTATGTGCTTGTGTCAGGAGAAATGCTCATGTTTCTAAAATGCAAGAAAGCAGCTGATTTTTGCCTGAATCCTAGGTTACCTTATTGTTGGTGAATTGGGCTCTAACTTAAACCAATTATTTGATTTGAGAATTTATTGTGATCCTAACAAGGTTTTATATGCTGACCACCCCTTGGTCCTGATTTTATGGGTTTGATAAGGTAAAAAGAACAGTAGCATTTAACTTTGAAGCTTTTCTAGATGATATAAATTGCTCTTAATGAAAGTTGGATGGATGAACAGAAGAGAAGTTAAGTTTTGGATTCTGGAATCTTCGAACACATGGAGAAGAAGCTTTTTCTCTTATTATCCCCTTTATGAGACTTTCACTTTTATCCCAGTCCTTAGGCACATTAGGGGATTGCCAGGGGGGAGCTATGAGAGCACAGACTTCAGTGAGCTGTGACATAGCTTTTAATCTCTTATGGTCTGCCCTCTTCAGTCTGTAGGAACTAGGGTCCTTGGAGTTTATTTCCCCATCTTTCGGTGCCACTGGAAAACCAGGTCATTATACTGGACTGTCAGTTGTGGCATTGTTAGTTCATGGCAGTTGCTTTGTTTAATGCAAGTTGACCCTTTAAAAAAAAAAAAAAAAACTGAAGCAATAAAGTTGTATTAGGAGACCTTGACTCTGATATATGAAATTTACTCTCTATGCACCCATCTTTTTTTCCCATAGACTGACTTTCTCTTAAGGTTATATAGTCCTAAATCAGTACTTAGACATACATATACTTGGGTTTATTTTCTACCTCTGTCACACTTGTTGAAGTAATTCCATGGTCACTGTCTAAGCATTTATTTTGCTGTAAATTCTGGGTTTAAATGTTTGTGTACTTGTAAATTTTTAGGTGTTTACTATGTTGTACAACATCTTTTGTATGAGGATTTTGCTAAAATTATTATCAGTTCTGTGAGAAAAGCTGGGTTGATATGCTGCCAGATGTAAGGACGCACAAAGTCAGAGAAGAGGAAGATGAGCATTCTTCCTTTCTTCTTTACAAAAAAAAATTTCAGTGGGCTGGGGTTGTTGCTTAGAGATAGAACGCTCGCTTAGCATGTGTGAGGCACTGTGTTCAATCCTCAGCATCACATAAAAAAATAAATGAAGATATTGTGACCACCTATAACTAAAAAATTATTATTGTTGTTATTATTATTTTGCAGTGCTGATGATCAAACCCAGGGCCCTGCAAACCCTAGGCAATTGCTCTACCATTGAACTATATCCCAAGCCTTCTTTCATTAAACCATAGATCTTTTCTTTAAAAAAAAATCTTTTAAAATGGTAAAAATATACACAACAATTACTATTTTAACCATTTTTAAGTGTATAGTTCTGTGGCATTAAGTACATTCACATTGTTCTGCAACCAAAATCACCAACAATCAATCTTCTCATCTTGCAAAACTAAAACTCTATACCTATCAACCACTAATTTGCCATTTCTCCCTCCCCTCTACCCCTAGTAATCATTGCTTTCTGTCTCTATGAACTTGACTGTTCTAGGTATGTCATATAAATAGAATCATGCAATATCTGCCTCTGTGACTAGCTTATTTTAGTTAGCACAATGCCTGCATGTTTCATCCATGTTGCAGATAATGAGAATTTCCTTACTTTTAAAGGTTGAATAATACTACCTTATTTGCATATGCCACATTTTCCTCACTCATTTGTGGTTTTTTAAAAAAAATTTTTAAATACTTTTTTAGTTGTATATGGACACAATATCTTTATTTATTTTTATGTGGTGCTGAAGATTGAACCTAGTGCCTCACACATGCCAGGCAGTGCTCTACCACTGAGCAACAACCCCAGCCCTGGTTTTTAAAATTTCTTCTTTTTAGTTATACATGACAGTAGAGTCTATTTTTTTATTAATATTTTTTAATTAGAAATATATGACAGCAGAATGCATTTTGATTCATTGTACAAATCGAGTATATTTTTTATTCAATCATTTGTTAATGAACAACTTGAATTTCTTCCACCTTTTGTCTATTAAAACAGTCATTTTTAAAATCTTATGAGGGCCTCTGCTCTGACCCATCTCAGGAGCTCTTTCCATTTTATAAGTTAGAAGCGTTTTGATGTGCTTTTTAACTCTAGAGACTAGTCCTTAATAACAGGTTTGCTAATGAAGGGAAGATTCTTTTCATCCTTCTTGCTGTGATGAGACATAGTACATTCTGCACTCCTACTAATTGTGTTATATTTATTGTTTATGGGTTTATATTTCCTATTATAATTACTGTGAGCTGATACAGGGTAAGGACCATGACCAGTTCTTTTCGGGTGCCCAATACTGAGGATTAAACCCAGGGCCTCACATATGCTAGGCAAGTGCTCTTGCCCCTGAGCTACATTTCCGCCCTGACCATTTCCTCTTGAATTGTACCTTGTGCCTCTTGTATAGGCACAGGGACTACAAAGTAGATATCAATAAACATTAGTTGGAAAAAATGTGAATACATGAATAGTAATTTTTATTGAGCTTTTGTAATATGCCAGGCACTGTGCAAATGTATAAACAATATATATGTTTAGCTCATTTAATCTTTAAAATAGCCCATGCGAAGCAAATATTGTTATCTTCACTTAATAGATTATAGATATTGCCAGAGTCCTCACAGCAAAGAGGTGTAATTGGGATCTGAATTCTCTTTTTTTAAATTTGTTCTAATTAGTTATATATGATAGTACAATGTATTTTGACACATCATACATAAATGGAACATCTCATTTGTCTGGTTGTACATGATGTAGACTTACTCAGATCATGTAATCATATATACACATAGGTTATGTCCAATTCATTCTACTATTATTTCTATCCCTATGCCCCTTCCTCTCCCTTCACTCCCCTCTGTCTAGTCCAAAATACGTCTATTCCTTACCCCTTTTTTGTGAATTAGCATCCACATATCAGAGAAGACATTCAGCCATTGGTTCTTTGGGATTGGCTTATTTCACTTAGCATGTTTTCTAGTTACATCCATATACTGGCAAATGTCCTAATATCATTTGTTTTTAAGGCTGAATATACCACAATTTCTTTATCCATTCATCCGTTGGCGGACACCTAGGTTGGTTCCATAGTTTAGCTATTGTGAATTGAGATGCTGTCAACATTATAGTATGCTGATTTTAAGTCCTTTGAGTATAAACCTAGAAGTGTTATGACTGGGTCAAATGGTGGTTCCATTCCAAGTTTTCTGAGGAATCTCCATTCTGCTTTCCATAGTGGTTGCACCAATTTGTGGTCCCATCAGCAAGTATGTGAACTCTTTCTTTTGACCCATGGGCCGACTTCATAGTGAGGATGATCATCAGTGGGTCTGAAAACATGAGATTTAGGCCTAACACTGGTTCCAAACCAAATATTCTTTCATGGGGTGTTAGGAGCAATAACCTTCTAATAGATAGGTTTCATGATGCTCAGAGGAAAGCTTTACCCATTAGCAGCCTGTTAACTTAGACCTCTTATAGAGGTTTAACAACTGCTAAACTCAGTTCACATTCTTATGTAATTCTCTTTCATATATTATTTTGAAAATATAAATTCTGACATCAATAATGTGGCCCTGGAATACATGCATCAATGTTCTTCATTCATTTGTTTGAGTATAATATAAAATATAAACATATAATGAATATAAACACATATGTCTATATGTTTATGTAAGAAAATGGCACTGTTCTTGTTGTCAAGAATAAAATAGAAAAGATTCTTAGGGAACTTTCATTTTAGTGGGAAAACAGAAACAAAAGTTCCAAAGTACTGTGAAATAAACGAAACCACACTCTAAAGGAAGTAAAAATAGGGTAATGGAAATGATGGAGCATGATTAGGGAGTTGGTATGAGGTGGGAGGAGCCTCCTTTACTAAGGAAATGTTAGGTAGGGTTGCCTCTCCAAGGAACTGACTTATGCAAACTGATAGCCAAATGATCACAAGAAGAACCTATCATACAAAGAGCTGGAAGAAGTATGATTTGGGTGGTGAGGACAAAAGAGATGTGACTGCTCTGCAGTAGTTTTGAAGTTGGTATGTCTGAGGAGCAGAAAAGGTGGTGTGGCTAAAAGTGGAACAAATGCAGGTAGGAGAGACTTGGGAAAAGCAGGGCAAGCTCCTATCATGTAGGAGCTTGTCAGCAACTGTAAGAAAATTAGATTTTTTTCCACAGATGTATTTTTCCTCATATGATAGAACATTATATGGTTTTAAAATTGTTCTGTTGGCTAAAGAAGACCACCTCTCCTAGTTCTTGTCTGTGTTTGGTCCTCATAGAACCACTGGCACCACCTTTATTAACAGGTTTTTCCCAGACTGGGAAGCCAGCTCTGAGTGTCCTGGCAGAATGATACTTCTTTCAGAACAGTATTGGATCTAATACTAGTTTGATTGCTGTTTTCCACATAGAGAGGGCTTATCCAACAAGAGCTTCTTTGAGTGTTTTCACATCACTGTTAATCTGAATAGAGTTTTGCAGCCTGGTTCTCTGTATTCATTTAGGATAAAATTTAGTGTTTAATCAGACCTGATTTGTCTTGGGCAAATAATATTGATTGACTTCTGTTTATATGAAGTAGTTAAAGGCACACTACTGGGAAGCTGAAATTGAGAAATAGAAACTTTTCTGGTATTTATAGAGAAGATTGCATTCAGCTAACATTAATTGCTAATATTTGGCCTACATTATTTTATTTTTATTTCTCAAAAACTGAAAAATACAAAAAAATACATAGACCTTTTATAGTCCTATTTTATCATAAGTCAGTGGCAGCTGGTATTTTCATGTAGTGAAATATGTAATCTGATATTTTCTCCTTTTTTTTTTCTTTAAAGTGATATTTGCAGGTAACTAACTTGATTTCACAACCCACTAAAGGGATAACCTGAACTTTGAAAAACATTCTAGGTGAGAAAACTGAGACACTTGAGAGGTTCAACATCTTGTCCAGTGTCATACATCGAAGATTGGCAGAGCTGAGACTTGAACCAGAGCTTGATTCAAAAGCTCTTGTTTGTTCTACCACATTGAATAGCTTCCCTAGTGACAATAACCTTTAAAGAAATGAAAGAGAAAAAGCACAGATGACCTTTAATAATGATTACATAAAATGTAAATTTCCAAAGCAGAGCCTACAGGAAGGGGCAGAAATTTTCTTCCTCTGATATTGCTTCAGCATTTTTTCTTTGTTTTTTTTTTTAATACACATGACAGCAGAGTATATTTTACAATGCTTCATTTTTTAAAAATTAAAAAAAAATTTTAATTGTAGATAGACACCTTACCTGTATTTTATTTGTTTATTTTTATGTGGTGTAGGGGATCAAATCCAGTATCTCATGCTTGTGTGCTAGACAAGCGCTCTACCACTGAGCCACAACCCCAGCCCTACAGTGCTTCATTTTTCAAAGAGCTGTTGGCCAATTGAAATTGTGTGTCCATAGCTTGGGCAGAATATAATTGACAGTGCTCATTAGTTATGCTGGGAACACACAGATGCCCAAAGCACTTATATCTTATTACATAGCCTAGCTCTAAGCTAATCTTGCCTTTTTAAAATAATAGCTGGAGGTAAGACCTGGCTTCTAAGTGAGAGAATGGCCTTTTTAATGTGAGCTGTTGAAGTATGGCATGAAGTCAGTGCTCACATATGGGAAAGGATGTATTTAGGGGCTGGGTCCAGCCACATTTTTGAACTGGTCATGGGTAATGATTGAGGTAGTTTTATGGAAAGGAGAAAGGATGTCCTCTTTTCTCCTTGAAGTGGATATATCAAAGGGAAGGGAGGCACATTAATGCCTAATCTTGCCTACTGTGGTCCATGCACACTATTATGACATTTAATAAGGGTTTTAATTTAATTTTCACAACACCTCTGTGAGGAGAAAGGTATTTTCCTTATGTTGCAGAGAAAAATATGTTAAGGCTAGAGAGAAGAAATGATTTATGAATAGAGTGAGATAATACTGAGGTTGAGACAGAAACTTCTCCATTCCTTAATTTTTAAAAGCATACCTTCTCTCTCAAGGTGGATATAGAATCCTGTACTGCTGAGACATTGTAGGAGGGAACATTCTAGACATTGGGAATAAAGGTTAATGTCATGAGAAGCCTAGGAAACTCTGCAGTGTGGGAGCTGTTTTCTTACTCCTGTGCAATGTGGGGCTTAACTGAGATACCACCACCACTCTTTTAAATTAATCTTAATTGGTGCATTATATACCTAGCAGTGAGATTCATTGTGACGTATTTGTACATGCATATAACATAATTTGGTCAATTTCCACATTTTTTCCCCCTTCCCTTCCCTTCCCTTCCCTTCCCTTCCCTTCCCTTCCCTTCCCTCCCTTTCCCCTTGGTCACCTTCTGCTTTGCTGGTCTTTTTTCTACTTTTCATGGGGAAACCCCACCACCACCCTTTACCCCCCTTTCCTTTTTCTCTCACATGAGAGAAAACATACCACTCTTCACATTCTGAGTTTAACTTATTTTGCTCAAATTCCATCCATTTTCCTGCAAATGACATAATTTTGTTCTTTATGGCTGAATAAAACTCTGTGTGTGTGTGTGTGTGTGTGTGTGTGTGTGTGTGTGTGTATGTATCACATTTCCTTTTCATCTATTGATGGGCACCTAGACTAATTCCATAACTTGGCTATTGTGAATCGCACTGCTATAAACTTGGGCATTTATGTATCATCATAGTATGCTGATTTTAATTATTTTGAATAAACCCTGAGGGATATTTTTGCTGCACCATATTGGGGTTTTATTAGTAGTTTCTGAGGAAGCTCCATACTCATTCCATAGTGATTATATTAATTTACAATCTCACCAATAGTGTGTAAGTGTTTCTTTTCCCCCCACATCCTTCCCAACATTTGTTATTACTACTATTTGTATTCTTGATGATTTTTTCCTTCTAAATCTTCCTCCATTTTTAATCAATCCAGATTCAGGGATTAGGGGCTTTGCAGTGGCTTTTCAATGAAGAACTCTTTTCTAGCTTAGTCTTCTCTAGCCAGTTCATTTTTGCTGCCCCCTCGCCGCCCACCCTGCCATTACTTGCATATAGTTTTCTTCTCCTTCTTTAAATTTCCTGGATCTCACACCTTCCAGACCTTACAGTTTCCTGAGGGAGGCAGAAATGTCCAGGTGCTAGCTACTAAGGAGCAAATCACATAGGTAGAATTGGGTTGAAGGACTGGACCATAAACCTTTTCACTCTTATGGCTGCTGGGAAAATGCTTACTTTCTGAGAAGAGTAGACTAGCCCAATATTAATAATTTGATTGTATAATTAAAGCCAAGGAATTAGGGTAATTTCTTTGGATAGCTGAGGAAGCCCATTTCAATACTAAACCATGTATATAGAACTTTCTATTTTTACTGCATTTCCTCCCATCTTCAGTTTTGTCATTTATGGATCATAACAAGGGCAAAGATGGCACGATAGATTGGGCAAAAATGAAGGTCAGAAACCCCATGGGCCAATCCCTAGTAATAGGTGCTTTGCAAAATTGTTACTTTGAATAACAATTCAATCAGTATTGTCAGATCCTTTTTTATACATATGAGGAAACTGACTTGTTTATGATGTTCCTTTATTTTCCTTTTAATATCTATGGAGTCAGTAGTGATGTCCCCTCTTTTCTTTTTTTTTATTTTTGATTCCCAGCTTTATTCATGTATAATTGACATTTTTCCCCTTTCTTTCTTTTTTCTTTTTTTTTTCTTTGAAAATGTATTTATTTCACTTCATTTGGGAAGTATAGCTTACCTAGCTGGGCATACAATTCTATTATTGGCAGTTGTTTTCTTTCACTATCTTAAATATATCTGTGGACAACATTCCTTATTGAGGAATAATTGATTTTTTTTAGTTTTTCATTTCTGATATTAGTAATTTGTATCCTGTTTTCCTCTTAGTTATCCTTGTTAAAGGCTCATTGATTTTACTGAACTCTTCAAAGAACCATCTTTTATTGATATTTGGTTTTGTTGATTTTCTCTTAATTTTCTGTTTTCAGTTTAATTTATTTCTGTTTTGATCCATCTGCCTGCCTTTTAGTTTTTTTCTTTTTTCCCTCTACCCCTGACCGCTGGTGATTGCACCCAGGGGGGCTGTACCCTGAGCTTCATCCCCAGACTTTTTATTTTGAGATAGGGTCTTGCTAAGTTGCTGAGATTGATTTTGAACTTCCAATCATTTTGTCTTAGCCTTCCAAGTAACTAAACTTACAGATATGTATCCCTTTGCCTGGCTGTTTCTGCATTTTTTTAAAATTGTTTTCCTCAATTTGGGTTTAATTTGCTTTTCTTTTTCTAGCTTTCTAAAGTGGAAGCTTTGCTTATTGATTTTAGATCTTTTCTGATATATGCATTCATTGCTCTAAATTTCTAAGCACTGCTTTCACTGCATTCCACAAATTTTGAGAGTTTATATTTTCATTTAGTTCAAAATATTTTAAAATTTCTCTTGATGCTTTCTTTGATCCATGTGTTATTTATATTTTATTTTTGTAATCTCAAGTATTGGGGGATTTTCCAGGTATCTTTCTGTTACTGATTTGTAGTTTAATTTCATTGTGGTATGAGAGCAGACATTAGGTGATTTCCGTTTTAAAGTTGTTAAGGTGTGTTTTATGGGCCAGAATGTGGTCTGTCTTGGTGAATGTTCCATGTGAACTTTTGTAATCTCCTCTTGTTGGACAAAGTAGTCTATAGATGTCCATTATATCCAGGTGATTGGTAGTGCCGCTGAGTTCAGCTGTGTTCTTATTGAATTTCTGTCTACTGAATCTGTCCATTTCAGGTAGAGCACTGTTGAAGTCTCCAGCTCTCATAGTGGATTCATTAATTTTTTTCCTTGTAGTTTTATCAAGTTTTGTTTCATGCATTGTGACACTCTATTGGTAGGTACATACACATTAGGGATTATTACTTCTTCTTGGACTGACTCCCTAATGGTTATTCCTGATAACTTTCCTTTCTTTGAAGTCTACTCTGTCTCAAATTAATATTGTTGCTTCCACTTTGTTTTGATTGATGTTCCCTCTTTCATGTTTTTTTTATTCTTAGGTTTATTGATGTATAATTGACTTTATTTATTTATTTGAAAATGTGCTTATTTTACTTTTATTTGGGAAGAATAACTTAGCTGGGCCGTTATTTTTTTTTCAACACCTTCAATATATCTGTCGACAATTAGCATGGTATGCATTTATTCTTCCTTTACTTTATTCAGTATATGTCTTCATATTTATAGTGAATTTATTATAGGCAATACAGTTGGATCTTATTTCTTGCCACTCTTTTAATTGGTATATTTAGACCATTGACATTTAAATGATGTTGGGGGTGAGCCAGTTCTGGGGTCCAATCTCAGGACCTCATGCATTCCAGGCAAGTGCTGTACCACTGGGCTGCATCCCTGTCCTCCAACATGATTGTCTATATAGTTGGATTAATATCTACTTCATTCCTATTTTTCTCTTTTACATCTTGATTTTGTGTTTTTAATTGAGCTTTTTATATTCTCTCATTTTTCTTTCCTTCCTGGTTTTACTTTTTTTAAAAAAAGCTTCTTGTAGTGGTTGCCCTAGAAAGAGAGAATAGCATACATCTACAACTAATCCAAATCCACTTTTTTTTAATTAGTTCTAATCAGTTATGTATGACAGTGGAAAGTTCTTTCATTCATTGTACACAAATGGAGAAGAATTTTTCACTTCTTGTACACAAAGTAGAATCACACCATTCGTGCAACCATTACATGTACCTAGGGTAATGATGTTTGATTCATTCTACCATCTTTTCTACCCGTTTTCCCCTTGCCCCCTTCTCCTTTGCCCCATCCAGGTCATCCCCTCATCCTACATTCCCCTTCCCCCATTATAGATTAGCATCCATTTCCAGGTCCACTTTCAAGTAACACTGTACCACTCACAGGTGGTATGTGTACTTTATAATTGTAAAAATATTTCTAATTCCTTCCTCCTATACTTGTTTTATTACTGTCATTCACTGTGTGTGTGTGTGTGTGTGTGTGTGTGTGTGTGTGTGTATTCAGCCTTTTAATTTTGAGATAGGGTCTTGCTAAGTTGCTGAGATTGACCTTGAACTTGCAGTCATTCTATCTTAGCCTTCCAACTACCTGGCCTACTTGTGTGTACACACACACACACACACACACACAGAGGGATATTCCATTAGAGCTTGCTCTTGGTGTTGTACATTATATGTTTTGGCCAATGTATAATGACATGACATGGGCTTTTTATGTGGACATTTCTGAGTAGTGGAATTTGGAGAACATTGGTTTATGGATACCACAGAACAGAATATTCTTGGAAAATCTAAAGTACAGTCTTTGTAGAAGCCTAAGATGTTTCAGTGCTTCTCTGCTTTGCCTAGTACTTGAAGGGGCTTCAGGATATGGACTGTATGGCAGTTGAGTTGCAGGGATGCAGTCTTAACTTGCTTAGGTGGCTTAACAAAGGCTGTGAAAGAGCTGTCATGTTGAATGATAGGAGCCTGGAGGCAATAGAGTCAGATCTGGGTTCTCTATCACACAGCTGGAATCTGGACACACATCAATTTGTATACATTTCTCTTTCTTTTCACCAGTGTATCTAAAATATGGTGGCACATATTAAAAGCCCAGAAAGTTATTTAATATTAGAGGATCAGTACATACCTGTCTTTCAGTTGTCTAGTGAAAGAACGGAAAACTGTCTTTTATTATATACAAATTTACAGTGATTTAAAAAGTGTATTTTTTCCTTGTATTTTTTATGAAAATAGAATGTCTTTTCTGATTTTAAATGTAATATATATTCATTGTCAATCATGTCTTTTTAGTTTGAGACATGATTACTCTTCTACTCAGAGCTGCTTGATAAAACTGAAACCATTGAAAGAGAGGGCTAGTGGGGCTGAGGTTGTGGCTCAGTGGGAGAGCACTTGATCCTTAGCACCACATTAAAAAAATAAATAAAGGTATTATGTCCAACTACAATTTAAAAAATTTTTTTTAAAAAAGAAGAAGAATACAACTGGGGATAAAGCTCATTTGGTAGAGTGCTTGCCTCGCATGCACAAGGCCCTAGGTTTAAACCCCAGTACCACGAAACAAACCAAAAGCTCAAGAGGCACATAAAAAATGATTTTTTTTTTTAAATAAAGAGAGAGTGAGAGGAGAGGAGAGAGAGAGAGAGAGAGAGAGAGAGAATTTCCAACATTTTTTATTTTTTAGTTCTCGGTGGACACAACATCTTTGTTGGTATGTGGTGCTGAGGATCGAACCCGGGCATGCCAGGCGAGCGCGCTACCGCTTGAGCCACATCCCCAGCCCCTGATTTTTGTGTTTGATACATGGACCTACACTAACTCATTCCTAGCTCCAAGCCAGAACTTTCATGCCTTTCAAATCTTTTTATCCGCATGTTCTGTTTTCCTTACTTTTTTTGGTGGATCTAGTTAAATAAAAAATGAACTGCAGTTATTTCTGTTATCTTACTTTCTTATGACTTCCCCATCTAGTCAACTAGCCATTTTGGTCATTGCAGTTGATATGTTATATTACTTTTGTATTTCTGCCATCATCACCAAATGACCCACCTAAGATTCCCTTTCTTCCCCATAGTCATTTTTTTATTTTAAGCTTACACACCTGTTGGTTGCTTAATGTACCAAAAATTGGGTGTTTCTCACAGATGGGGGTTGATCTGGCAATATCTGGAGACATTCTTGATTGTCACAACTGAGGGGAAGACAAGGATTGTTACTGACCTCTAGATGGTAGGGGCCAGGAATGCTGCTAAGTTTTTTATTATGCATACACAGCTTAGCTCCACAATTATTTATATATATATATGTGCATATATATGTATATATGCACACGCACATATATATACATGCACATACACACATACATACACACACACACACACACACACACACACACGCACATTATTTGGCCTGATATATCAGTTGTTTGGCCTGAAATGTCTACAGTGTAGAAGTTGAGACTTCTGAACTAAAGTTAAGTGTTTCACATGTAGTTTTCAAAACAAATCTTTAGGTGCGTTTTATTCTCCCTGTTTTATAGATGAATAAGCGGAGTCTTAAAAGGATTAAGTAACTCAAAGTCATGCAACTAATAAGTGATGGAGCCAAGTGCAAACAGTTTTTATTTTCTTGCTATCCCTTTATTCTTTACCTTTATCCTGGACTGGTACAATGGGCTCCCTCCTGATTTCCTTGCCTCTGGCTGTTACTTCCCCCCTCCCCCTTCCAGAGCTGTGGTTTGAAGCCAGAGCCTTGCATATGCTGGGGAAGGACTCTACTACTGAGCTATAACCCTAGCCCTTTTTTATTTTTATTTTTTTAAATTTTGAGATAGGGTATTGCTAAGTTGCCCAGACTAGATTCCAACTTGCAGTCCTCCTTCCTTAGCCTTCTGAGTGGCTCAGATTACAGGTATGTGCCACTGTACCCAGCGTCTTTCCATTTAATTCTGTCTTAGGCATGGCATAAGACATTCATTATGCTGCCCTCTGCTCTGTACAGAGTGTAGCTTTGGTTCTCCAACCTGGAATTCAAGGCCAAGGACACTGCAGTCAGTCCTTGACCTACCTTCCCAATTAGTTTTTCACAGTTTTCTGCAGAGTTTTTGAGATATGCTTTATTTACTTTTTTTTATTATTTACATTTGCAAATATTTCGTGATATGCATATGCTGCTATTTTAACTTAAAATATTATTCTTAATGGAACGTAAAGTGAAAATCTAGCCCATGACAGCACCCAGGAATCACAAAGTAGAATGATCCTATTTTTATTTAATATAGTGTGTGGATGTATGTTGTATGAGAGGGAGAATGAGGGAGTTGGGGGAGGGTGTGTATAAAAAATTGGATATTTATATATCAATTATATTACCCGCCTTTTTTTTTTTTTTAAGACTCTAGACTTCTCTCATGTAATCTTTTTTACATACTGTTCTTTTGTCTGGAATCCTACTTATCTCATGGTCAGCTATTTGGTCAACTGTACTCTATTTGGTCTTCAGGACCCAGCCTGTGCACTGCTGTTTGCCAGTGAGTCAGAGTAGAGATGAAGAGCATGTGCTAACACTGCTGATAGGGCTTAGTTTCAAATCTGGTTCTTCTGATAGTTAGCTGTGAGACCTTGAGTAAAGATCCCAGCCTCGTTTAGTCTTTTGCCTCATCTGTAAAATTGGGATGGTATCTAGCTCACAGAGAGCTGGGAGGATTCAGTAAGAGCTTACATGTAAAATGCTTAGCACTGGGCCTGGCATGCTCTAAGTGCTCAGTGAATGTTAGTGAGTCCATTATCATTACTGTATTATTTCTCCCCTTTCTTCTCTCCTTCCCTTCCTTGCTTTATTCCTTCCTTCTTTCCTGTAATACTGAAGGTTGAACCCAGCAGTGCTTTAACACTGAGCTACACTTCCAGCCCTTTTTATTGTTTGAGTCAGAATCTTGCTAAGTTGCCCAAGCTTGCCTTAAACTTGGTGATTCTCTTTGCCTCAGCCTCTTAAATAGCTGAGAGTGTGGACAAGTACACTGCACCCAGTTAAGATGTGTGTGTGTGTGTGTGTGTGTGTGTGTATGAGAGTATGTGTTTTTTGCATGGTATGTAGGTGTTCTACCACTGAGCTACACCACAAGTCCTTCTTCAGTTCTTTAATTCATACTTCTACATCTCTTAATAATATGAGCTATAGAGGTAGAATTCTTGGGTTTAAATCTTGGCTCCACAGTTAACTAGTTTTATAAAGTCAGCAAATAACCTAGCCATCATATATGCTTATGTTTCCACATCTAGAGATATAGTGGTAATTGTTCTGTAGGGGTTGTTTAAGGATTAATATGGAGAAAACATATGTAAAACAGCTAGACTAGATCTGGCGCATTATAAAAGCTCACTTAGCTATTATCACTACTCTTCTAGCACTTACTACTTTTTACCTGTGTGACACTTGTACACTTATAGCTCCCTTTTTTAGAGAGTTAACTCCTTAAAGACAAGTGTTATACTAATTCTTGTGTTTTGTATTTAGTTATAAGAAATCTCTATTTATTTCACTGAATTAAGAGCTTTCACAGATAACCACTTTGTTTGAACCTCCCCAAAATCCTGCGAGGTAGGCTAGCTAACTATCTGCCTATGCAGGAAAGGGGTTTGTGTGCCTACCATGCTCTAAGCATTGGGCCTTTCCTTCACATTATTTATTCCATTTTAGCTTTCATAGCTATCTGGAAAGGTGTTGCTAATGACTTTTTTTTTTTAAATAAAGAAACCTGAGGCTCAAAAATATTAAGTAACATTACCAAGTTCAACCAGCTTATGAACTTCAGAGCTTGAAGATATGTTTTCACAAAGTCCTTGTTTTCTCTCTATTGAATTTTTATGGCAACATATTAGATTTGGTGATATCTAAGCCACAATCTTGTTCTGTTCCGTTCTTTGCTTTGAGGAATCTTGCTTTTTGCGACCTGAAATAACTGTAGATAATCAAATGCTGTATTAGTCCGAAAAGAGAAAACCTTTAGACAAGGACTATGGAAAGAATTGACTGATCTTAGATTTCTTAGTATCTCTCTGTGTTTTAAAGACTGCTAAGAAAGAGTAAGTAGATGAGCCATGCAATCTGTTGCCAGTGATTTCAAAGGTTCCTTGAACACTTTTATACTACTCAATTAGTTTGCCATAGGCCAGGCTGAGGTGGTTCTGATTACTGTCTGTCATATGTTGGAAAGAGCCCTAAGTTGTTTGAATCAGGAGTGTGGAAATCCTTTTTGTAGGGGACTGTGTAGCTTTTGAAGTAAGTTATCTGACTTCTCTTGAATCTCTTTACTGTATGTACAGTGAGGAGGAAAAATACCCATATGATACAGTATTGAACATTAAATGAAATAAATATGTAAAACACCTTGTTTTATATAAGTGTTTAATAAATGGTGGCTGCAAGTATATATTATTTCCAGCCATAAGGATCCCAACAATCTAGCCTAGTACCTAAGAACTTTCCCAGTCTGCCCTTCCTCAACATTCCTATTTCTTTTCTTGCCACTCACTGTCATGTTCTGAAACTCCAGCAGCACAAAATTACTAACACTTTCAAACTAAGCCATGTTTTTTTTGCTACTATGTCTTTGCATGTACTCCTTCCTAGAACACACTTCCAACTCTCTCCAGTTTTTCTGCCTGTTGGGAGCCTACTCCTTCAAAACTGAGCTCAAATGCCACTTCCGGATTGTGAGGTTTTCATTATATCCCCAGAGAGATTCATCTCTCCTGCCTTTGGGTTCCATTAGCACCTCGTTCATACTTTCCTCTAACATATTATACTGTGTTCTGTGTCCTGATCTGTCTCCCCGACAAGTTCTAGAGGACAGTGATTCTGTCTTAGTGTTTCTTTGTAATTGTGGGGCAGCAGAGTATATTACTTTGTTTCACTTGGGGTATCCCTTTCAGTTTTAGTTCTAGATGTGGAAAATGTGATAGGAGATCATCTTGTGTTAAACCTCCATGAGGCACAGAAATCAAGACAATGTGGTACTGGCAAAAGAATAGACAAAATACATGAATAGAGTAGAAACTCAGAATTCCTTTAAAAAAAAAAAAAACAAAACTATTTTTATGTGGTGCTGAGGATCGAACCCAGGGCCTCATGCATGCAATGCAAGCGCTCTACCACTGAGCTACAACCCCAGCCCCCCAGAATTCTTAAAACTATATTTAACTGGTCTTTGACAAAAAAGTAAAGGTAATATAAAGGAAAAATATAGTTTTTTTAGTAGATGGTGTTGAAACAACTAGATATCTATATGCGAAAAAAGTGAATCTAGACACAGACCTTACACCCATCTCAGAAATTAACTTAAAATGGGTTATAGGCATAAATGTTAAATGAAAAAACTGTTAATTCCTAGAAGATGAAAGGAGAAAACCTAGATGGCCTTGGGTTTGACAACATGACTTTTTAGATATAACACCAAAGGCAGGACACATGAAAGAAAGAATTGTAGAGTTCTTTAAAATTTTCTCCTCTTCCAAAGATATCAGCAAGAGAATGAAAAAAACAGGCCAAAGACCGGAAGAAAATGTTTGCAAATAACATATGATGGACAATTATTGAAAATATATGTGGAACCTATGAACTCAACAATCTGATTTTAAAAATGGGCCAAAGACCTTAACAAACCTCAACAAAGAAGATAATACAGGAGGAAAAAAAGGATATGCAAAGATTCTCTACATCATATGTTATTAGGGAAGTACACAATGAATTAACAGTGAGATACTACTTCACACCTATTAGAATGACTAAAACTCATAAAACTGATACCAAATGTTGGTGAGGATGTGGAACAATGTGAACTTTCATTTGCTGATGGTGGGAATGCACTTTGGAAGATGGTTTGGCAGTTTCCATCAATACTAAACATATTCTTAACATATATTCAGACAAGTAAGCTCTTGGTACTTACCTGAGTAAATTAAAAACATGTCAACACAGAAACCTGTGCATACAGATGATTAATAGTAGCTTTTTTCATAGTTGCCCAAACGTGGATGCAACCAAGATGTTGTTTAGTGGGTGAGTAGATAAATAAACTGTTACATATCTAGACAATGGAATATTACTCAATCTAAAAAGAAATGATAGAGAAAATTTAAATGCATATTTCTAGGTGAAAGAAGCCAACCTGAAAGACTATGTACTGCATTATTTCAATTATATTTCTGAATAAAGCAAAATTATGAAGACAATAAAAATATCAGGGGTTAATGAGAAGGGAGGAATGAATAGGCAGAACATAAGATTTTGGGGGCAGTGAAACTATTCCTTGTGATAGTAGATAATGTCTCATCATGCGTTGGTCAAAATGGATTGAAATGTACAAGCCAAGGCAGGACTGTCTCAAATTCTAGGCCAGCCTTAACAACTTAGAAGACCCTTAGAAACTTAGTAGTTCCCTGTTTCCAAGTAAAATAAAAAAGGCCTGGAGACAGCTCAGTGGCAAAATGTTCTTGGGCTAAATCCCCAGTAAATACCACAGTAAATAAAGGAAGGAAGAAAGGTTGGCGGTGGGGTGGGGGGGGTTTTAGCTTTTTAAATTTTCTCCCTGCATTGCTGAGCATTGAATCCAAGATTTCATGTGTGCTAGGCAAACAGTCTACCAGTGAATTAAACCCCTAGCCCAATGTATTGGCTCTTTAAATCACAAGGTAACATATTTCATGGTTGAAAAATTAAGATTTAAGAGAAAAAAAATTTAAATCACATGTAGCTTTACCATCTAAAGAAGACTAATGTTGAATTTTTTTCCTATGCATATGCCATTTAAGAAATGAAATTGGGGGCTGAGGCTGTGGTTCAGCAGTAGAGAGCTTGCCTCACACATGCGAGGCACTAGGTTTGATCCTCAACATCACATAAAAATAGATAAACAAAATAAAGGTATTGCATCCATTAAAAAAAAAGAAATGAAATTGGCTTAAACTTTGCTATTATAACTGCTTTGGTATTTTCTGTAGCCCAGCTTTTCCTTATTAAACATACATAACTGTTTTTCCATTTAATTTGATAAAAATGCTATGTGTTTTTTGCAATGAGACCTCACTCTCTGCAAATATAATCCAGATTATTATCCTCTGATTGATGACCTGATTCATTCCAAAAACTCAAGGTAGGAGACAAAAATATGTTAAGTCAAAGGCTATAACCATATTGCAAAACCATTCAGAATAAAAAAAAAATTCCTTTGACAGTGCATTCTGAAAGTAAATTTTCTCAACATATAGCTATAGTGAAAATAAATAATGAAAGCTTTTAATAATTATAAAAAATCCTCTCTGAGGTATAGGCAATCCACATGGAGATTAATCTCATTGCTCAGATTTGGACATCACCATGTGTACAGTTTCTTTAATCCTCCCCTAGCTATTGAAGTGGATTTAGCAGTTGGCATCCTCTTTTTTTTCTGTCTGGGGCAATTGGAGCTTTGTAGAATTTGGCCTGCTGGAGCAGCGATCTTGCTTTCCCAATTTAGGATGATTGTGGAGCTTAGAACTGAATGTCAATGAAGACATAGTATGGCTCCAATGTGGCCAGTGATAGTACTAGGGCTCCTGCTTATGTTTATGCAGGAAGACTGGGAATTACGTTCAGCTTCTGATTTAATTTTCTGTGACACATTGAGTCTATGTCCTAGCCTACAGAATACTACAGCTGTGCCCTAATTCTCTTTACCCTCCCCCTTCTCTACCCTGTGATCTTCATATCACTGCCTTTTAAGGCATTGCTGTTCTTGGCTTATTATTTTACATTTGAAATAACCACAGCTGAAAGACAGCTCTGTGTCAGCCATGTAAACAAGAAAAATTCATCACAACAAAGGAACCAAGAGCAGTGGCACGTGTTGGGATTAGTGGTAGGTTATTTGTTCCTGGAACTCATTTCATGTTTTCTCTACCAAGTAGGAAAGCTCAGTCAACAGAAAAAGACTTAGATAATTTGTCCAATGACCACTCTAAAGAACAGTAGTCATAATGACGGTAACTACCATTTTCTCAGGCCTGCTCAGTATCTAGTTCAATGCTAGGCCTAGGGGCACAGAAATAGATTGGATAAAGCCCTATTCTCGAAGAGTTTGCAATCTAGTAGGGAAACACATTTATAAACTGGTTGTCACACTGCAGTGAAAGCAGCTTAGTAGTGCTGAGAAGTACAAGGTTCCCTGAGCATGAGGGAACAGAAAAAGTCAGAATATATTTTAGGAAGGAATCATATGTTTTATTCTTTTCTGTACATAGTTTAACCTATTCCCACCCTCCTCATAATCCCTTGCCTAAATGTTTACCTAGCTCTTCTGTGCCAGCTTAGGCTCTTTATTATTACATGTGCCTCCTGTACTTGTCATAATTTTCATAATTATAATTAAATATTTTTATATAATTGCATAATTTTTGTTCTTTCCACTAGATTGGGAGTCCGTAAGGATAGAGACCATGCCAGTCTTGTTTGCCACTGAATCTTCAGCCTGGGGCTTGTAGGGACCCATAAATCTTTAATTTAATTAATTATTAAATTTTTACCCTCATAGAGTAGATTGCCTCAACAAAGTACAGTGAGTCTGACATTTAAGAAAGAATAAGGCTGTAATCTTGTGGGAGAAACATCCCACACCAGATCTATTGTTAGTTTACCAAACCTGTGTCTCTTATTAGTTTATGAGCTATGGCGCAGTGTAGAAAGCTCTGACACTGTGTTTTGTTTCTTTTACATTTTCTACTATGTCACTTTTTACCTACTGATGCCTCTATTTACTGGGGAAGGAGAGATAGGTACTAAAAATGGCTGATAAATTATTTTGATTCCCAACATCTCCCTGCAAACTCAGACTCAAAGAAAAACAATCATACTATCAGCTTTGCAGAGGTATTAGAGTAAGCTAAGCTCTTCTCCAGGTTCAGCCAGTATGTATCCAGGGTATCATGTATGACCTTTCTGTTATGAACTGATTAGGAAAAGCATGTTGCAAATTTAGAAAAATTTCAGAAGAGATCTCACAAACCTTCAGGATCCCAAACTCTTGTACTAGCTCAAAAAGTAAGTGGTAGCTGCTAGAATTGAAAGGATCTGAATTTTTCATCTTTATGGGAGCACATGGCCAGAAAAGTTGCAATGGTCTTTGGAGGAGGATTCTTGGCCCCATTCTCTCTACAACGTATACATCTTGACAGCTAAACCCAAGATTCCATTTTAGGCTTGATCTGTGGGATTACAGAGTAGTTTCATTTCTTTTGAAGCTATATTGCAAAAATGAAAACTGCACAGAAAATGTTTTTTCCTTTGTAGCATCACTAATCTTTTTTTTCTTTTTTCTTTTTTTTTAAAGAGAGAGAGAATCCCAATATTCATTTTCTAGTTTTCGGCGGACACAACATCTTTGTATGTGATGCTGAGGATCGAACCCGGGCCGCACACATGCCAGGCGAGCGCGCTACTGCTTGAGCCACATCCCCAGCGCTCATATCACTAATCTTCATTTCCCTCTCTGGGTCAGGGGAGGTATAATAGACATATTCTATATAGAGCTTTAAAACTGATTCATAACAAACATTCTTTGATCAGCTGCTATTTCTCAAACACCATTTATGTCTCTGAATCTGAACTTGCCTTATACTGGTTCATTTCCTTTATTGCTGACAATAACAAGGGAAAGCTTAAGGATGATGTCTTCATTTTATATGAGAAAACTGACTCCTAGCAATTTAGCTGATTGCTCAAGCATCAAAAATATGAAATAGTAGAGCAAGAATAGGAACTGAGGCTGTTTGATGTTAGAATTCATCCTTTTCCCTATTGTTTTTAAGAAGCTGATTGGAGGAACTGGGATGGGTAAGTTTTTAAGATGTAGTAATTCTAATTATTATTTTGAGGAGTTAAATTCTAGGCATTCTATTGTAAAATAGAATTCTTGAGCCATGCAGGATGGCAGGTGCTTGTAATCCCAGCTACACAAGAGGCTGAGGCAGGAGTATCACAAGCTGGAGGACAGCCTGGGCAACAATGGTGAGAACTCTGTCTCAAAATAGGAAATAAAAAAGCAGGGGAGGTGCTAGGGATGTAGCTCAGTTTTGAGAGTACTTGCCTAGCAAGTATGAGACTCTGGATTCAATCGTTAGTACTGCCAAAAAAAAATTTTTTTTTTAAATTAAATGATACAATGATAAAATAGAACTCACATGGCTATGTTCAAAAGTATTCATTTTAATCTAGAAATATCATTTTAAAGATTCTATTACTTTGTCTTGATTGCATGAACAAAATAATTAGTAAAACATGAATTACTACTTCAGCATCACCAATTGTTCTTTGGGAAAGGTTCTTGCCTTTTGTTCACAAAGCATTTTACAATTTAATTTCAAATAACCATAGTGAGATAAAATTGCCCTAAAAGTTGAAGGAAAAATTTTCCCTCGAGGTTAGTTCCTACCTGTGTCAATGACTATTTTGGAAAACACATGCAAGTGATTTCAAACTTAGCAGGCATGATTTTGTTGTTCTTCAAGTTGGAATGACTAAGAAGCTACAACTACAGTGTTTATCCCACATTATACAAAAAATGATGTGTTAAACTGCAGGGAAAAACCCTCCATTCTCTCAGGAAGTATTAGAAGTTAAAAGAAGCAGGACATCTCAGGAGAATAAGAGGCCTAATAGAACTTTCATAGCTTAGAGAAGTGGCTTTGAAAAAGGAAAAACACACTAAAAATTTAGAGTCAGGTCCTACCTCTGCCCATGTGGACATTTGACACTTTCATTTTCTGAGCCTCAATTTTTTCACTAGTAAATTGGGGTTAATGATACCTCCCAAAGTTTTTCTGAAGTCATGGTCTTAAGTGGATTACTTTTAAATGATCAAGATGAAGAAATATGTTTTGAAACTACTTGAATTTCAACATTTTACCAGTGATGTAATTCCAACAGCAATTTTATTTAAATAAACTTCTGTCACACTTTGTTAGGAAAATACTTTCTCATTATACAACTGATTTCTACTTGGCTATTTTAATATAGCTAAAATTGAGTTTAATTGGCTTACTAACAAACAATTCTTGTTTCATTATTGATCATTCTGCAGGTTTCTGTCCTTGATTGTAGACTTTGTACAATAGTAGAAAATGCATGCAGACATGGTAACACATACCATTAATCCTAGTGACTTGGGAGCCTGAGGTAGAAGGATCACAAGTTCAAGGCCAGCCTGGGCAATTTAGTGAGACCCTGTCTACAAGACTTAAAAAGAGTAGGGGGTTGGGGAGTAACTCAGTGGTAGAGCACCACTGGGTTAAACCCCCAGTTCCACACACAAAACAAACAAATGAAGAAATTCAGTAGAAAAACGTAAAATTAGTTTCCCTTTGTAACTGCACATTTGTGGGAGGAAGTATGTAAATTTAGGATGGATTCTGAAAGGCCATCTGGGATGGGAAAAGGAAAGTACTTGCAGGGGACAGAGGCCTCTTTGGCATGGTTTTGGTTTGACTTGTCACTTGCAGTTGAGATGGTCAGCACAGAGAGGATGTGCTGTCTTGTTAGTATTAAAAGCAATGTGTCTAGGGGCTGAGGATATAGCTCAGTTGGTAGAATGCTTGCCTTTTGCACATAAGGCCCTGGGTTCTAATCCCTATCACCACCCCCACAAAAACAAAAAAACAATGGCCAAAGGTCTGGGACTATACCTCAGTGGTCAGAGACTTGTCTAGCATGCCAAAGCCCTGGTTTTAACTCCCAGCATTGTAAAACAAAACTCTAGCTGAACTGAGCATTGGCCCTTTTAATCTCTATACAACCATCTTTTCTCTATCTATATTTCGTTCATTGGAACCACTACACTTTCTTTGCTGTCCTAAATAAATAATCAAATCTGCTCGTTCTCCTTTGCTAACTTGTCCCTTTTTTAAAAACAAATCTGTATTTCTTTTCTTTTTTTAAAAATTTATTTTATTTATTTTTATGTGGTGCTGAGGATCGAACCAAGGGCTTTGCACATGCGAGGTGAGTGCTCTACTGCTGAGCCATAACCCCAGCCCTGCTAATTTGTTCTTTAATCCAAACTTTTGCTGGAATAGAACTTCTCACTCTGTCATTCTTCTGAAAACCCCTCAACCTGTCTATTTCCAAAAACTGCTGTGACCCAGTCCTTCTTGATTTCTGCCTTTTGAGCTTTTTGCCATTCTGCATGTAAGAGTGAGTGGAGGAAGGGAAAAAGACACAACATATAGTTCATCATTCCCTTTTCTTTTAAAAACAAGAGTAGAGGTTACTTATTATATGGTTATTCTGGAGTCAGAGTCAGGTCACTGGAGTCAGATCTTGGTTCAGATCCCAGCTGTACCATATTCTAGTTAGTAACCGAAGGCTAAAACATCTAATTTCTCAGCTCCATTTCTTCATTTTCATAAATAAAAAACATAGTCTTTGTTTTACAGATGCTAACTGGGAAACAATATATGCACAACATCCATTACAGTGCTTAGCATTTGTGAATTGCTCAATAAATCTTGTATTCTTTTCCTCCAGAAGCATTTTTCTTTTTTGTTAGATTATCTCCATTGTCATTTTATCTATCTATCTATCTATCTATCTATCTATCTATCTATCTATCTATCTAATCTACTTATTTATTGTGGTTAGAAGGATTCAACCAGTGCCTCGCACATGCTAGGCGAGCACTCTACTGCTGAGCTACAACTCCAGCCCCCAGAAGTATTTTTCTAAATAAAGGAACCATGCACACATGTGTACATGCATACACACATGCATTCATCCCCTTAATCCATAAAATATGTATTAATCACCTTCTATAAGGATAGCTTCAAAATAATCCTTTGTCCTTAAGCTCCACTTTATTATTAAGAAAAGACTTTCTAAAATTCTAGGCAGCTGGTTTTAAAAGTGACTTTAGGGTATATATATATAATTTGTAAATCAGGATCTGCCATGCTGGAACAAAAAGAGCTCTGAAGGTAAACCTCTGGATTTAATTTATCCCTGATGTTTCTGACCCTTATTATATACAATAGAATGATCATTGTGAATTCTAAACAAAATTAGATCTTTCCCAGAGAAACAGAACTCAGTATGATGGAAGGATGGATTTATGGGTGAATAGAGATTTTTTTTTTGTAAGGAATTGGCTCTTATGATTATGGAGGCTGACAAATCCAAAATCTGTCATTAGTATTAGCAGTTGGAGAGCCAGGGCTGCAGTTATAATCTGAAAGCTTATAGGCCAGACACCCAGGAGAGCTGATGTTCCAGTTTGAGTCCAAAGGCAGTATGCTAGAGAGTTCTCTGTTATATGAGGGAACCTGATTTTTGTTTGTTCTTTTTGGTACAGACAACTGTGGTTAGATGAGACCCACCCACTTTATGGAGGGCAATCTGCTTTACTTAAAAGTCCAGTGATATATATGTTAATCTTATTTAAAAATGCCTTCATCCAGAATAATGCTTGACCAAATATCAGGGAAACTTGTTGCCTAGCTAAACTGACACACAAAATTAACTTTAACACTAGATTTAGTTAAGAACAGAAAGCCTAGAGATTCCAGAACACAAACCATCATTTTTATGCCTTTTAATGATCACAGTAATGGATAGCTCTTTCTACTGTATTTTCACAAGCATTATCTCAGCTGATCATCACAGTAGCTCTCTGAGATGATCAGAGTAGAGCTATAACCCCATTTGTCCAGAGAGAATACTAAGATCTAGATTAGGAGACTTGCTCAAGGTCTCATAGGTAGTGAGTAGCAGTTACAACATGCCCAGTCCCATAACTTTAATCCCAAGCATTTCCCCCTGGTACATCCTCTCGTGGCATCAGGGGAATTCTGGAGATCGTTTGAGTGCCTTCTTACCTTTCTTGTAACTAATATTATACTCTTCCTCAAAACCATTTTGTGATAGAAAGTCAACCAAATATATATTGGCAGAATCTAAAGATTTTGTTTTCAGATGACTTTAATGATACCCTGTGGTTAAAAGAAAAAAAAATGGAGGGGGGAAGGCAAGTTAGCAACTGAAAAAGTAATGTCAAAAAGTAATTAGAGCAGGACAAATGGATTGTGCTGCCATGTTCAAGGCTGTTATTTCTGAGGCAGTGAGGAGGAAGGGCACTAATGCAATGTGACGGATCTGGAGCAAAACCCACAGCACTGAGCAAACTGCAGAGACTAAACCTGTGGAGAAGCTCAAATCATAAATTTTGATGGAATAATATTTGATATTTGAAAGAGTTTCATGTGTTTTGTGGATTATAATTGTTTCAAGAGACCTATTTTCTTTAATTCAGCTTTTGGGAAACAGCCTGATGGACCTGTGAAAGTAGTCAGTGTGTCTCCTAGGAATGTCAGGATGGTCCTATCCCAGCTTCCAGTTCCTACTCCAGTTGGGCAGAAACATAATACCAATAGGGTTTTTAGAAGAAAAGATACCTAATATGAAACTACTTGGAGTAGCTAGATGTTGCCTATTCAAAGAATAAAATATTAGTCTTATCAGTATTCAGCTTGGTATTAGAAAATTGATCCAAAGAAGGTTAGAAAATGTAATATTTCGATTTGCTAGCCTAGCTGACTTTTGACTGTGATCCCACTGCTGCCACCATGTATAAGGAAATGCCACAGCTCTAAAGAAAAATAGAACTTCCTACATTTCCCTGGAAGGAAATTTTTACAAAGGGAAGATTAGATTGTTCCCTGTAAGTCACTATGTCATTGAAGTCTCTTAATAACTGTTGCTACCAGTATGGCATATATTTAAGTGTTTGTGCCTTAGTATTCAGACATTTCATATGTCATGTGGATTCATGTTCTAACCCTGCCCTTTATTAACTATTAGATCTTGGGCAACTCACCTAATCCTTCTGAGCCTCAATTTCTCTCTAAAATGGGGACGATAAACTTCCAGATTTCTTATGAGATTGTTGTGGGATGATAGACACAAAGCATTTAGTACTGGTGCCAGGCACAAAGTAAGGGCCCAATAAGAATAGAAGATAAAGTGTGTGGGAGATGAAGAGGCTTATACTGTCTACCAGATAGGCATCAGTGGGAAGTTAGACATCCATTCTTCTTTAACTCTCTGATCCAAGCAGAGATAAATGGGTTTTTTTCCCCCCTTAAGAAGCCACAGTACAGGGGCTAAGGTTGTGCCTCAGTGGTAATGTGCTTGACTAGCATGTGTGAGACCCTGGGTCCGATTCTCAGCACTGCATTTAAGTATATAAATAAGTAAAGGTCCATTGACAACTAAAACAATATTTTAAAAAAGAAGAAGAAACCACAGTATAGCTGAGATAGGGCTAGAGTTTTTTTTTTTTTAATATTTATTTTTCAGTTTTCGGTGGACACAACACCTTTATTTTATTTTTATGTGGTGCTGAGGACCAAACCCAGCGCCCCGCGCATGCCAGGCAAGCGCGTTACTGCTTGAGCCACACCCCCAGCCTGGGCTAGAGTTGTTAAACCAGATTTTCCTTACTCAATGTTCAAGGGGTAGGAAGGAGAAATTAAAACAGAGTATTAACATTCTAAATAATTGGACTCACAAGGTATAGATTATTATTAATTCCCTGGAAAGAATTACCTTTCTTTCCTAGCTCTTGGCTTGCCTAAACTGCCTATCCTCACCCCTCTAATGCTCAAAACTGACCATAGATGAGTTTGTTGATACCTTGCCATCACATCCCTACCATTCTTCACCTTACTTCCTTTTAACACATATTTTCTCTTGCTCTGTGAAATGGTGCACACTCATAATTCCAGTGACTTGGGAAGCTGAGGGAGAAAGATTTGCAAGTTCAGCTTTTATGATTTAGCGAGACCCTGTCTCAAAATAAAAAAATAACGGGCTGGGGATGTGGCTCTAGCGGTAGCGTGCTCGCCTGGCATGCGTGCGGCCCGGGTTCAATCTTCAGCACCACATACAAAGATGTTGTGTCTGCCGAAAACTGAAAAATAAATATTAATAAATAAATAAATAAATGAATGAATGAATGAATGAAGGAAGGAAGGAAGGAAGGAAGGAATGAATGAATAAATAAATAAGGCTGGGGATGTGGCTTAATGGTAAAGTTCCCCAGGGTTCAATCTCTAGTAGCATGGAGAGGAAATCTTTTTCTTGCCATGCCACAACTTCTGCCGAGGACTGGCAGATATGATGGACAGAGAAACATTTCTGGACATTTAGAAGTGTCCTCTGCCTGATGCTGGGTTCATAGCCCACCCGAACTTTCATCTTTTGTTTTCTGTGGCAGTGGAGAAGGAGGTACTGAGAAACCCAGAACCCAGGTGTACCCTACCACTGAGCTATAGGAAAATATCAGTTAGTTGTGCCAAGATTTTCTTGCTCTTCCAGTTGCTTGCCTGGTGCTGGGACACCTGTGGAAATGGCAGCTCTTTTCATTTTTTATTTTGAGAGGGTGTAGCTAAGTTTCCCACACTGGACTCCAACTTGTGATCCTTCTGCCTCAGCCTCCTCTGAGTAGTTGGGATTAACCATGTCCAGCTCATAATGCCCTTCTTATGATTCTGTAGTTTTATTTCATTTTTAGTTTTCTGAGGGACCCCAACAACCATTAGTTTATGGAATTGTTTTCTAAGCTTCATTTCTTTATGTCATTTTAAATTTGAACCTGCTTGAATTGTACATTCTGCCCTTTGTGAGAAGGTCAGTTAGCCTTTATCTTAAGTATAGTGTAAAATTTATAATTTACTCAATTTACATGTTTTCTAGTTATTTTAAAGGCCTTTCACCTCAGAGAATGTAATTAGGTAAAATTGCCTCAATGTGCATCAGATACACAAACTGTTTGCATTAACAGTGTCAGAACCCTGATCTTTTCAACAGTAATCAATAGAAAATACTAAGGAAACTGCTGTTCTGCCTTCCTCAACCTTTTCCCCCATTTGGAAAGTGGGACTATATTGTTGACCCAGGTTAATGTCAAAGATTCAGGATTTTCCACACAGAAGCAGTTTTTTCCTGCTGCAGCTTTCTAAACTAGTCATTGTAGACTAGAGAAAGCTATGGGAAAATATTGGTTGGTTGTGCTAAGATTTTCTTGCTCTTGTAGTTGCTTTCCTAGTGCTAGGATACCTTTAGAGGTGGCAGGTACAAGGTAGCCTTTTATATTTAGCAAAATGATTATCAGAAATTAATCATCTTTCTTCCTTCTTTCCCCCAAATTGTGTGCAAAATGGTTTTAATTTTATTGTTATTTCTCCCAAGTTTTTTCTGTGTAAAATGAAGAATACATTTAGAATGCATTTGATTTGAATCCTATTGTGTGCTAAGCATTTTATGAGCTACTGAGAAGGAAATTTTATCTTGCTTTTCAGATTTGTATATCCACAATGATCTCACTTTTAGCCAGACTGTGTAAGGGAAAGAAAAAAAAAATGTCATTTCTTAAGTGCACATTATTTAAAAAATTAAAGAATCAGTGAACTTTGAAGGGAAAAACCCCTATCTGTAGAGTATACATCTATAGTGTGATCAGTGTTTGATTATCCCTGAAATCATCAGTTCTCTAGTTGATATGCACTTAAGTTGCTTCCAGTTTTTTTCTTTTATAGATAGTGCTGCTATAAACATTCATGTGCAAATTTTGGACATATGTTTTTATTTCTCTTTATATATGTCTTAATTATTAAAATTACTTGTTTTGAAAAAATTTCAGCGGCCTGGGAATGTGATAAGAGGGCTTGCCTGCTTGTACAAGGCCCTGGGTTCAATCCCAGCACAATAAACAAACAAAAAACTTTATATAAAAAAGTATAATACTTGGTAAATCAAAGTCACATCCCTAATTTCTCTCCCTGGAGGTCGTGATGTTAATCATCCGAGTTCCTGAGCATTTGCTATATATCCATCCAGCACTGTGTTGCTTTATTACAAAATTCACATATTTTTCAAATTCATTAATTTCATTCTATTAATGAAGTGATTTTTATCATAATTCATCTCCATTTATGGATGAGGAAACTGAAGTTTGAGGATTAAGTATAAAGTCACACTTTTAGTGAGGCAGAGCCAAAATTTGAACCTGGGTAGTCTGGTATTCTTATAAACTTTCCAAGTTTTTTCAAAAATTTATTTTAAAAAATTAAACTTATATTCTTTTATTCGGTAACTTGTATCATTTCACTTATCTTAGACTATTCTGTGATAAGGTTTATTAACCTATTTCATTAGTTTTAATGGCTTCATTAATGGATATGCCAAGATTTGTTTAATTCTCTTTTCTTCCCCACCCCTTTTGTTTTGTTTTGGAGGACATGGATTGTTTCTATTCTATGTTGCAAACAGGGCCACAGTGAATATTTTTCTAACTTATGTCATTAATTTTATAGTGTAAAAATTTTAGAAGTAGAATTTCCAGATGAAAGGGTTTATTTATTTGAATTTTGGTACCATTCTTCTCTCCCACAAATGGTGGCAAATAACTGCTCCCACATTACTACCCCCTTACCTCTGTAGTGCTGTATTATATTATTTTTTTTAATGTGGGCCATGATATAGATCATATAAATATTCCATAGAGAAGTTACTCTATCAGAGAGAGAGACAATGATGAACAACTGGTAAATCGACCATAGTTTCTAGCCTTTTGCTAGATAAGGATGTGGTGTTTCTGTAAGCTCTCAACAGCTGAAACATGGAAATAGCTCAAACTTTAGGTAGCATTACTTCAGGATGACTTACTTGGTTGATAACCTAACTCGAACACTGTTTGAGGCATTTCAACAATAGCTGTTTCCATTTTATTAGACTTGTAATCTAACTGCTCTGGGCTTTCAGCTCACTCACTACTCCTTATAGTATTCCTTCCTTGCCTCCAACTTGTTTAAAGCAAAGCTAAGGAGACAGGATGAGACTTTGGACATCTGTGGTAGGTGAGTATGCTTGCCCTTACCATTTTTTCCTTCAACATAAACTGCCAAGGTAAGGCCAACAGGCTAATGCATCCTCTTTTAGTCTCCCCAGGAGTAGGGCTCCAGGTATTTCTGTTGCTGGTAAGATCCAAATTGATAAAGGTGAGGCATGGTCACTCTGGCCAGTATACCAGTATATGTACTTGTTAGGGGAAGGTGAGTTTTCCATCATGGTGCCAGTAAATGAGTCAAGAATACATAGTGTTAGATGTTGCTAGTTTGAATAATCCATGTTGCTTTGCAAGAATGTAGGCCTGCCTTTATTCTTGGGAGCCATCCTTAGCATGCCTTGTGGACTTTGCCTTTGTCATTGCTTTCCTCCCCACTCCCAGACCTGATATCTACATCTGTTAATCTGGATAATGCTGCCCTCTCCTGGTCAGCTGAATGGGTCACAGCCATTTGGATGGATCTGACCACTACAGGAAATGACAAAGCTATATGGAGCCAGACTGATAAAAGCTTTCTGATATATTCACTTCATAGTCTAGTCCTATAACTTCTTCCTATGAAAATAATTAATCTGACATTAGAAAAAAATATAAGTACACAGACTTTCATTATAGCATTACATGTAATGATAATATCTGGGTATCCAGCACTAGCTAATTGTGTTTCTGTTCAGTGGAATGACTTACTGCTGCTAAAATTGATAGCGTGAAAGAAAACGGAATAATGAAAATACTTGTCACAAAAAGCAAGCAGGCATAATATACATGGAAGTATATGTAAGGAAGTGCTAACCTCTGATCTTCAAAATGAGTTGTCAAAACTAGGTTGGTTTCCTTTGATGTTAGTATTGTTAGTAAAAAACAGGGAGAAGGGGTCTACCTGAATGATTGTCTGATAGTCTAAGTAAAATCCAGAATAAGTCTTGGAAGGTTTAAAAGTTTCCTATTTCCTCAGGCATCTGACTATTCCTCTTGATGTGTATTTAAGTTTTCTTTAACTTTCTAATATTGTGACTAATGTTCAGAGATCATCCTCACACATTTATCTTTGTGAACACATATGAGTACTACTGTACAATAAAGAATAGAAGTGGACTCTTGGGAAAAGGGTGTGTGCACTTTAAATTTTGGTAGCTACTACATGTTGTTTTCCAGCTCTGTATCAACCACCAATATTATAGGAGCATACCTGTGTTAGTCAGCTTTTCATCATGGAAAAACAAAGGAAGAAAGATTTATTTTGGCTCAAGGTATTAGAGGTTTCGTTCTGTGGTCAACAGGTCCATTGCTTTGGAACAGAGGTGAGGCAGAACATCATGGCAGAAGGATCTGGTAGAACTGCTTACTTTATAGCAGCAGGAAAGCAGAGAGAAAGGGAAGGGCCCAAGAAACAAGATATACCTTTCCAGGGCTACCCCCAGTGACCTATCTCCTCCATTTTCCACCACCTCCCAACAATGCCATTAAATGATGAATTCATCAGTGGATTAATCCATTAAGAGATCAGAGCCCTCATAATCCAGTCACTTCCCAAGAGCCTTATCTCTGAACACTGCTGCAATGGAGACCAAATTCAGTACATGAGCCTTTGGGACATTCAGATACAAACTATATCAAGTCCCATTTCTTCAAACCTTCTTCAACACCAAAATATTCTCAGCATTTTGTTGTTGTTTTGTTCTGTTCTGGGTTTTTGTTTATTTATTATTATATTTTTTCATCAATCTGATGAGAAATGGTTAATAATGCTTTATTTTGAGTTTTTATTGGTAACCTTTTCTTTATATCCACACTATTTTTTTTATATTTAGTCTTTAGTTGGACACAATACTTTTACTTATTTTTATGTAGTGCTGAGGATTGAACCCAAGGCCTCGAACATGCTAGGCGAGCACCCTACCGCTGACCCACAACCACAGGCCCCCCCCATTTATAATAGTGGTCTTTGTCTGGCCATTCTGTGTCCATTGTAGTTTTTTTCATCTTTTTTTTTTTTTTTTTTTTTTACTGATTTGTAGGACTCGTTTTATAATAAATGTTAATACAGTCAGGCACAGTGGTGCATGCCTGTAATCCCAGCAGCTTGGGAGGATGAAGTTGGAGGATTTTGCAAATTCAAAGCCAGCCTCAGCAAATGTGAGGCACTAAGCAACTCAGTGAGACCCTGTCTCTAAATAAAATACAAAATAGGGCTCAGGATGTGGCTCAGTGGTTGAGTGCCCCTGAGTTTAATCCCCAGTACCAAAAAAACCCCAAACAACAACAAAATAAATGTTAATGCATGTGTGTGTAAGTATGTAATTCATTTCTGAAAAAGATGCCAGGTGTGGTGGTGTACATCTATAATTCCAGCAACTTGGGAGCCTGAGACAAGAGGGTTTCAAGTTTGAGACCAGCCTCAGCAGTTTAACAAGACCCTCAACAACTTGAGTGAGACCTCATTTTAAAAATAAAAATTAAAAAGGAGCTGGATGTAGCTCATTGGTAAAGCACCTCTGTGTTCAGTTCCCAGTATTCCCTCCTCAAAAAAAAAAAAAAAAAAAGAGCTTGTAGCTGAGCACCTGCTTACAAAATTTTGCATTCTTTGAAAACAAAAACTTCTTATGTTTCTAAAGAGTTTGTTAATTGCTTTGTGGAGGAATGAAGAATTGGAAGGGTGGGAGAATTAGAATTGTGGAATATTGTGTTGCTTATTTATAGCCTTTTCTGGTTTCTTGTGTCTGGCCTCTATGGAACTCACCATATACATTTTCTAGATTTGTAAAGCTGCTATATGGCCCTGTAATAGACCAGAATTTCACTTCTAGTTCATACTTGGCTCCCACTCCAGAATCCCACCTACAGGTGCCTGCCCTAGTTGCCTGCCAACAGTATATCAAGTCACACTATTTAGCTGAGTATTGATTTTCAAATTATTGTTATTCTTATCCTGAAGCACTTGCTTGTAAAGAGCACCCAACCCATTTTCTTTTTATTTTGTGTTTTAATAAGGACATTATAACTATGGAATTGTAACTATGGAATTATGTTCTATGCGATCTTTTTTAGGGTACATTCATCTGAGAAATTTCAGTGCTACATGATAAAGGATCCAAGCTCTCCCATGAATTAACTTTCTTCCTTCCATTTTCTTTAGCAATAATAGGATTGCACACAGGGCTTTGCACATGCTAGGTAAGTGCTCTATCACTGAACTATATATCCAGCCATTTTTATTTTTTACTTTGAGACAGGTTCTCCCTAAGTTGTTTAGGGAAGTCTCAGACTTTAAATCAATCATCTGCCTCAACCTCCCAAGTAGGATTATAGGCATTCATCACTGTGCAGGCTCAAGCTCTCCAATTTTCTATTAACTTGATCTGAACAGAGGTATTCAGTGGAATCCAAGTATCTTATTTGTGTGAAAAGTGAACCTAACCAGAACTGAGTAAACACCATTAAAAAGGCAATACCAGGCTTTGAATCTACAATTACATCATTAGGACCAAAAGGGCAAGTAAGATTGTAAAGAGCTGTTTTCCAAGAATAGGCTCACATGGATTACCTTAATGCATCTGAGTGTCTTTTGCAAAGAAGATACTGGTGAATGGGAAAGTCTGCTCTGGGCAAAGTTGTAGAGGCCCTAAAAGCATCCAAGAGAAAGGGAAATTTTCAGTGTGGTTGGCCACTTCATCAAGAAGGGGTTATGATGATATCATTAGTCATTTTTGTGCTAGTTTGCAAAGGGGATTTCTGTTTATGATGGTAGATTTTGTCTATGTCATGATAAGCCTGAGGCAGAGTGTACTTTTAGGATCTGTTCTCTCTGGTTCCTGACTTGCCTCTCTGGCTCCTACTGAGTTTATCCATCTTTCATCCCACAAACTGACCTTCACCACCTGTCTTAGTTCTAACATATGGATTGACTATGTCAAGTAACTAAACTGATAAATCAATCAGTACTTTTAGGAGTATACCTAAGGGACAGATGTTGAGAAATATATGAATGCTAATCAAGGTCATCAGGAAATAAATTCTCTAACCTAGAAAGTCTTCAATTCTGGCTGGGGAAAATAAGAATAAATTCTTATCCCTGAGTGAACCCTAGAGATTGTTCTGCTCCTTTTAAGTGCTTCTGTCCCCAGCTTTGGTTAATTTTCTCTTAAAAGTGCACTGACAAGACCCTCACCAACTTGAGTGAAGACTTCAGAGGACCTAGTACAGATCTTGGTCATGATTTCTCCTCATAACTTTCTTCCTCTAGTCCACTGCCTGTGAACTCAGCTGTTCTGATTTCCTGGACTCTCGACTCTTAATCCTTGATTCCAGAAGAATATTGAGCTCTTCCTTGTTTGTTTCTCTTCTAAGGAATCATTGTTCTTTGCCTCCTGAAGTCCAGTACCTGAAAATCAAGGTTTTATATACTTTGACTAGTTCTGTAGTTGTCCCAGTCAGGAGGCTGAATCTAGTCCGTCATAACTCCATTTGACTAGAGCTTCAGAATTTCATTTTCATACTTTTGTGTTCTCCTCCTCCCCTCCCCCTCCCCACCAGGAATTAAACCCAGGGTGCCTGCCACTGAGCTACCTGTTTTATTTTTTGAGACTGTCTCACTCACTAAGTTGCCAAGGCCGAACTTGTAATCATCTTGCCTCAGCCTTCTGAGTTGCTGGGATTCCAGGCATGTGCCACCAAGCCCAACCATACTTTTTTTTTTTTTTTTTAGTTGTAGTTGGAAACAATATCTTTATTTATTTTTATGTGGTGCTGAGGATTGAACCCAATGCCTCACACATGTGAGGCAGGTGCTCTACCATTGAGCTACAGCCCCAGCCCCAGCCAGCCATACTTTTATATACCTTTAAGTATACTTTTATTTTCATAAAAGCTATCAAACCAATCTTATTTTTTTTACATTAACAGTATGTTCTAAATTTCACCTCATTCTGTTAAAACTACATTTATTATATAGATTTAGTAGCTACCCCAGTTTTTTTTTTTAAAGATGTATTTAGCCACAGTATACAGTGCTGCAATGAATGTCTTTTTATCTTGCACAAGTGTTCCTGTACAATACGTTCCTGGAAGTGCTATTGCTGGATTAAATGGTATGCTTACTTTAAAGGTTAGACTTGGTTTTAATAAATATACCAAAAATTGTCCCTCAGTGTTGTATCAGTTTATAGAATGAGTATGTGAGGGAACATTCTAAAAACTAATCCTATAAGCTCCTACTTTGCATTGATACTAATAGGATATATAGGAGAATTTGCCTATCCCATAGTACAATTGGATGATTATTATTATTTTTTCACCAGTACTGGAAATTGAACTGAAGACCTTGCACATGCTAGGCTATCACTGAGCTATACCCTGAGCCTATAATAGGATAATTTTTTAAAACAAATTCTGCTCCCCTCAGATTTATTTATTTATTTATTTATTTATTGGTGGTGCTGGGATTGAATCCAGGGCCTAGTGCATGCAAGACAAGCACTCTACCAGCCGAGCTACATCCCTATCCCCTGTAATGGGATAGTTTTTAAGGGTATGCTGTCTTGGCAGGCAAATTCTTTTTAAGGCCAGTATGATTTACAACTGATATATCTACTAATCCAGTTAAGTAAGTCAGAGGAAGGGATAATCTGTGAAGTTCCTTTGCATAATATCCAGATGTGAGCTCTCTTTACCCATATCCCTGAGACCAGTTTCTTTTTCTGCAGTGCCATTTAAGTCTTGCAGAGATGCTCGGCGTTCTGTCCAAGCAGCATTATCAAGAAGATATCTTGGACAAGTCTCAGGAAAGTAGTTTGTGGAAGTCATTTGTCCCTCAGGCCTGAAATTGGTTTGTTCTTTCGCTGCTTGCCACACCGCAGTGTGGCTGAATCCAGGATGAGGTCTTTGGAGAGGGGCAGCAGAAATTACACCTTTTGTTCAAAGTGAAGGTCTGTTCCCACGAATCTGAAAGGACTATGAGAGTAAGGTGCAGGAGAGAGGAATGGTTCAAGTGCCCAATGGAAACCCATCCTCCTTACCTGACATCTGATTTTAATTCCTGTTTAGCTTTATCTGGAAGCTTTATCATAATTATTACTTGTAGAAGATGATATTAATAACAGTAATGCTCTGGATTGCAAAAACTGAGCAGTATAGCTTCAGCTTGTCTATCACTTCATCTGGGAAGCCCCTCCAGATTTTTTTTTTCAAATATATATTAAACATCAAGAGCACAGTGCTTAGGATTGGAGCTGTAGCTCAGTGGTAGAGTATCTGCCTAACGTGCATGAGGCCCTGGATTCGACCCCTAGTACTCCCTATACACATTCACAAAAGAACAAAGTGATGAGCTGCTCCCACAGGGCCAGCTAAGACCTCCTCTCAGCACACCTTGTTTTTTTCTCCCACTTCTAAGATGATATTGTCTCTCCCACTATCAAGGACAGGATCTTGACTCACTCTTCTTGACTCACCCATCTCCAGCTTGACACAGAATAGAAATTGCTTGATATTGGTCTGCTCTGAATATTGAATTCCATGTCTCCAATTCTGGACAAACAAAGGAAAGTTGTCTTTGATGGTGATTTGGGTAGACCTCTGTTCCCCACTTCCCAGATGTCTGAGTAAGCATTTTATCTTTATAACAGGCTTGAGGACAGAGATTCTACTTGAGAACTTGAGTCACATGCCTGAGAATAAGGAGAACAGTAACTGTTGTTAGATTTGTCATGCCCATGATAGATTCTTAGTATTGTGATCACATACATTCTCAACCAAAATGGCCTGATCCTAGGGTTTTTGCTTTTGTTTGGTAAGGAAAGTGAGGCTCAGAGAGGTGAAGAAACTAAAAATTTCTATTGTGAGACCCAGAATATGTTTAAGTCCATACTGCCTTCCTCTTTCCATAGTAAGTTTAAAGAAAAGCTAAACTATTAGATGGATTAGAAAGAAGATATTCTCAAAAGGGCACTCTAACCTGAGGTTCAGAGAGGAAAGTTATTTGGGGTCAAAAGTACCTCTCTCCTCATGTTGGTATTGGTTTCTTTGAAATGTTCAATGAGAGTTGAAGTAATTTCTCTAGTCTTAGTCCCCACAAAATGGCAAGTTTTTTTTCCCCCAACTCTTTTACCTAGCTTGCTTGCTTTCTCTTTCCCTGGTTCCTTTCCCTCACCTTCTCCCACTCCGTCCCAGGGCCTCATGCCTCGTAGATAGGTTCTCTACCACTGAGCTATACCCCTAACCCTGACTTGTTTAATTTTGAGATAGGGTCTTGCTAAGTTGCCCAGGCTGGCCTTGAACTTATGAACCTCCTGCCCAGCTTTATTAGGTTTCCTGTGCATTATTGATCCTGTGCTCTCTCACAGAATAGTATCCTAAATCACCAGCTACTGTCAGCAAGGGAAACCACATGCTCAGGGTGCTGCTGCCTTATGTCCTCCACAGAAAAGTTTAATGAGAAATAGCCTAATTATGAGATGGGCACTCACATAAATTTGGTATACTTTTTTTGGTGGGCATGTTGGCAATGCCATTGAAAATGTTAAATGTGCACATTGATTTAGCTATCCATATTTGGCACATATGTCCTAAGAAACTAATCAGAGTTAGTCAAATATTAAGTTAATATAAAATAGTTAAGATTCTTTGTCTTTTAAAATATTTAAAAATTTAGAGTAGCTCAAATGTCCAATAAAAAGGTATTATGCTATACAACACCGATTAATGAAATACTTTGCAATTGAATATAATCTCATATTTAATATAACATGCAATGTAAAATACATTATACATGTATAATACATTATACATTGTGTAATATATTATACAATTGTATGAAAAGATCATACAAGTTTATATAATGTTAAATATTATACTGAGTGAAAAAGGAGAGAAACTATTGTTTTGTTTTGTTTTTCATTTTTGAGTATCAGGGATTGAACTCATGGGTACTCAACCACTGAGCCATATCCCCAGCCCTATTTTGTGTTTTATTTAGAGACAGGGTCTGAGTTGCTTAGCACCTCTCTGTTGCTGAAGCTGGCTTTGAACTCTTGATTCTCCTGTCTTAGCCTCCCCAGCCTCTGGGATTATAGGCATGTGCCACCACGCCTGGCAATATATTCCAGTTTTATAAAATATAAAAAAGTATATGCACCCACAGGGTAAAATAAAGATAAATATACTAAACTGTAAAAAATGTTACTTGTATAGGATTAAAAGTGGTTTTTCTTGTTTATACTTTTTTGTTTTCTGAGTTTTTTCACTTGCTGAACAGGTATTATTTTATAAAAAAGTTGTCCTAAATAATATTAACTGTTAACAAGATTGAATGCCAGATGTTATATTGAACATCTATTCTGGTTCTCGCAGAGATTCTCGAGTAGATAATGCTAACAACCTATTTTTACAGATGAAGAAATTGAGATAGAAGTTATGTAGTTTACCTACAGTCATATAGCTAGTAAATTTGTAGAATCCAAAATTGGAATCTAGAATTTACCCTAGAACTAATGCCTGCATAAAACCTCTTTTGTTCTGTCTTTCTATTTTTTAAAATTTTTTTAATATTTATTTTTTAGTTTTTGGCAGACACAACATCTTATATGTGGTGCTGAGGATCGAACCCAGGCCACACGCGTGCCAGGCAAGCGCGCTACCACTTGAGCCACATCCCCAGCCCCTGTCTTTCTATTAAAGAAAAAGATATCCTGTGCATGAGAGAGTTGGGGCATCACAGGTTTATTGGCCCTTGTATTGGAGTGCACATCCCAATTCTCTGATAATCTGTTCCCTTTACTCAACATGTTAAAGGTCAGGCTGGCAAAATCTGAATTCCAAAGCCCTGGTTTGGACAGTATTTCAGGATTCACCAGAGAGGGAAGTGAATGAATACATACATGGAGACAGTAGATAAAAGGAAAGTAGCAGAGGAGGAAGCCTCAACTTCCTAAGCAGTGGGTGGTAGGTTGACTCTATTGGGTGGTAGGTTGACTCTATTGGTAGTAATATACTCAAAGCCTGTGAGGTAAGACAGGCTGCTGGTGGGGTAATGAGGTGCAAACCAAGTGGTACTGGAGTTTGCTAAATTCTTACATGATTGTTATGGTGTGTTGAAGATAATTTTAGTTACTTTGAGCTGTGTACTTGTTTAATCAAAAACCCTGGAGAGTAGCTATTCCCATATAAAAGATGTGAAATGTGAGCCCAGAGAATTGAAGCCCTTGGATGATGACGCCAAAGGTGATTATACCTTGTTTTCTCACCAAGCGCAATCTGAATAATTCTGTCCTGGTGAAATAGTAAAAAACTATCTTAAAAAAAATGAAACACCTTGCCCAAGTTTATAAAACTAGAGCATACTGTGCAGCTGATATTTGATTCAAGATTTCTCTGACTCTAAAGCAGGTAGTTAATTCTAGGCCACCTCTTATTTTGGTTATTTGGTTTTGTAAAATAATGGACTTCTTAGCCTTTTTTTTTTTTTTTAATCCATCAAACATGGGCTGGGGATGTGGCTCAAGCGGTAGCGTGCTCGCCTGGCATGCGTGTGGCCTGGGTTCGATCCTCAGCACCACATACAAACAAAGATGTTGTGTCTGCCGAAAAACTAAAAAAGAATAAATATTAAAATATATTCTCTCTCTCTCTCTCAAAAAAAAATTCCATCAAACATGAAACAAGTACTTATTTATGTTTGATTCTGTAGTAGGCACCAGGAATACAGAGACAAATCAGCTCTTGCCCCATTCTTGGAATATTCACATACCCATGGGTGGGCAGGTACACAAAGGGATGAAACTATGAAAATTGACAGGATTGGAACTTTTAGAGCAGGGAAGAATTGAGGAAGATTTCTTGGAGATTTGATTCCTGAATTAGATGAGAATTAAATGATTCATGGAAACTAGTCAGGCTGAAGGAACAGTACATGCAAAGGTACATTTTGGAAACTGCAAATAGTTGTTGAGAACATAGGGAATATGAGAAGGGAGAAGTTGACAAAGAGATTCAATCTGAAAGGCCTTTGGGAGCTTGAAAGATGCTTTATTCTGAAGGCAGTGAAAGATTTTAAACAGGAGTATCATGGTTTTATTTGAGGTGTGGAAAACAGCCAGACAACAGAATGGGTTGGGAAGTAGGTATTGTGGAAGAAAGAGAAGTGGCGGGGAAAAAATAGGAGTTAGCAAGACCTCTTCAAGGAAGTCAGATAGATGGGAGATAATGGTGGCCAAGGCTATGGGAGTGGAGATAGAAACAAATAGATGGATTCAAGAGTATTCATTTTATTTTTTTATAAAGCAAACTTAGAAATGTAAAAAAAAATAATATAATAAACCCACGTATACCTGGGCTTAACTATCATCCAGTGAATAATTCTGCCTTGCCTGTACCTTTACCCATTTTCTCCTCTTTGATGTTATTTTGAAGGAGTCTTAGATATATTTTATCCATTAGTATTCTTGTCTGTATTCATAAAGACTTTTTTTTACTTTTTTTAAGTGGATTTTTACTTTCTCGTTCTAATGTAATGCAAATTAAATAAGAATTTACATTAAATTTGTCTTGTCATCTTGTTGAATTTGCCACAGCCCAGATTTTGCGGATTATATCCTTGTGATATAGGTAAATGTTTAAGAATTTTTTAATGAAAATACTAATTAATATATGTATTTTTGTGAATATTTTAGGGATTCGGGCAACATGGAAGAAGGATATGATTTGACTGTCTGATCTGAGAGCTGAGAGAATGGAGATTTAGAATATTTCCCAGTGGAGGTGATATTGAAATTGAGTCCAGAAAGATGAATAAGTGGGAGAAAAAGCTATAAGGAACAAGTTAGTTGAGTCACTCTAGGTAATGGAATAGTAACATATTTGCACACACAGTTCTGTTTGGCTGGAAAGATAGGTAATATGAGGAGTACTTGGAGATGTGGCTGGAGAGGTCAACAGGAGCTGGATTGTAAAGGGCTTTGGAAGTTTGGACCTTTCTACTACAGGTGCCTGGGAACCATTGACAGGACTCAGTGCTAAGAAATGCCATAGTCATTGGGGGTAGGGGTGGGGTCATCTTGTATTTTATAGGCCCTTCACACAAAGCCATGTTCTCATGGGCAGAAGCCCTTTGCTGTCTCATTTGACTTTGTCTCAGGTCAGGTAAATGAACTCAAATGAAATAACCTGAGAAATAAGGACTGAGGCCAGACTGCCTGGAAACTATCTGGTGGTTTTCCTTTTCAGGACCACCAAAGGAGAAAGACTGCCCATTTGCCCTGCCCCCAATTTGGGACTGGCTTTTTTTATTTTTTTACGACTTTGATGTTTTTTACTTCAGGTGTACATCTTGCCTAAGAGCAGCTTGATCTCTTGCTAGAGCCAGAGCTACAGTATTTATTTGCATTAATCTCTGGGCTAATCTGTCCTCTGAAAAAGGGAAACAGGCAAGGCAAGGTACCATATAGATGAATGAGTTCAACTTTTTTCATATATCTCATGAGGCAAAATAATTAACTGCATTTATAAGTTTGTATGCCATTTATATATCGTGTTTCTTTTAATTCAAAAGGAACTAATTTATTCATACTATAATATCTGTTCTTTTTAAAAAATACTTTTTAGTTGTAGATGGACACAGTACCTTTATTTTATTTAATTATTTTTATGTGGTGCTGAGGATCAAACCCAGTGCCTCACATGTACTAGGCAGTGCTCTACCACTGAGCTACAACCCCAGCCCATAATATCTGCTCTTGACTGATACTTTAAAATTTCCTATGTAAAATCTTGACTGGGGAAGTGTGAAGTTTTTTTTTTTTTAATGAAAGAAAGCTTATCTTTTCTATATTCCTCATTTTGCTGATGGAAACTTTTCTATACTTCACTAATATTTAAATTTCTTTGTTATTTTTTTCTGAAAAATGTTTTTACAATTGATTTGTTCAGTCAAGACTCAAACAAAGTACAAATATTGCACATGGTTGTTATTATATGAGGCTATTTAAAAATACCTGTAGTCTTTTCTTCTACTATCATGTTACTCTTCTTCATACAGAATTAAGTTCTGATTTCATAGCCTAGGAATTACACAGTCTTTTGGGACTTTCTCTGTTCTACCTATTTCCTTTATGTCCTGAAATTGCCTTTCTTGTTTACTTATGGAACTCAAAGACTTAACTTATTGGCAGCCCACTCTGATCTAACAAATAATTTTTTCATCTGTGTTTCCCTAACACTTTCCATACCCAATTCTGTTACAGCACTCATAACATCATATTGTAATTTAGTGTGGTTAGTGTATTTGCATTACAAGTGGGTTAGTATGGAATGGTGGGAAATGAAGCTAGAAAGGACAGTAGATGAGTACCTCTAGAGCAAGGATCACATAATAGTCATTTATGTCACTCATAGCCGGCATAGTACCTGCCTTCTAGGACACACTCAATGAGTCTTTATAGAATTGAATGAAAAACTCATTTCTGGAATATTTTACTTCAACTTTTTTGAGTGTTTTAGATGGCATAACTGTGGAATATCTAACTGTGTTCTTTGTCGCTCCTGTTCTTTTTTCTGTACTCAAGAGGTTTGCTTTTTAGTCCTGGATAGAATGGACTTAATCTGACTGTGATTTCATTATTATTGTTTAGTTGAATTAAACTCTTTCCCTCCCATAGGGAATGTCTATATCAAAGATCTAACAGATGAGAACCAGAGACCTTGGGCCCTTTTTCTGTTTTGTTTTGATTTTGTTTTAACCTTTGCAAAGTTTATAATAAATTTAAAACATTTTCTGCCTATTTCTGATTTTCTGAAATGGATAGAGGTCCCTCTCCATTAGAGTGGTCACATGGCTTTCACTTTGTGTAGACTTTAATCAGAAGCTTCTTAAAAACAAATAATTACATGATCTTGTGACCACTAGAATTGCTGTCTTTTGTTTTATGTTGAAGGACTAAATTTATATTACATTTCGATGTGCCTTTCAACTTCAGAATCTGCAGTCCTCTTTGAAAGCTGCCTTTTGAATAAACAATCTGATGGGAAATAGTGTCAAATAGAGCATTTAATTTTCTTTATTTTTATTTTTATTTTTTTAGTTGTTGACAGACCTTTATTTTATTCACTTATTTATATGTGGTGTTGAGAATCGAACCCAGTGTGCTCTACCACTGAGCCACAACCCCAGCCCCAAAATAAAGCATTTTAAAATGGGGCTTTCTTTACCTTTTTGTATCCCAGACTTGTGGCAGAATGGATATTTGGATTTCTTCTCAGTTGGTCTGATGATTCCTGCCTCTTCCTTTCTTTGGACCGTAGTTTTTCTGTCTTGAAGATGAAATGGAACCAGAACCAGAGTTTTTATAGTTTGGACTAACACAGATGAGTGATATACAGTTTTGTTCATTTGCTCTTTTTATCCTACAAAGCTAATATTAGCAAGTAGAAAATGTTGCTGATTTATTTTTTTCTCCCCTTCCCCTCATGGATTCCAGAAGTACTTTTAATAATCTTTTTTTTTTTGGTACCAGGATTGAACTCAGGGACACTCGACCACTGGGCCACATCCTGGCCCTATTTTGTATTTTTTTATTTAGAGACTGGGTCTCACTAAGTTGCTTAGTTTAGTGCCTCACTGTTGCTGAGGCTGGCTTTGAACTCTAGATCTTCCTATCTCAGTCTCCCGAGCCACTGGGATTACAGATGTGCACTACTGCACCCAGCTCCTTTTAATCTTCTTAAATGATTTTTCTTCTCTGCAGTTGTTTTTAATGATCTTACTGGGAGCCTTGGGCAAGATTTAGTTTGTCTTTTGCATTCACATTGGCAGTGAAGTCATGTTCACTCCTCTTAACACCCTTCCTCCCAGTAGTTTCTATAAAGTGCTCTCGAAAACAAATAAAAACATGTGGGACTGAGAATACTGAAGAAATATGCTCTGTATCCAAAACAGACTTACCTGTCTTCTCCACCACAACCACCATCTCCCCCCCCCCCCAAGTATTGGAGATTGAACCCAGGGCCTCACAATGCAAGGCAAGCACTCTACCACTGAGTTACACCCCCAGCTCTTATTTTATTTATTAATTTCAGTACTGGAGATTGAATCTAGGGGTACTTTACCACTGAGCTACATCTGTAGCCTTTTTTATTTTGAGACAGGGTTTCACTAAATTGCCGAGGGTTTCACTTAAATTTGGTTGGCCTCAAACTTGTGATCCTCTTGCCTCAGCCTCCTGAGTTGCTGGGATTACAGGTGTGGGCCACCACACTGGGATCTAATTAATTTGAAATAGAGTCTTCCTAAATTGCCCAGGCTGGCCTCAAACTTTTGATCCTCTCTTTTAGCCTCTCAAATAACTGGAATTACAGGTGTATACCACTGTGCTCTGCTAATAATTAACTATTTCTTCAAACTATGTTAAAAATTTGCTTTTAGGCTTATGGATGTGTGAAGGGTTATTAGGAAACCCTACCATTAAAAATCAAAGTCTCTGCTTCAGTCTTCCTACAGGGAGCCAGGCTGATAGCCTTCTATTTAATCCTTTCCTCCTAAAGTTAATGCAGTAAAGAGCAGAGGCTTCTTATGACACTTCTGTTGTACGCAGGTACCAAGTTCAGATAAACTTCTGCCCTTCAGGAAGACAGAGCATTGCCCTTTGAAAATAAGTGTCCAATTGAAAAGCTTTTTTAATTTTTAAATTTTATTTGATTGGTTGAAAGCTATTTGTAAGTAGACATTCCTCTTCAGTCTCTCACCCATTTTAGTCAATTTGCTAAAATTATTCAAGAGCTATTTTAGGTTCCACAGGGACTGAGAAGAAAATCTTTGTTAATCTCTTGTTAGCATGGATGCAAGAAAGCTGGTCGATTTTGTGTTTGTGTTGTAAGATGTGGTGGCAGTGGCAGAACATTTATTTTTTAGACAAATTATAGCCCTTTCTCCTTTTTAGAACCATTGTTCACATTCTTTCTAGGACCTACTTTGTAAGATGCTACTAATGTTCTCTGTTGATTAGGAATGTCCTCTAGTAATGTTGATTCCACTACTACCTCTACAGTAGAGTCTCCGTTTTTTCTGAAACTGCTGTAAATGTACCTGGTCTTTAAGTTACTCCCAAATCTTAACTAGAGAGGAAGGGAAATTTCATAAAATGAATTACTTTGCATAGTTAAAAAGTGTTTATCCTTAGGAATCAACTTCTTTTGGGGCTGTTCTACATTCTCAGTAGCCTCCTCCTGCCACCCCCAACCAGGTAGAAATCTAACCAGGGCCTTAAACATGAAGCTTGTCCTTTTTGTGTGTACTCTGATATCTGAAAGGATAGCTGAAGGTTTGACATCATAGATCATTAGCATATAGCTCAGATTTGCCAGCCTCTCACTCTGTGCCAATGACATATGAGTTTGCATGTTGCTGGCATGGTTTATGAAGCAGGGAGGCTGTAGTGTGATGATGGAAATCACTTAAGATCCTAGGAGTTTTAGAGCAATGAAGCAAGAAGCTTACTTTAAAAATGTAACCTCTTGGCTAGAGGCAAGGGATGAAATTTCTAAACCTTTGCTTTATAAAAGGATTTTGCAGACCTAGTTTTCTTTCTTCCATATTCTTTCAGACTAGTGTGTATAACCAGGGAATGGAATAAAGTTAAAGGGAGCCCTACAAACAATTCAATAGTCCCTCATTTTAATTTTCTCAGAAGAATTGCCTTGTCATTGTTTATTATAATGACAAAAAACAGGAATTTACTCCCACCCCCACCCCCACACAAAAAGAACAACAACAATCCCCCCACCCCCCCATCACCCCCCCTCTCCCGCCCCCATTTAACACTGTTTTTGTTTTGTCATTTATTTGGGTCAAAGGTTTTAGCTCTAAATTTTCTAATCCGTCATATAGAAGAATATAGACTAGCTTTTGAAAAAAGACACCCCCCCCCATCACTGGACTTCTTAAATTTAGTCCTTCTAAAATGCTGCCTTTAAAAAAATTTTAGGATCTCAGTTTAAGACTAGAAGAATATTTCCCTTAAATGTTCCCATGTTCATTTTCAGAGATGTGCAAAGCTGTATTGTTAACTAAAGAAAATAAGTCTATCAGTTCCACTTAGATAACCTTTGGTAATAAACGAACTCCATACACATTGTGACCTTAGAGCCTGAACTTTGTAATCACATGACCAGCTTGTAAACTGACCTGTGAGGATGACTGTCGTAGTCCAGCTTAGAGAAAGAAATTGACCAAGTGTCGGAAGGGTGGTCATCAAGCTGGACTTGTCCTGTAATCTCTGTTTCTTCATGGCTGCAATAGAACTTCTCAGCAGACTCCGAGAAGCATGAAATGGAGACATGGGAAGGTAAGGGCTGATTAAGTCTGGGGCCCAAATCTAAGGTTTAGAAATTTTCTTTGAAGGTTTAGATCAAATAGTAGCTTTGAGGGGGAAGGGAGGCAAGTCCACAGACAACTGTTTTTTGTATCTTAGCAGAATTTAGCCAATAAGTTTTCATTACATAGCTATTAGCTGTAAATGTTTTGTAATACAGAAAAGAACTGATGGAGAACTATAGTGAGTTGATTGTTGTAGTTGATGTTTTTAAGGAGAAAAGGGAGGGGTGATAGATTTAAATTTTATAGTGAAAAAAAATTTACACTTCACATTCCAGTACATAGTAAAATTACATTTTAAAAATTGTTTACCTCTTGACAGAATTTGTTTATATTTTAAATTCTTTAATCCGATTTACCATCTGCCAAAGCCTTATTTAGTACTGTTAATTATAGATAGAATTGGGGTCATGAGGCCATTGATAAGGCAACCTCATCCTCTTTGGGGGAACTTAGCTGCTTTATGGTTTGGGGTATAAGACTAAACCATTGCTAATTTCTTTTTTAAAGTTTTTTTTAATGGGTATTTTGTATGTATATGCAGTTAATAGTTACTGGATAGCATTATACCTTCTTTATTTGGGGTAGACTGCTACTTAAGTGAGAAACCCCAGTGTTCCATAACTTTATTATTTGGACCAGGAAAGAAATGTATAGCCATAGAAACAACTCAAAGATTAGTCTTAGCATTAAGGATTCACTGTGTTTATTAAGTACAGAGTCTAAGAGATTACGGAGTTTGAATTCTTACAAGCAGGACTGCTGAGCTGTAGCCGGAAGAGTTCTCACTCTTTGAAGCAGTTGATGAATTCCTAGGAATGGCACTAACCCTATGAAATCATCCTGGGAAAGCTTCCCTGCCTCTTGCAGCATGGCTAACATCTGCCATAGGCAGCTTTGCAGTTTCATTCTCACTCTGGGGATGCAAAAACCAGGGGGTGGGACTCCCCTCATAATAGCATTCTTCTTTATAGTGCTGTCTTGCTCTCTTCCTTATATGTTGTTCTCCAGCTTCTTACATGCCAGAATTACTTCATTGGTTTTTATTGTGAGTTAGTAGAAGCAAAGAATAGAAATTACCAATTACGAGTAAGATCTATTAGTTTTATCTTGAACAGCTTCTTCTCCTTTGCTTTTTGTGTACTAGCTTCCAGAAAGTAGTAGTTTAAGAGGTAAGATTTTCTTTGGCTTCATTGGACAAGAATTTAAGAAGTGGGCAGAGGCACCAGAGTGGTGGTTACATGAGTTTAGAAGTAGCAACTCTGTAGAGTTTCAATGTTTTTCAACTAGTTTGAACTTCTCAGTGGTTTTGTCTGCTAGCTCTGAGAGAAGAAAAGGATTTATACGGAAAAATTTCCCCTAGTACATCTTTTATTAACTGTTAAAACTTCCATTTTTCTTAACTTTCAATGGCAGAAAATAACTCAGAGCTCTAAAACAAGAACCTTCATTAAACAAGAAAGTGAATTTAAAATTTTTCACCTGAATCTTCCATACAAAATTCTAGTAAAGCAAAATGAATTAACCCAGCTGAATGAGGGAAGCTTAAAAACAAAATCAACTGCTTACAAAAGAGGTCAGTGAAAATGCTACTGTAAAAAAAAGCATTGCCTGGTTTTAGATATTGGGCCCTTGTCCATTTAAATTAACCTTTGTCACAGCTGGGCATACAAATGTTTTGTTTTAGTTCACAGAGGGTTAACTCTATTCAAGCTTTCACTGTGGCCGGCCTGATCTGTGGAGTCATACAATCTGGTCTTTCAGCCTGGCCAGTCGCTAGGCAGGAAGTCTTATTTCTTAAGCTATCTTTCAGAATGGGGGGTTGGGATTTGGAGAAAGGTGGGGGAAGGGCCTTGGAGCATCTGTAAGGATCAATAACAGAGGGAGAGAGCTTCGAGAGAGGCCATTGTGCACACTTCAAGATAGATGCAGCCCTTGTGCATGGCCCCTGCCTGGCAGGACAGACACCTAAAACCAAAACAATGCCATGGAATGAATTCCCTGTGAAAATTAGATTGCTCTTTAAAGGAGAAAAAATAACTTAAGTGCCCTTTCAACATTTGGGAATATTCTCATTCATCAGCTTGCAAAGATTAGGCAACCCCCACCAGAAATAACTCCAAATTGATTTTTAAATGCCTTTTGTCCTCATGCTAATACTGTATTGAATTGGAGAGGGTGATCATTTTGGTCTTGGTTAAATGCATCAAAGCATTGAGTAATCTTTTATTCTTTCTCCTCTTTATTCCCTTCATCCCTTCCTTCTTTTTTTCTTTATTCTAATGTTTGCTTTACTCTATTGGTTTTGGAGGTATCATTAAGGGAATGAAAAAAACCAAGATTTAGTTAGGATTCCAGTAACACATGTGTGAAATCCCTCCCCCAGCAGCTGGTATTGGCTCTCAAAACTTCAACTAAGCTAAACAGATGCTCTTAGTGTGTTATTTTGAGGTCATTTAAACCAGACTTGTTGAAGGATCTACAAAAACCTTAGGTCTTATTTAAAAATGCACTGAAGTTGTGATATGACACATATTAATGCATATTATTTGGGTTTTAAACAAAAATACCTGAAGTTTGGGAAAGTGAGCATTCTGCTATTGAGATTGTGATTTTTGAAGTACCATCAAATTTGTTGTTCTTTTATTGCAGTCCAGATTTTCATTTTTTAACTTTTCCTTTTCCAAGTTTTTCAACTTTCCCATTCCCAAACCCAGCTATAATATTCCTTTCTTAGTGTATGTATCCTTTTTCTAGAGGAGTAAGATAATAATTCGATAGGGACTTTTGGAGTAATGGAGTCATTGCTGCCTCTCTTCCTCTAAACCACCAAAGTATTGGTGACAGCTGATGGTGAGAGCCAAGAAAAGTGGAATCATAAACAGCCTTCCAATTCAATAATTCTTCCAATTCAAAATCTTCCAGGGATAAATGTAATAAGCCAACTGGGGGGCTATAATCTGACTTGCAGACATACAAGTGGAATAAGAGGTAGGAAGAAGGAAGGCATGCATTTGAAATAAGTAGCAGATTTAATTTAGTTTAGACTCCTTGAGTTAAGACTTGACATATTCTGGACACTTTTTTAATCCTAGGGCAAATATTTCACAGATCATCTGGATATTTTAAATTCATCTCTAATTCATATATTTTTTTTCCCCTGGGGAAAATGATGTAACAAAATCTGATATAATCACCACAAATAAATAGTGCCTTCTTTATACCATTGTTTCTGACTCTCTGATACATTATAATTCTGCATTAATATTTAAACCAAAGGATCAGTTCTTTTATTGGGCATTTTCCAGGGACATAAAAATATTGCTAACAAAACTTGGAAGTTCAGTTACCATTTACATTGTATTAAAATGGGGTATGAAACCTACCATGACCCTTCTGAACAATGTGGTCTTTAATGTGTATTAGGGGGAGGGCCTAGTGAAGGAAAAGCCATAAAAGTCTTCAGGGTTCAAGATGAGGTTGGGATTTTGGCCTATTGCTTTTGTCATTTTCACACACAAACATCACTGCAATCATGTTTGATTTAGCATCCTTAATACAATGAGGTGGAAGAACAAAAGGATACCAGAGGCATAAGTATGGAAGTCAGTCTCCTACCTCCAAATTTTTTCAGGTCGATTTTTTTCTCTGTTTTCCTGCTACTGAGGAAATTAATCATTTTGCAAGAATTTTCTTTTTGCATGCCTCAGTTTGCTTGTGTAATTGAAAAACATCCACATCTCAAATTTATTTTTTAGTCACATAAAAAGTTATTTTCCCCAAACTTGGCAAAATCCATAATTACAGGAAAAAATGCATCTACTCATATTTCAAGGTTGAGGGTTTGAGGGCGGTCCCAGTGCCCAGCTGTTTTGCATATTTTGAAAAGCCTGAGAAATGTAAAGGTCATTGCTAACTCTAAAGGGTCTTGATGCTCAAGCTGTGATCCAAGGATCTTGCATAATTAGGGTGAGAAGCATGGAGGGTCAGAAGTCACTAGACAGGAGGGCCTGGATAGCTTGTCAATAGGGCCAATCAGAATTCCTGTAGAATTTTTAAACCATTGAAACAAAAACAAAAACTGCTGCTGCTTCTGTAGCCTCTAAGTGGATCCCTTGGTGTGTTGAAGACTGATCTCCTGCTGCCCAGATGGCTCATAAAAACTTGGCTACATCTTTTGCATTGCTACAAGCTTCCTGGTGTTGGGGAAAGAACTTCAATAACCTGACTCTCTCTTGGCAAAGTCATTTGACCTATACTATATATATATATACAATAGGGGATGGTAATACAAATCTTAGAGAATTGTTATGGGGATTAATAAGAGAGTCTCCATCGGAGTGCCCAAAACATGCTTAAAATGGCCTGAAATGGAAAGAGTTTCAAAGAGAAGCAAATTGAAGAAGATAAGAAAGGAATGAATTTTTGAGTTAGCGTGTGGCTGGTGCTGTTTACACTCCCAAGTAGAAAGGTCCTTAGGCACCATTCCTTGTAAGCAATAGTCAGGAAGGGGGCCTTGGAAATTTAGCCTGGAAAATGCTGTACAACCAGTGGGGCAAGCTGCTGAGCCTTCTCCTAGAACTAATTGCTCTGCTAATATGCTACTTCTGTGCTAGTGAAAACAATTCATAATGATTAGGCTCCTTCAAAAATTGTGACCTTTTCCTTACAGAAAGTCTTTTTGCAGTTGTGGTCTTTGGAAGAAAAAGGAAAGGAGATGGGCTGTAAAATAGCAGAGTGGTTAAACCATGATCAGAAAGGGAAGAGTAGTAAAGTTAGTGAAAAGTTGGGAATAATAGATTGGTTAAATAAATTAACATAGGTATACTATGGAATAATAAGCAATTACTTAAAAGATTATGTGTAAGGCACAGAGTTAGATCCTCAGCACCACATAAAAATTAAATGAATGAATGAATAAATAAATAAATGTTAAAAATAAAAAAGATTAAGACACATCTACATTTACTGTCGAGGAAGATAGCCAAAGAAAGCAGAGAAACACTATAGAGTGGTATGATTGATGTGACCCTGTTTCTCTTTTGAAAAACTGTAACATACATGTTAGCACATGCATGTTTTGTTGCATATATTGGTAAAAGTTTGGGAGCGATTATCTTTGATTATTTGGATGGGGAAAGAAAATGAAGGGGACAGACAAGAAGACATTTTAAATCTATTGTCTCTTTAACACAAGTATGTATTACATTTGCATTAAAAATATTAATATGGAAATGTGTATGGAAAGTGGAATATTAACTCTTTCCTCCACTAGGAATATAAATTTCACAAACACAGTCCCTGTGTAGTCTTATATCCCAAGCTGTAGCAAAGCTCAAAAATATTATTTAAGTGGTGAATGTATGAATGGAAGGATGGCACCTATATATTTTGTCATATTATGAATTATGACATTGATTTCAGAGTTTCAAGCTACTTCCCACATGTCAAACTTGTTAGATAACCCTTGATCAGAGGCAGGAGTTGGAAGAAAGAATAAAAGGGATAAGAATTTAGTTTTAACCATAATACTACTGAAGAAGACTTAGAAGAATTCATATTTAACTTCTCTAATATTTCAATCAAGCATATTGTTGGAGTGACTCCTAAATAGGCTTGTACACCTCCCCAGTGATGAAGTGCTTACTTCCTTATTTGAAGCTAAAATATGACTCCTTACAATAGCAGCATACTCATCTTAATGTAATCTGTGGATGTTCAACCTGAAAAAACCTATTCCCTTCCCTTTTCCATCAAGAGTTTTATGGCCTAGTCCCCCAAACTGACTATTCTATGATTTCTAGTTCCTTATCACACTGGTCATCTGCCCTCCCCTCTGGACCTCTGGATATGTTATTGCTTAGAAGGACCATGTGAAAGTATGATACTCAGCATCTAGCAAGCCATGATGAGTGTAGAACAAGAGAGGGAAACAATTCTTCTTGCCTCCTGTTTGGATACTGAGTTTGAGGTTTTGTTTATTTTTCAGATAGGGTCTTGCTAAGTTGCCCAGACTGGCCTTGAAGACCCCTCACATCCCGTACTTCCCGATCCTGGGAATTTAACCCTGGGCCTTATTTTAGGTGGGTATGCCAGGCAAGCACTATATCACTGAGTCAAATCCCTAGCCCTATTCCTAATCTGTCTGTCTTTTTTTGGGAGGGCGGTAGGTATGTTTTTGTCCTACTTCTAGTCTCCAGGAGGCTGAGACCATAGGTGCACACCAAAGACTATGTTTTTAATTAATGCGATAAAATTTATATAATTTTTAAGGGAGCCAAACTGTGTTTATGAAAATATATACTATACAACTGTATAAAAGATAATGGATTAATATTATTAATTAGTCCTGAGCATATAGTAGCTCAGTCTCTCTGTCTTTTCGTGTTTCACTGCTAAGTTGATTCATTCACATCCTGTAATGATAAGTTGGGTCTTTGTGCCAAACACAGACTTGGTTTTATTGACTTGTTTGAGTTACCCTAATTTTCCTGCCTGTTGAGTTATGGCTTTCCCTTCATCAGTAGAAGCCCACAGCCTTCACTGCACATCTGTACTTCTAGCATTTATACAACAAGGAAGTTGATAAGGATCAAGCTAGGCCTGTGATCTCAGGTTGACCACTTCTATTTCTGAAAATGGTGTAGAATAGTAATTAAGAACAATAGCTATGAATTCAGACTGTCTGAATTTAAGTCTCAGCATTGACCTATACTGAATGTCATGTTGCTTAGACTATATAGCTTCAGCTCCATTGATTAGTGTCTCTATGCCTCAATTCCTTTATGTGTAAAATGGGAATAATAGTAATACTAAATCACAAATTTAATGTGAGGATTGAAAAATTACATATATTATGCTTAGAACAGAGTAGTTAATTTGTAAAGTTCCTGCCTTTAATAAATACTCAAAAATGTCTCAAAATACCTATCAGTAAAATGAGGTCCTATCAGTAAAATGAGGTGCTATCAGTGCTCAATGGTAGAGCACTTGCCTTGTGAGGCACTGGGTTCGATCCTCAGCATCACATAATTAACTAATTAACTAATTAGTTGATTAATTAATGTACAACTGTATAAAAGCTAAAAGATTAATATCATTGATTAGTCCTGAGCTAACTTATTAATTAATTAATTAAAGTATTGCATCCATCTACAACTAAAAAAAAAAAAAAAAACTTTAAAATGAGAACCAGTGGGGCTGGGGATGTGACTCAAGCGGTAGCGCGCTCGAACGCTCGACTGGCACGCGTGCGGCCCAGGTTCGATCCTCAACACCACATACAAACAAAGATGTTGTGTCCGCCGAAAACTAAAAAATAAATATTAAAAATTTATCTCTTTAAAAAAAATAAAATAAAAATGAGAACCTGTGATTTCCTGTGAGAATGAAATAGAAATGTGTGAAAAAGTACCCCATAAATTTTAAAGTTCAGAGTGCCTGTGATGAAGGGGTACAGTTTACCTGAGTGAACTGTATAATTCTTGCATGCCTGAGGTCTGCTGTATTTGCCCACCAGTCAGGTATCTTCATATAGTAGCTGTATGCGTCTAGCTCTCCCTAGCAGCCTGACTGTTCCTATTCACATTCGCCTGTACTTCAGAGACTACTGTATGTGTTAGAGGACCAAAAATTTATTTATGGTCTTTTTTTATGGAGCTTTTGTAGTAAGTTACTCTCAATGTCTCGTTTTTTCTTGTTTTATTTTTACTGTAGTTATAGAAGCAAAAGCAATGCCAGCTTTGTATTCTAGTCAGTCACCATTTTAGTTGTGTGACGTAATGCCTCAGAGCATCAGTTTCCTCGTCTATAAAGATAGGAATACTTATTTTATAAGTATTAATTTTATAGGCTTATTGTGAGAATTGAGAGATTATAGGTAAAAGACTTGCAGAGTATTAGTAAATGAAGATGTGAATCATCAAATTTTCGTGGTATTTTGTTATGATCATGATTGTGATTTATCTATCAGGGACTATAGTTCTCTTTAGAAATATCTTCCACAATTGAGTTTAATTTACTTTATTAGAAAGGCAAAAATTACATATGATGCAGTTATGCCAAAAGAGCCAAACCAGAATTGCCAAAAATACCTTGTAGAAGTCGGGGGACTGTTTAGGCACTGTGGTGCTGAAGGGGTGGTGGGTATAGGCTGAGGTGGTGTTTTGGCTGCATGTTGGGGGCAAAGGCTGACGCAGCACCGGCTCCTTGCTGCCTGCCTCTCTACTCTCTGAGCTCATATTTCCCCAGGGTCCTGAGCCTGAGGCTCTCTCTGTCCTCCAGCGCCTTTTCTGCAGCATGTGGTGCAAGCAGCTGCTGGGACCTCCCCAGACATGGCTAGCTGAGCCGTGGGACCCTACTATTCCTCAGCCCCAGTGCCTCCAAGAGCAGAGTTGAGTGGGTATGGATGGTTGGAGCTATGGAAGTGTCCTCCCAGGGCGGGAGGAACACCATCACCATTAAATTTTCTGCGTTCATGTTGCAAGGACTGTGTGCAAGTATGGTATAATTTGGTTTCCTGAGAGTCTGTCTTAGTGAGAAGGAAGTGGGAAATACTTTTGAAAAACGAACTAAATAAGAAAGCCACATCTTATTTTTACATAGTTGTCACCTTACTTACCAATATGGATACCTTTCCCAACGTTTTTCCACCTGGTAGAAACAGTGGACTAAATTCTGAATCTGAGTTCCAAAAATGTTAATTGGTGAAAAGTTACAATGTGACCATCATAAAACTAATTATCAGACTGTTGAAGTTGAACACACCAGATTGCAGGGTGAGTACATAAAGTTACAAAATGAACTCAAGCACCTATTGAATGAAAAGGAAAAATTTCAGCTACTGCTTGAAAAGATAAAAGGGGAATTAGTAGAGAAAACTAAAGACTTAGAAGAAATAAAACTTCAGATGTTAACCTCACAAAAATTGGAATTGTTAAGAGCCCAAATACAATAAGAATTAGAAACTCCAATGAGAGATTGTTTACAGAATCTGGATGAAGAAGTGAATTATAGAGCCAAATATAATAAGCTTCACTATGAACATAACATTTCTCAAGTCAGAATTTGAATATCAGAAAGAAGAGTTTGCATGCATTTCAGAATAAGAAAAAATAAAATTTGAATCAGAGATTGCAAGACTGGAGACAGATAAAGAAGAACTACATAATCAGCTGTTTAGTGTTGATCTCACAAGGGATCAACTTGTACAAGAAAAAGTCCATTTGACTCAGAAATTAAAAGGTTTAGAGGCTGAAGTACCAGAATTAAGGGCTGAAAAAGAGAATTCTAATGCTTAGTTAGGAAATATCCAAAGAATACAGGTACAACAGTTAGCTGAGATGCACTGGCTACAGTTAAGTCCCTGGAGCTGAAAACAACTCAGCTAAGCTATAGGCTGAATGTTTGGGAAAAAAAGCTACAATCAAGCAATGAACAAAATACTTTTTAACCAGTAAATTGCATAAAGCTGACCAAGAAATAAATACATTGACCAGTAAGATGTGGATTTTATGTGGAACCTATTTCTTTCTATGTTTTCAGGACCTTTCATAGATGGAATTTCTTCCAATAAAGATACTTCTGTTTCTCATCCTTTCCTCATTGGCTATAGGACCTACTCTTCCAGATTTGGGTCCAATTCTCAACTTGTTATTGTAGGGTTTTATTGGATTCATAAGCAAATTATCCCTGACCTGCCTTCTCTTACCATCTCACATTTTATATATTTGACTTTTATGTATTTGTTATTTTCTACTTTGCTTCCATAGTTTTATATTAGTATAATGTTATAATATTGGTATATTTAAATTTTATATCTGTGTTAAATTTATATGATGTTATAATGGGAAAAAGAAAAAAAAGTGTGTCACATTAGATTGGATAGAGAAAAAGGATGGGGGAGGAGTAGGGTGGATAGGAAGGGCAGCAGAATAGAATAGACAATATGATTGATGTATGTACATTCCATGTATGTATTATATGTCAAAATACATTCTGCTGTCATGTATGACTAAAAAAAATTTAAAAAAAAATTTGTCACTACTATTCCTAATCTTTGAAGGTAAAGGCTACAGAAAATGTTAATGGTGCAGATTGGAAAAAGAAAGATTTATTGTTTGTTGTTTTACTCCAGCTCCTAAAATAGTGCCTGACACATAACAGGTGTTCAATAAAGATTTGTTGAATGAATGAAAAAAATATCCTTTAGAAAAAGTGTATGTACCCCCCCCCAAAAATGTCTTTGGGCTTCTTCCAAATATACTCACAGGAACTTTCATTGTTATGGCTTCCAACAGTCACAATCCTGTGATTCCATCATCTGATACTGAATTACAGTTTGATTTGGCGATTGAGGTTTTTCATTGAAAAGAATATAACTGTAATTCCTACTCAAGTGATTAGGTGAGTCCAGAGAAGGAAAGTAATTTGTACATGTTAGTGTAAGTAACTCCCATACTGCAGCTGCTTCTGTATTTTATTTGGCCTTTAAATGATTCATGCATCTCTGACACTCAGTCATTGCTATTCTGAACCACATGAATTTGCATTCTGAACTTTCTATTCTAATAATAAATTGATGTCTCTTTGCAAAAATGGGGGAAATTAGAATCATCAGGAATATTCAGGCAGGTTCTTGAAATTTAAGGATGGGAACTCCCAGAATCCTAATACAACTTCACATTGAAATCCTTAAAATATATACAGAACCTTTAGGCAGAGAGACACTTTATCTGTCCTAATCACTGCTGTATCTGTCCATTGAGTCTTATACAGTGAAAGCACTTGAGAAAGTTTGCTGATGAATGAAAGAAACTGGCCAACATCTGAATTCTCTCCTTTTTGAAATTCTTTCCTTGATTGGCTTCCAGGATACCAATCTCCTGCTTTTCCTCCTATTTCTCAAACCAACAGCTTCTTAGTCTATTTTATAGTTGCTCTTGGTGTCTTCTAAATGTTCGCATGTCCCCCAGGAGTTAGACCCTTGACTTCTTTTCTACTAATAGTCTCTCCTTTGGTGACTTCAGCCTTTGATTGGGATAATTCCCAAAAGTCTATCTTTAATTTAAAACCTCCATTTAGCTTCAGACTTTTGGATCTCAACTGCTTAACAGTTCCATTTGGGTATCTAACAAGCATCTCAAACTTGTTAAAGTCAAACAGAATTCCAGATGCCACACCTACCCCTCATATCAGCAAGTTTTCTTGGATAATCTCTCCCATTTTAGTAAACAAAACCCAAATCCTTCAATTGTTCAAGACTAAAAACTCAGAATGTCCCTTAATTCCTTTATCTTCTTTTATGTTCCGTCAGCAAATTCTGTCACTTTCCCGGCCAAAATAGATCTCAAATCTACTCTTCATTGCTGCTATTACCACCCTAGTTTAAGCCACCATCATCTCTCACTGAGATGACTATTCATATATTAACTGGTGTCTCTAATTCTCCTGAGTTCCCTATACTCACTTTCCAATCCATTCTATAATGGAGTTAGAAAGATCTTTAATAAGAATTCTTCTGCTCAGGCTGGACATGATGACTCATGCCTGTAATCCCAGCTATTCAGGAGGCTGAGGCAGGAAGATTATAAGTTTGAGGACAACCTGAGCAACAAAGCAGACCCCTGTCTCAAAATCTAAAGAAAGAAAAGAAAAACAAATAAATAAAACAAAAAATTCTTCTCCAAATATTTTAATCACTACCTCTTTTTTTTTTTTTAAGAGAGAGTGAGAGAGGGGAGAGAGAGAGAGAATTTCCAATATTTATTTTTCAGTTCTCGGCGGACACAACATCTTTGTTGGTATGTGGTGCTGAGGATCGAACCCGGGTCACACGCATGCCAGGCGAGCACGCTACCGCTTGAGCCACATCCCCAGCCCATTAATCACTACCTCTTGAACAGGAAATAAAATCCATGGTCTGTAGTACTTGCTGTATGATCAGATTCTAGCCTGTCTCTGGCCTCACTTATTTCTGTCCTTCCTCATGCCACACACTGGAAATAATCCTTTCTCAAGCAAAAAATAAAAGCAATTTATATCTAGGGAGAAGATTACAGAGAACTAGATCATAATACAGCAATTCAATTGCTTTACATTCCTAAATCCCCCAAAGCACTGCAGAGTTGTGTGAAAACCCCCTTGATTATCAAAGAGGACTGGGAGGAGCTGGGGTTGTGGCTCAGTGTGAGGCACTGGGTTTGCTTCTCAGCACTGCATATAAATAAATAAAATAAAGGGCCATTGACAACTAAAAATTATTTTTAAAAAATGAGGACTAGGAGTGGTAAAAGGTATAAAGCATAAACTATGATTTTAGAATTTCATGGAAATATAAGTAAACCACTTCAGTAACTAGAAATTGTATTTCCTGTCCATCTTCAGTCATTTGATATTTATAAAGAAAACTTATCAAAAAAGAACCTGTATCCAAAAGGCATAAAGAACTCTCGAAACTCTGTAAGAGAACAACCCAATTAAAAGTTCAAAAGAGGGCAGGGGATGTGGCTCAGGCGGTAGCGCGCTCGCCTGGCATGCGTGCGGCCCGGGTTCGATCTTCCAGCACCACATACGAACAAAGATGTTGTGTCTGCCAATAACTAATAAATAAATAAATATTTTTTAAAAAAAGATGTTGTGTCCACTGAAAACTAAAAAATAAATATTAAGAAATTAAAAAAAAAAAGTTCAAAAGACTTGAATGAATACTTGTCCCAAGATGATATATGGCTGGCAACTAAACTAGAGAAGCCCAAGTTAAAGCTACATGTTAGCATGACTAAAATAAAAAATGACAATATCATGTCGTGGGGATAATGTGGAGCAGTGCATTCATTTATTAAGATGAGAATGCACATGATACAACCATTCTAGGAAACACTTTGACAGGTTCTCAAAAGAGTGAACTGTGCCTCAATGACCCTGTAATTCTACTTATTTGCCACAGATAAATGAAAACTTAGATCCACACACAAACCTGTACACAAGTGTTTATGGCAGCTTTTTACAAAATCACCCCAAGTTGGAAGAATACAGATGTTCTTCAAGAGGTGAATGGAAATGGATCAACAAATACAGAATACTACTGAGTAGTAAAAAAAAAAAAAAAAAAAAAAAACCTGTTGATGCATGTAACATTTTGGATGGATCTCAAAAGAAGCCAGTTTCAAAAGTTTACACACAGTACTTACCTGGCAAGGGAGACACCATGATCACCAAGGTGGTTTTTCCAGGGCAAGGCTTATCCATTGCACTAAGGATGTGTTGATCCTTGCAATTTCCCCCAAATGTGGGCATCTCAGCTGCATTACTTTTGAGGTAATAGAGGGGTGGGAGGGAAACAATGTTCACATTTTCCTCCAGTTTGGCACTTCAAAAGTAGCCTAGAGAACTGGGTGTACACATGGGTATAGCTCAGTGGTAGAGAGCTTGCCTAGCATGTGTGAGGCCCCCAGAAACTACTCTTCCCTCCAAAACATATTTTACAAACTCTCTTATTCCATTTAGGTAACATTCTCCAAATTAACAGAACTGATCAGTGGTGGTAGGGATTAGGAGTAAAATAATGGTATGACCACAAAGTTGTATAATGAAGAGGGGTTTGGGGATAGAGAAACTATTCTGTATCTTGGCTGTGGTGGTGGTAGAACGGTTTACCCCTTCCCTCACAAAATTCAATTTTAATGTGTGTTAATTATAAAATGAAACTTAAAGCACCTAAAATTACCCATCCACCAGCATTATAATGCTTTGATCCCTGGGTTATCAACTATTACACAAGATGTAAGTAAAGTTACAGTGATTATCTCAGTAAAATATATGAGCACAGCCTGTCCTAGAAAGCCAAAAGAAACCTTTAGTCTAAACTAGTGAAAAAGTCTAGATAAGATATTGTTAAGACTGTATTGTCCCTGTTACAAAAAAAAAAAAAAAAAAAAAAACAGACCCCTTTTTTTTGTCCCCTAGAGGACAGGTGGACCCTTGGTTGAGAACATGCTTTCTTAGAACTACTTCATGGACACCTCTCCCTCCATGGTACCTGGCAGTTTGTAGTAGTGTTGAGTAAGCTTCAGCATGCCTGCCCTGAATTCTAGCAGCAGCTTCTTTTGTGTTACACTTCCAATATCCAGGCCTCTAACTCTGAGACAGAACTATGTTTCTTTCTAGCAAAGTCTATTAGTCTCTTTCAACATATTTGCAAGGAGACAGCTGGCAGGAATGTGAAGAGGGCTCATTCATTTAGGGATTGTGCATCCATTCCTTCACAGATCAAAGTTCTCTCTAGGGTTTCCTTTGTATATAAAACTAACCAATGTTTCTGTCCTATATGGACCTTATAACTTGGCCCATATTCTGCCAGGTGGTTTTACTGTTGTTGTTGTTATTGTTTTGTTTTGTTTTTGAGAGAGAGAGAGAGGGAGGGAGAATTTTTTTAATATTTATTTTTTAGTTTTCGGCGGACACAACATCTTTGTTTGTATGTGGTGCTGAAGATCGAACCTGGGCCCCATGCATGCCAGGCAAGCGCACTACTGCTTGAGCCACACCCCCAGCCCATTGTTCCTAGGGCCCAGAGAATGGAGTTAGATTTAGTGCACTAGTAAAAAGTTATAGGGTAAAAAATGTCCAGACAGAATAAGGAAAAACTTAATCAAAGCTGTTCTGTAGTAGTGAAAGTATGCTGGTATTCATTCCTTAGGCTGCAGTAGATGACTGCTTGATATGCCAAATTCTCCCATGCAGGGAGAGTCATAACCCTTATAGCACACTTCAGACAAAAGAGCAGAGAGCTTTCTACTGTCTTCATTTACCGTTTTATATCAATTACCTGTGGGTTAGGGATTCAGAGATACTACCAGATGTGGTGACTCACACCTGTAATCCCAGCAATTCAGGCAGGGGGATTACGAGTTTGATGCCAGTCTCAGCAATTCAGCAAGACCTTGTCTCAAAATAAAATTTAGAAGGCACTGAAGATGTAGCTCTATGGTAGAGTGAAGTCTAAGAAGCAGGTATGAAGCCCTGGGTTCAGTCCTCAATAATACACACATGCATATACACAGAGACTAGATCTATGAACCATCTTTTTTTCTTCTCTGTTGTCCATATTAGGATATCCCATGTTAGCACCTGTTTTTAGTTGTGGAAGTTTCAGATTAATGTAACCTTAAACCATAAACTGTTCAGGACAAGTAAATTGTAACAAAAATTAGATCTCATATAGTCAGTCTTCCTCATGTAAAATCATGGTCAGTATCTTTCAGGCCTCACTTTGATGTTCTTTTATGATCATACCTTGGGAAGATAGTCACAGCCTTTCATAGATTTTACTGAGTAGGATTTCAGGAGCTCACCAGGCCCTGGAGAGGACAGCCATCCATGTCATGTCCATGCTCCTCTTCCTGTGGCTTTCTTAGACTTCTGGTTTGGATACAGCTTGCCCTTATGAATTTCTAGAAAATTTTCTTGTCTGGTTTGCTTATGGAAGTGTTTCACTGTGAAAGTACTTCTGGTACCCAGTTAATTTGTTGGAATTTCTTCCATTTTTGTGTTTGTATACCACGAGTCTCCACCTAGCTAAATCTACTGTGGAGCAGAAAGGGCCAAAAAACTCTGGTTTGATTCCTGGTTTCCCCATGTGTTTTCAACTGGTTTGTACTTGGGTAAATCACTTCTCTGAGCTTCAGTTTCCTCACTTGCAAAATGGGTATTCCTTCACCAACCAAACATTTTCAAAAGAGCAATTGTTTCTACCTTTTCTTAAAATCTAGTTCATTTCTCTCATAAGCCTGAGGTTACCTTCAGATGATTCCTGATAATAATCAGTGAAAAGATCAGTATTAGTGCCATACAAGGCAAAAAGAAAATGGTCTTTCATTTGTTTTTTGTTTTGTTTGTATTTTGGTTTTTTTGCTGGGCAGGGGAATAAACCAGGGTTCACACACAGTAGGCAGGTCCTCTCCACTGACCTACACTCCCAAACCCCTGGTCTGTTTATAATTTGTTATTTTGTTCCTGTATCTTCCTTTCTCCCTCCCTATGATTGAACCCAAGGGTATCTGCTGCTGAGCTATGTCCCCATCCCTTTTTATTTTGAGACAGGGTCCCTCTAAGTTCCTGGAGCTAGTCTCGAACTTTCCATCCTCCTGCCTCAGATTCTTGAGTCACTGAAATTATGGGTGCCTCCCTACACCCAACTTAGTTTTAATTTTTTTTTTTTTTAATCCCTGGTGCTAGTGATGGAACCCAGGTCCTCATGCATGTTTAGGCACACTGTCTATCACTGAACCCTGATTTTTAAAAATATTTTATTAAAATATTTATGTTGATTACTACTAGGTGTTTCAGTGTTGCATAGAGGTCCCCAAAGGGGGTCATCTACCGTGACCTAACAAATGAACACTAGCATATTTTTATAAATGAAGTATTCACTACCTTACCACAACAGAAAAGCTTTGACTGTTACCAAGTTCTTCCTTCTTCTGACTTGAAATCTTTGACCTAGTAACTTTCTACCCATTGGATCTAGCTCCATTCCCAGCCCTGCCTGTAGTTTTTTCCTCAGGTAACCTCATCCTTCAGCCTGTTCTTACTTCATGCCTCAGTTTCTCTGCACTGTTGACTGTCCCTGGTTTTGCACAGCTGTTTCTTTGACTTCCCTGGCGTTATGTTATCCCCGTTTTCCATCCTCCCTAGAAACTGTTTTTTCTCTTTGTTCTTCTTGATACAGACTAAATGTAGATTCTCTTTTTTTGGTGGTCCTGGGGATCATTCATGCCTGCAGCCTCCCTAGTGAATGATTCCCTGTGTCAGTTTAACGCCTGAATCACAGTTTTAGTGTTCTTAGCTGCCCCTCATCTCTGTCCACATCAGATATCATGTTCATAAAGCACACTGAAATACTTGCAGCCAGCAAATCTGTGCTTGTGCTGTTTGCATTTCCTCTGGCTGGAATCCCCTTTGATATACTTTTTATACTAAGGCTCAGTCCCAGTGATAACTTTTTTTAGGTAATCTTTCCTTCTCTGCCTTTCTGTCTAGCTGCAGAATTCACTCTTTGCCCACTAAAACTTCTCATTTTTTTCCTCAGACTTAAAAGTTTTTTTGTTTTTTTTTTTGTTTTTTAGAATTTTTAATTGTAGATGGACACAACACCTTCATTTTATTTATTTATTTTTATGTGGTGCTGAGGATTGAACCCAGTGTCTCGTATGAGGCAAGTGCTCTTCCACTGAGCCACAATCCCAGCCAGACTTAAAGTTTTTTAAATTATTATTTGTTTATTTATTTATTTTGGTACCAGGGGTTGAACCCAGAGGTGCTTAACCACTGAGCCATACCCCCAACGCTTTTTATTTTAGGATAAGTTGTTGTGCCTCCCTAAGTAATCGTTTTTTTAATAAGTGAATAAGGAATACTTAAAGTTCTCAGTGTCAGTCTATATAGGACAAACCATAGCTTTGCAAGTACTTTTCTCCAACTGGAAAACCTAAATTTGCAATGAAAATAAAAACTGTTTTCATCACAAATAAATCTTGATTCCTGATTCAAAGATTCCTGCATATAGGAGAGAGGAAGGAACTAGAATTGTTTTATTTTCTGACTCCCATCTTTATTTGGAATGTTGAGTGGAGGGGTGGCATTTTCCCTGGATTCACTTCCTGTAGCTTCAGCTATTTATAATTTGTGATCTGTTTCACCTTTGTTTTTAGGCCTAAGCAGTTAATGGCATCAGTAATTTTTTTGTCTTTTTGCCATTTTCTTTCAGTGATCAGACTCCCAAACATTCAGTCGAAACCAATCTTTTTTTTTGTCAGTGGTTGAACCCAGGGGCACTTTACCACTGAGCCACATCCCAAGCCCTTTTGATTTTTTTTATTTTGAGGTAGGATCTTGTAAAGTTGCTTAGGGTCTCACTATGTTGCAAGACTGGCCTTCAACTTGTGATCCTCCTCAGTCTCTAGGATTATAGGTGTGAGCCACGGCACTCAGCTCCCGTACCAATCTTATTAAAGCCAAATTTTAATTATATTTGTGGGGTAGAATATGACAACTTGAAACATGTATATAAGGTATAATGATCAAATCAGGGTAATTAGCATTTCCATTTTCTTAAATGTTCATTTTTTTTAATATTGGGAAATTCTGAACTCCTCTCTTGTAGTTCTTTATTATAATAAATTGTTGTAAACTGTAGTCACCCTCTTGAGCTGTAGAACACTAGTACTTATTCCTCCTATCAGTTCATACTAGTCTTGTGAATTGCTCACTTGTTTTCATTCAACTAATGCCATTCTTTAGCAATGTCTCATGAAGAACTACATATGTGACCTCCAGAAACGGATTTTTTTTTTTCATATGGGGATTGAACTCAGGGGCACTTGACCACTGAGCCACATGCTCAGCCCTATTTTGTATTTTATTTAGAGACAGGGTCTCACAGAGTTGCTTAGCACCTTGCCATTGCTGAGGCTGGCTTTGAACTCATGATCCTCCTGCCTCAGCCTCCCAAGCCATTGGGATTACAGGCGTGCACCATGCCCAGACGGAAATGGAATTTTATAGTGGTCCATGCAATAAAGTAGGAATGTATATGAATAAAGGAAAGCTCCTCTGATTTGTATTTATTTATGTTTAAAATCTGTTTGTAAATGAAATTTCAAAATTTTCTGTTCCCAATTTCAATATTTTATATCACCTGAGGCCTTCATTTCAATGGTGGCAACCTGTGAAATTGGGTGGAGTCAATACTTAGAATGTGCAGCTGATCAGGGAGTTGGAACCAGTAATTGAGGTGAAACAGACCCCTTTGTTTTAACTACCCTTTGGCCAGACAAGTTCCAAATTGCCTTAATTGTCAATATAATTTTGATTAGGTGAGTAGATAGATACATTCTCCATTTCCTAAATGTGACCTTTATCACAGTTTGAAAAGCAGGTTTTGATAAAAATCGATGAGCCCTTGGAATGGGTAAAATGCCCCTCTTGGGGGTACAGGAGGTATCTTGAAGGCTGAGTGAGGAATGAGAGTAAGAGATCTTTTTGTTGTTGTGCTTGGGATCAAACCCAGGGCCTTATGCATGCTAGGCAAGCACTCTACCAACTGAGCTATATCCCCAGCCCCCTAAGAGTCCTTTTTGTAATAGGTTTTGGCATCTGTTTAACCAAATTAAAGTACAACTGGTTGCTAACAGGGTATGTAATAATACTTATAAAATAGTAAGAATACATCTAGCCCAGCACAGTGACACACGCTGTAATCCCAGTGGCTCTAAAGGCTGAGACGAGAGGAACTCAAGTTCAAAGCCAGCCTCAGCAGTTTAGTAAGGCCCTAAGCAATTTAGCAAGACACTGTCTCAAAACATAAAAAGACCTGGGAATGTTACTGAACGGTTAAGCACCCCAGATTCAATCCCCAGCACTTAAAAAAAAAAAAAAAAAAAAAAAAAAAGAATACACATAGTTGATTCCTTTTTCACAGATTTTGTTGTGTCTCTTGTAGTTTGTACCCTCCACAGGACAGCATTTGGTATAATGGGAAGTCTGTTTTCAAAAAAGGTTAAGATTAAGGGACTAGAATTGTATCTCTGTGGTAGAGCGCTTGCCTAGCATGTGTGAGACACTGGGTTTGGTTCTCAGCACCATATATAAATAAATTAAATCAAGGTCCATCAACAACTAAAAATTTATTTTTTAAAAAAGTGGTAAGGTTGAGGGTTGGGATTGTGGTTTAGTGGTAACATGCTTGCCTTGCATGGGTGGGGCACTGGGTTCAATCCTCAGCACCACATAAAAATAAATAAACAAAAGTATTGTGTCCATTTACAACTAAAAAAAAATTTTTTTTTTAAGTGGTAAGGTTGAAACTAATGTCTATCACTGACTTGCTGTGTGAACTTGGGCAAATCATTTTACTTTCCTGACCCTGGGCAAGTCACTATTTTTTTTTTCCTTCACATGTCCACTTTTTTTAAGTACTTTTTTTTTAGTTGTTGATAGACCTTTATTTTATTTATTCATATGTGTTGCTGAGAATTGAACCCAGGACCTCACACATGCCAGGCAAGTGCACTACTGCTGAGCCCCAGCCCCAGCCAACTGTTTTCTTAATAAAAATAAAATGCATGAAAAAATTGTTTCACCAACTTTATTTTTCATTTAAGTTTTTATCTTGCAGTATGCCTGGATTACCCTTTGTTGTTTTAAAAACCTTTGTTTCAAAGGCCAAATGTTTTCTCCTGATATGTAGATGCTGATCCATAAAGGAGAGTGGGACAAGGGAAAAATGGAGGAACTTTGGATTGGGCAGAGGGGAGTGAGGGGAGGGAAGGGGGTGCTGGGTGGGAAAGGTAGTGGAATGAGATAGACATTACTTTATGAACATGTGTGAAATGGTGTGGCTCTGCATCATGTATAACTAGAGAAATTCAATGTTGTACTCCATTTGTGTACAATGAGTATATATGCATTCTGATGTCTTGTGTAACTAATTGGAACAATAAAACAAACACCAAGTGTGTGGATCTCTTCTAGATTTTAAAAAAAAAGCATCTGGTTTCATCTTTGCTACTTCCTACAAAATGTTTATCACTCTTTGATCATGATCTATAACTAACTCCTCTTGTTTATTTATTTTTGCCATCCTGGACATTGAACCCAGGGCCTCCCTCATGCTAAGCAAATGCTGTATCACTGAGCCACATCCCCAGTCATTTATAAATTTTATTTTAAGACAGGGTCTTAATAAGTTGCCCATGCTGGACTTGAACTTGCAATCCTCTTGCTTTAGCCTCCCAAGTTGGGGTTACAGGTGGGAAGGGTAGTGGAATGAGATGGTCATTATTACCCTGTTACATGTATGATTGCACAAATAGTGTGACTGCATCATATATAGCCAGAGAAATGAAAAGTTGTGCTCCATTTGCACCACTTCACCTAGCTAATTATTTCTTAATGAGTCACTTGTTTTTAACTCTGTCATTTTCGCCCCAAGTAGTTCATTGAAATGGTTCCCTAGAGTGATTTTTGAGCTCTTCTTATTCCTCACACTTTTGGTCTGTTAATTTGATAATGCTGTCTTCTTTGTGAAGTCCTTTTATTCCTTACCTTCTGATAATTATAGGTTTTTATTCTACTTACCTGTGTTCTCTAAATAATTGCATTTAGAATATTCTGCTTAAACTGAATATTCTCTTAAACTGAAGCTGTTGATTTTGTCCTTGCTCAGTTTTTGCTTTCCACTTTTTTCTCAGTGATACTGCATTTCTGTAGACACTTTGGTTTAGAGTTCATCTTTGACACTTCACTATCCCCCACATCCTTCTAATTTCCTCTGTAATCTGGTCAACAAGCCCTCACTAGGCTTTCTAGGCTTGCTTTTTACTTCCACTCAGCCATTTTTTAACACTGCTGTTTCCTAGATGCCCATGCCATTCATCTTTTCCCTCTCTTTTGCACACTGCAGATCATTATGAGATTAATCTCTATTTTAAAAAAATAAAAAACAACCTCAGTAGCCTTCTGTAAGAGAATATTGTTGCAGGATATTCTAAACTAATTTTTTGTACTTATCTCCTGCCACTTCTCCATAAAGTCTCTCTGCTTAACATTAATATCCTGTACAGTTGCCTGAAGCAACCTTGCGTTTATTTTCCTTCCTTTCACTCTCATTGATGTTATTTCTCTTTTTCTGTAGTATCCTGCTTCTTTTGTTTTTTACTTTTTTATTGTGAAATATTAGCACTTAAAGAAAAGGGCATAAAATATAAATTTATAGCTTAATGAATTACTACAAAGCAAGCACCACCCAAGTCAAGAAATAAAACATTACCAGGATCCAAAAGTTTTTCCCCATTCCCTGCTCTCCATTATGCATGTCTCTTTCCCTTTGCCAGTTTTGCCCCCACTTAATACAAATGGAAATCAATAGCATATATAGTTTTTGTACAAGTCATCTCTGTTGTTGCAATAGAGATTTTATAGTTCACAGTGAGACTTAATTGAAGGAAGTGGCAAAGCTGAAATTGATACCAAGGGCATCCTAAACACCAAGCCAATGTATTTCAGACTTTACACCTTGATAGCTAGAATCCCACTGTGTATGTACACATGAAAAAATGTGCATACTTCAACTGGAACAAAAGTTCTATCACTGAGCTCACTGTTTTCAGACAGTGTCTTACTAAGTTGACTGGGATGGCCTCAAACATGCCATCCCACTGCCTCAGGCTTCTGAGTTTCTGGGATTACAGGCATGCACCATTACACCAGGCTGTATGACTTTTATTGGTTGTTTTGCTGAACTACTTGCTCTTTTAAGAAAGAATAAGATTCTTCTCAGAGGAAACCCAAGGTGAAAAGGGGTTTCTAAGCACCAAATTGAAGACATGACTTTATATGCTAAATATTTCTTCGCCTCTCTCTCTCCTCCACCTTTGCTTCCCTAACTGGTAGTCATAATTCAAAACTCATCTCTGCTAGAAAATGTCATTACTTTCCCCTGCCACCAGCTTGAGTATTCCTCTTCTGTGTTAGTTTAATTCTTTTTAAGTTTTTAGGTTTAAAAAAAAAAGACAAAAAAGACTTTATCAACAATATTATCAAGCTCTTACTCTTCACAGAGCTCTTTCATTCTAGTATAGACCATGAGAAAACTAGAGCTCCATATTATTTAGAGGCAGTTTCATTGATTCTCACAACAGTTCTTTGAGAAAAGTTAATGTAATCTTTTATTCACATTTTATAGACTAAAAACTGAAATAATTCTATGGAGTTTAAAAACCTTGACAAGGGCTGGGGTTGTGGCTCAGCAAGCAGTAGAGTGCTTGTCTTGCATGTATGAGGCACTAGGTTTAATCCTCAGCACCACATAAAAATAAATCAATAAAATAAAGTATAAAAAAGAAGATATGTTTAAAAAAAAAAAAGAAACTTTGACAAAAAACACAGCGAGCAAGTGATAGAAGCTAGATTTGAACCCAGGGAATCTGATTCTGGAATCCAAGCTCTTAATCTCTTGGCCAGGTTTTAATCTTTTTGTTTTGTCTCTGCCCCAGAGATTTATACAGCCAACAGTTGCCACTCCACTCCCCCACCCCTCTCCACCTTGAGGTTTATCTTGCTGTGGACCCTGAGATCAATTCTACCTCCTCACCTATGCCTGTTCCCTTGGTTGCCATTTATTTCTGTTCACCTTATCCCAGTCTTCTTGATTTCATAGTTTAAAGTTTTTAAAAAACTTATCTTGGGTCAGGCATGGTGGCACATGCCTATAATCCTTGAGATTTGGAAGGCTGAGGCAGAAGGTTGGCAAGTTCAATACCAACCTTAGCTAGGCCTTAAGGACTTAGCAAGACTTTGCCTTGAAATAAAAATAAAAAGGGAAGCTGAGGTTGTAGCTTAGTGGTGGAGCACCTACCTAGCATGTGTGAGACACTGGGTTCAGTTCTCAGCACCACATATAAATAAATTAAAATAAAGTTCTATCAACAACGAAAAAAAATTTTTTTTAAATTAAAAAGGCTGAGGATGTATGTAGCTCAGGGGTAACATGCCCCTGGATTCAATCCCCAGTACCAAATAAATGAACAAATAAATACTGTCTTGATTTTCTCTCTGCTTACTTTTAGGGAAGGAGCACAAAAGACAACAATTTCCAGTGGGTTTTAAAAAATTTTATGTATATTTTAGTTGTTGATGGACCTTTATTTTATTCATTTATTTATATACAGTGCTGGTACTCATACCCAGTGCCTCATACATGCTAGGCAAGCACTCTCCCACTGAGCCAGAATCCTAGCTCATTCAGTGGTTTTTACTTTAATGTTCCCAGCTTCCATTCATAGGAATTGGTATTTAAAGTTTGCAGTCTGAGACCTTCTAATACTTCTGATAAGACAGACATTCAATTTCTCTGATTAATTAGAATATGCTCTCTACCCACACTATTTTTACCTATTGATATCTTTGTAGATAGCAAGCAGATTACCTTATTCAGGGTTTCAAATATCTGTCATGTTTAAACCCTCAACTCTTTATCAACTGCAGTTACTGTGAGCTGTGGTCTTAAGTTTGAAGTGCTAATTTGGCCCATTTTTTTCCCACTATATTTTAGTAGATTAATACAGATGAAGAAAACTAAATTAAGTCAGGTACATACCTCTAAACCCAGCTACGCAGGAGACTGAGAGGCAGGATGATTGCAAATTTGAGGTCAACCTCCACAACTAAGCAAGACCCTATCTCAAAAAAATCAAAAGGACTAGGGATGTAGCTTAATGGTAGAGCATCCCCAGGTTAATTCCCAGAACCAGAAAATAAAATAATAATATAATAAATTATCTCATAAGTATGCTTGTGATTACATTTGGAGACACCCATATAGTTCAGAATAATCGTCCCAATTCAAGATCCTTAATTTGATCATCTCTCCAAAGGTCCTTTTCCCTTGTAATGTAGCATTTCACAGTTCTAGGGATTAGGGCCTGGTACCTATGGGTGGCCCTAATTCATCTTACTACAGTGGTGATCATAGAGACTTATCACAAAGTTGGCATATCATAAGAGCTCCATAAATACAAGCTTCCTTCTTTCTCTATATCCTTCTTATGTATGTCGCCATGACCCTCCTTTCTTTAAAATTACCTTCAAATGCTTTTCTTGAGAGGAGTAGCATTATGTCTATACCTGTTAGGATAATAAAAATAATGACAATAATAACACTTACTAAATGACTATTGTAGCTAAGCACTGAGATGAGTTCTTTATCCATGGGATATAGATACCATTATAGTCCTTATTTTACAGACAGAGGAAATAATACCTAGGCAAAGTATTAATTTTGCCCAGTTTACCTAGGCAAACATACAAATAATACCTAGGCAAACTTAATTTTGCCCAGTTTACCCAGTTGGTGGTTCATATTAGGTTCAAATTAGGCTCTAAATCAGAGCTAGGGTTCAATTAGGTTTTAATTGTAAGGACTCTTTTTCAAAGTATAACGATGTCCTCAGCTATTATATCTTGCCTCTTACTTAGGAATGTGGTTCAAGTGTCTGGTTTTCTGACTTGGCCTCTGATGAAGATCTTTTAAGAAAGAGGAAGAAGAATAGTCTTCCTCTTCCTAACTTCCTAACTTCCCTTCGTCCTAACTTGTTTGCTGCAAATCAATGAATTCCTCGGCTGCAGGGATCATGCTGATTTATTTATATCCTAGGATAGGGCCTGGACACAGAATAGTTGTTCCTCTGGAATGTAAATCCTACCAGGGACTGACACTCCAATCTCTCTCTCTCTCTCTCTCTCTCTCTCTCTCTCTCTCTCTCTCTCTCTCTGTGTGTGTGTGTGTGTGTGTGTGTGTGTGTGTGTGTGTGTGTGTATGTGTGGCAGTGCCAGGGCATAGTACATGCTAGGAAAGTACTCTCCCACTAAGCTGCATGTCCAGCCCTTTCAGGGATTTTTGTCCACAGCAGCATTCATGCCTTAGAAGAGTGCCTGAAATAGAATAGTTGCTCAATAAATATCTGTTTTCTCTATGGTATATATATATATACAGTGGAGTATTATTCAGCTATAAAGAAGAATGAAATTATTATTTGCAGAAAAATGGATGGAACTTGGGCTGGGGATATAGCTCAGTTGTTAGAGTGCTTGCCTCGAATGCACAGGCCTTGGGTTCAATCCCCAGTACCATACACACACAGTGGTTGGAACTTGAGAACATTGTGTTAAGCAAAATAAGCCAAACTCAGAAGATCAAGAATTATATGTGTTTTCTCTCATGTGGGAGCTAAAGAGGAAAAAGGAAAAGAAAAGTTGGGGGGACCAGTAGAATAAAAGAAAAGGAACAGGGGGCTGGGGATGTGGCTCAAGCGGTAGCGCGCTCGCCTGGCATGCGTGCGGCCCGGGTTCGATCCTCAGCACCACATACCAACAAAGATGTTGTGTCCGCCAAAAACTAAAAAATAAATATTTAAAAAATTCTCTCTCTTTAAAAAAAAAAAAAAAAAAAAAGGAACAGGGAGTGGGAGGAAGGGAAGGAAAGGGGAATGAGGAGCGTGCTAGGGAATGATATTGGCTAAATTATATTTTTACATTGTGTGCGTATAGGAATATATAACAACAAATTCCTCCATTATGTACAAGTATAATGCATCAGTAAAAAAAAAATGTGGATAAAAATACCTGTTTTCTATGTCTGGCTGGCTAGCTACTCTGGGCATGGTTTAAACTTCTTCACTTCTTCACTTGTAAAAAATAACATTCACTATTTATTGGATGTATACTAACGTATACCATGTGCTAGGCACTTAAATATATTATCAGTAATCCTTGCCACCTTCCTAATAGGTAATATTGATGGGCTGTGGATGAAGAAGGGAGAGGGGAGAAGTCAAAGATTTTTCCTAGGTTTCTGACTTGGATATTGATCCAAGTGATAATGAAACTCCTGGGGAGTTTATGAGTTTTTTTTTTTTTTTGTCCCCCCACCACGCCAGATAAGCAGTCTCTGTGATATCTGCAGGTAGATACAGGAGTCTGTTCCTGTGGCAAAAGTTCCAGAGATGCCACCTGTGTACCAGTTAGTCTGAAGATGGTGGTGGTCTTGATCTTTCCAGAGCAAGGATGCTTCTTTTAGGAACTGTGGCCTTAAAGCCATTATTTCCATTGTACTCTAACTTGAACATGTTTATTAGTTTCTGTTCCAGATGATCGGACCGAACAACGAACCTGTCTTATTTGTGGGGACCGTGCTACAGGCTTGCACTATGGGATCATCTCCTGTGAGGGCTGCAAAGGGTTCTTCAAGCGGAGCATTTGTAACAAACGGGTATATCGATGCAGTCGTGACAAGAACTGTGTCATGTCTCGGAAACAGAGAAACAGGTGCCAATACTGCCGCCTACTCAAATGCCTCCAGATGGGGATGAACCGGAAGGGTGAGTGGTACTCAGTGCTCCTAACTGCCTGCCCTTCACCCATCTTGTACCTTTAGTATCAGCTGTTATATTTTAGAGTTATTAATTTCCCAAGCCTGCACTATACATCAGGTCTTACCTTGTATGCTCATAACTCAAAAATATATCTCCTGCTTATGGGAACCTCCCAGTTTAGGTGAGAGGAAAGACATAAGATGTTAAGGATTCTGTGCAGCTAATGCATAGGCCCTGTATGGTAAGACCCCAGTTAACAATTAGATCCTGACTGGGATTAATATACTCCCCTAGTTTTTCAAAGAATGATGATAATATAAAGTAGGAATTTAGATGGTTAAGTCATGTATGAGACAGGCGGTCTTGTGAATGTGGTATAATTTTGCTTACTAAAACCGTGGTGTATTCAGAGGCTGGATGTGTTCAGAAATCTGTATCTAGGTTGATGAAGAGTTTGTAATTTATTGGGAAGTTTCCTAAGAGCCATTAGGAAATTAATTAATCTACTAAGATTAATTATTAAAGGGAAGCTTTGAAGAATGGATTGGGGTAGGAGAAATAGAAAAACTACCCAGAAAGTTTTTAGAAGAGCCCAGAGGGATGGTGTAGAAAACAAAGTGGCACAGATGGAAGTTGGAGTTATGGAAGAAACTCACCCAATAGGAGTTGGTGACACACTTTTAGGCAATGTCAGAAGTTGAGGATTTGGATTAAGAATAATGGTCCTACCAGGAAAAAAAAAAGTCAGGCCAAAGGGCAGAATGGAGCAAAATGTTCACCTTGACAGCGCCCAGTTTGAAGTACCTCAGGATACCAAGAAATTTGTGAGCTATTGGCACAGAAAGCCTGGATGTGGTTAAGAGAAGGGCCAGTGCCAGAACACTAGATTATGAATAGAGGAGGACACTGTCATTCAGTAGAAAGGAGGCTCTAGAAGCAGACCACCCTGTAGACTTAGCAAGTTTACTTTATGTCTCTGATATTTTATATGATCTTACCTTTGAAGTGATATGTGAATACCTTTCAGAGTTCTGTAGAGGACTGAATATGATAATGTATGTGAAAAACACAGCATCATATTAGAGGTTCATAGCAGCAGTACATGAGAATAGAGGAGTTAGATTTGGTGAACTATTCAAGTTGGTTTTGTAGCATTAATGAATGTAGGCATCCAGATGTACTTTTTTTTTCAGGGGTTGGGGCGCAGGTAGTGCTGGGAATTAAACCCAGAGTCTCACATATACCAGTCAAATGCTCTGTCATTGAGCCATATCCCTCCCTGGTCACCAGATGTCCTTTAGATTGATTCTACTATGTGAGGGATAAGAAGGATCTTTTTAAGGGGCTGGGGCTGTAGCTCAGTGGTAGAGCATTTGCCTAGCTTGTGTAAGGCAATGAGTTCAATTTTCAGCACCGCATATTAATAAATAAATATCCACTGACATATTAAAAAAATAATTCTATACTTAAAAAAAAAGAAGGATCTTTTAAAAACTTACTTATTAGGAAAAAAGGTTAAAGGAGATACGAGAGAGCATTTAGATAAATTTTGGTGGTTTGTAATTTATTCATAATACTATTGAGCACTCACATGTACCAGAAACTTTTGTACTTTCCATGCATTATACCATTGAATACAGATAATAACCCTTTTATTGACTATTATTCCACTTTATAAATGTAATTTAGGGAGATAAAACTACTTGACAGTAGTTATTTTAGGGATGGTTATGACGACAATAATTTCTAAATTAGAATTTGTTGTTAGTCAATCAGAGCTTATACATTATCACATGGACAACTAAGTGCTTCATATGTCTGTGACATAGCTATATGTGCGTTAGAATATCATGTTTACTGAATGCTAAACAAATGCCACAGTAGGACATTTGAAGTGTTGCTAAGTTTGATGGTCCCTGCCTATCTTTCTAACCTTTCTTTCCAGAACACTGCCTCTGGGATGATTTAAACCATTTTGCCTGTGCTCAGCCTCTTCCTTTGTCTAGAAATCTTTTCCTTGTCCACTGTCACTTTCCTCTTATGAAAACCTTTCCCAGCCACCAGTACCAAACCAGTACTCTCTTGGAGAGTCTGTAGTCGTCTTCCTGCCCTCACCCTGATTTGGTTTTTTCCTCTACTTTTCTCATTACCCTTTCTTGCCTTCAATGTGAATATTTTATCAAAGAATAATTGTGGGATACCTTCTTATTCTCTGATAAATCATCTGCTTTATTCAGTTAGATTGTGAAATTCTGAGACTTCCAGCCAAACTCACCTATCTTAGGGAAGAAAAAAACTTATAACTTCCCTTAAGCATAACTGGAGATTAAACATGGAGTATGAGGGATAGAGAGTTGTCCATTTATTTGCATGTAGAGCAGGTCAGACCCCGTTGCCTGGTGAATACTGCCTCTCAGAGACAAACCCTGCCACCTTCTGGTTGGTGCTGAGAAAGCAGAATTAAAATTAGTTGTCATATTTTGAAGGTAAGAAATAATCTGTATAAAACTATGGTAGCTGATAAATATATACATTTGTCAAAATTCATAGAACTATACACCACACAAAAAGTGAATTCTACTGGATGTTACAATTATTTTAATCAATCAGTATGTGATAGGTTTGGGGGCAGGGAACTGAGAACTGGAATATGCACTATGGCAGTGAATGAATCTAACTGGTATTATAACAAGTCACATAACCACACTGAAGGGCATAGAGAAGAAAGGAGCTGACCTTGGAAAACAGTGTTTTGACTGTATATTGTAAGGCAAAAGACACAAAGAATTGTGTACAAAGCACTCTAGTTTGTAAAATTTATTTCTCTCAAGGTTATATGTTAGAAATTTTGTTCCTACTTTAATTGTATTTTGTGATTAATATATTGTAGGTGATGAGAGTCAGGTTTTGCATATCAGAGAAGATAAGTCAAGAATTGTGCCCGGCACAGTGGTGCACACCTGTAATCCCAGCAACTTGGGTGGCTGAAGCACGTTTGAAGCCAGCCTCAACAATTTAGCAAAATCTTGTCTCAAAATATAAAGTAAAAAGGGCTGAGGGTGTAACTCAGTGTTAAGAGTGCCCTTGGGTTTAATCCCCAGTACCACAATCAATCAGGAAAGATCAGGATAAAACCTCAGGTGCTAATTGGAATCAGTGGTATCAGAATGGACTCATGTTTAGATAGCGGACAGGAGGGTGGAAAAAATAAAAAGCAGATGTGTGAGGATACATGACATAGTATATCTATATGTATTTCCAAGCTCTAGACACTAGAAGGGGCTAGGAGCAGTTATACCCCAGTTGCAATGAGCATACCTAGCCCCAGATCTTAGTTTCTAAATACCAGTAAAAGGAGTCAGGACTGGTTGATTCTAGATCTGGGACAGGGAAAATATCAAATGAACCTAGAATATCTTGTGGTGCAAAAAAATTAGGAAATACTAAAGAAAAAGAAGAAGAAATGGAGAGGTGAGGTGGGCAGCAGCAGCATGTCAAAAGGACACAGAGCCCAGCCTGAAAGTGCTTCCAGTGGTCAAAATTGGAACAATTTAGGGAACAAAATAATTCTAGTATTTTTTTATTTGTTTTGTTCTGATTTGTTGTAATGTGTTTTTTTGGTATCAGGGATTGAATCAGGGGCGTTTAACCACTTAGCCACATCCCCAGCCCTTTCTATATTTTATTTAGAGACAGGGTCTCACTAAGTTGCTTAGGGGCCTTGCTGAGTTGCTGAGGCTGGCTTTGAACTTTTGATCCTCTTGCCTCAACCTCCCCGGTTTCTGGGTTTATAAGCAGATGCCACCATACCCAGCCTAGAATTAGCTTTTAACCCAAGAAATAAAATAAATATCCATGAGTTCATGCTGAAAGAAATACCTAAGTCAGTAAAGTGAAGGGACAACTTTTCCTTGTAAGAGAATTCCAGTTGATAAATGTTGAAGGCATGAAGGAACACTGTTAAAGCACCATAGTATTAACTGCTGCAGACAAGATGAACTGATAGGTTCAACATAAGTGACATCAGTTTAAACAAAAACAGAATATTTGTATAGTCTGATAATATTCAATAATTACAAAGGGGAAAATATTTTCCATAGAGAATTGTACTTTAGCCAAGAGGTCAAGGTTAAAATAACCAGTAAAACATTCTGACATTATTTTATACCTGATGTGATACATTGAGAAGGGCATAGGTATATACACACAGAAAGCTAATTTCATTCTCAGTCCAATCTCTAGAAAACAGACAAGCCCATATTGAAGGACAGTCTTCCAAATAACTGACATTCTATAGCATATTCTTGAAAAGTGTCAAGGTCTCAAACATCAAGGAAAGACAGAAGGACTATCACAGATTTGGGAAAACTATGGAGAAATTGCTACTAAATACAGTGTGCCATCTGTGATTGAACAAAAAAGGACATCCGTGGAACCACTGTAGGAACCCACATATAGTCTTTACTGCTTTTTGGTTAATAATATTATTCCAAAGTTTATTTCTTAGTTTTAATAGACTGTAGTCTATGGGATATATAGTGTAAAAGGAAGGAAAAAGGTAGGTATAGAGAACATGGAAACTCTCCATACTATTTTCACAACTCTTCTGTAAGTCTGACTTTACCTCAAAATTTTAAGAAGTAACTTAAAAATGCAACTGCCAATTGTGGCTGGGACCATATATGAGCAGCCCTCTGTTGTTCTCCATCTTTAGATAGAGAACTAAATATCTTTCAGACCTTGAAGTTGGCTGGTCAGGAAATTAATTATTAAGGTAGTGAGTAAAATCTAAAGGAGGATAATGAGTGGAGGCTGATCCCCTCTGACTCTGTCCAGGCCCATGACTGGCCCAGTACTCCTCCTCCTCATCACCCGCCCCCCACATATACCCCTCACTCAAATTGTAATCTTTAGGATAAAGTCAGTCTCCTCAAAAAGGTTTTCCTTTTTGTTGTTGTTGTTTTTATTATTTTTGTTTTTATTGTTTTAGTACCAGAGATGGAACCCAGGGTGCTTAACCACTGAACCATATCCCCAACCCTTATTATTTGTTATTTTGAGACAGGGTCTCCCTAAGTTACTTAGAGCCTCGTTAAGTTGCTGAGGCTGACTTCAAACTTGCAATCCTTCTGCCTTAGCCTCCCGAGTCACTGGGATTACAGGCGTATGCCACCACATCCAACTCTCAAAATTATTTTCAGGGCCCCTCTGACTCTGGCATCAGCTACTTCATCCTTTCCCTTTTCTGTCTGCTGCTCCCCATCACAATCTGCATTCCAATCCAGGTCTCCAAAAACTTCATATTTCAAGGGCTTTGCAGATATGGTTTTATCTTCCTGGAATATCCTACCCCCTCTTCTTCACCTCACTGTATATTATATACTTTTCTTTCAAGGCTCAACTTTTACCTGTAACATTCTCTAGAAGTCTTCTCTGGCACACACATTCCCCCCACACCAATGATCCTCCTTTTTTCCCATAGCCCCTGATATGCCCTCCACTGTAGCCCCAATTACCTTGCATTGTCTTTATCTATTCACTTGTCTGTTTCCCCATCATTAGACAATGAGACCTGTGAGGACCATGACCAAGTCCTGCTTTACAGTGCCCCTAAGCAGATAACCCAGTAATGATAGGATGCTTCCTAATTAGATGGATTGATGGAGGGCCACAGCAAGAAGGGAAATGTCAGAAGAGAGAGGAAGATACATTGGACCTCCTGGGGGGAATCCATGTCAGTTAAGTAATTAATGTAAAACATGCCTCACTGAATGTGGTGGCATACACCTGTAGTCCCAGCTACTCAGGAGACCCAAGAACGAAGCAAAAGGATGACAAGTTCCAGACTAGCTTGGGCAATTTAGGGAGACACTATCTCAAAAAGTAAAAAGGGTATAACTCAATGGTGTAATCCCCTGAGTTCAATCCCCAATTTAAAAAAAAAAAAAGATTCTTAATTTTGTGGTTTTGTAACTAGCTAATTATAGTAATGGTTCAGAAGAAAAAGGTTAAGGACAGTTGCCTAGAGGAGGTGATATTTTCTGGATGCATTGTAAGACAGCGCTTCTCTGGCATTGGCATATCATTGTATCAGGAGAAAAAGTGCCAGGACACAGTACAGAGGCCTGAATGGAGCATTGAGAAATCTCAAGGACAGATAACATTTGAGCAGCTTCTTAAAGGAATCAAAGTTTCAACTCCTTACAAACTTTAAGGGGAAAAAAGAACCTTTAAGTTTATAAGGAGCTGAAACATTGATTCCTTCAAACCAGAGGATTGTTCCCAGGGGCACTTAACCACTAAGCCACATCCCTAGCCCTTTTGATTTTTTATTTTGAGACAGGTTATTTTGAAACCTCACTGAGTTTCTTAGGACCTCGATAAATTGCTGAGGCAGGCCTCAAACTTGTGATTCTCCTGCTTTGGCCTCCCCAGTCGCTGGGATTACAAGTGTGCACCACCACACCTGGGTTAAAGGACTTTTAAAATACCTTTAAACTTGGTTTTCGTGTTTTATTTGGAAATGATTTCAAACTTACAGAAAATTTGCAACAGTAGAACTTCACTATGTCCTTAAAATCAGGGAATTTAACATGATACTTTTTCTAATTAACAGACCTTATTTAATTTTCACCAGTTATCCTAATGTCCTTTATAGCAATTGTGATTTTCCTGATCTAGAGCCAGCGATCCAGGATCATTGAAGACATTTGTTTATCTTTAGTCTTCTCTAGTCAGAAATAGTTCCTTATATTTTGTCCTGAATAACATTTTTTACTTTGAAGCAAATAGGTAATTTATTGAAGAATATTTCTCAATTTGGGTTTGTCAGTTGCCTCATGGTAAGATTTAGGTTATACATTTTGGGTGAAAATTCACGGAAACAATGTTGCATTCCTCTAAGGTCATCATATTAAGAGGATGTGGTTGTGAGTTTGTACCATTATTGGTGCTGCCAACCTGAATCATTTGGTAAAGGTGATGTCTTGGGTAAAGTGGTTTTGCCAGACTTCTCCACTGTAAAGGTTTTTTTCTGAGCAGAGGCAACATATGGTAGAGGTACAGCTGTGGAAAACAGCATGGCATCCTCAAGGACTAACAAATAGTTTTCTGCAGCAAGGGAGTAGCATTTATGGCCAGAGGTGAGGATGAAGAGCCCCATAGGAACCAGATCACAGACAGTCTTGAATGCCACGCTGAGGAACTTAGGCTTTTAGCCCCTACACCAGAGAAAGCCACCAACGGGTTTTGAGCAGGGATTGGATGTTTTGTGTCACATTTCTGGTTTCTGGGTTTGGTTGGTTGCCAAAATCTTAACTGAAATTTCAGCTCTGTCAGTTCTTTATGAGTAATTTAGAGTAAGTCTCTACCTCACCGAGCTCTACTTCCTCATCTCTAAAAGACATAGATAATAGTACAAATGTGTACCTTCCAAGGTGGTTGTGATGATCAAATGAAATAACATATACACAACTATGAGCTGTAATATAATGCAGGGTTTTGTTTTAACAGAGGCATTATGGCACATTGAATTTTTTTCCCATACTTCAGGTTTCTACATGCCATTTTGATGAATTTTATCATCTTTACCTTATCTTCTCCTTTAAATACACTTTAAAAAAATAAAAGTTGAATGAAAAAAAATCAGTATTTTAAATACATATTAGAATAAAAGAGTTTATGCACCACATAGAAGTATGTTATATTTCTCCAGTAGGACACATAAATGTTATATGAAATAATGGTAATGGAAAGAAGACTGGTCTTAGAGTTTTATAGTCTGCGTTTCAACATTGATTCTGATGTTTATTTTCTCTCTCTCTCTCCTTGAAGAAAATTCTTCATTTCTTTGGGCCTTACATTGAGCTCTTTAGTGGGAGCAATGCTAATATTCTCCTCATGAGTTTTAGTACCTAATACATAGCACATGTCCATCATATGTGAATTTTCCTTGTTTCAGTTGGGGTTTAGGGAGGACATAAACTTTCTAGTTTTAGAATAAGAAATGGCAAGATATAAGACTTTAGGATCTGTGGACCTTTAAACAAAATAAAAGTTAAGCATATTGAGTTTCTTCCTCAACCTCCAGGACAGTGAGTGTGAGATGTCTTCTAAAAGATATTCAGCGTTGCACCATTCAGAGTTAGGTCTTTGATTTATAGCTGTAAGCTGATAGACATGTGACATGTCAGTATAAGAAGTGACTAAAGTTATCATTGACCCTGGCATAGCAGAGAAGGAATTTTAAGGATTCGTAGAACTCGAAATTAGGTCTAAAGCGAGCTCCCAGGCAACAGCTAGCATACGTCTAACAATATAGACCATGTATGTTTCTTACTCCATATTCACAACAGACTTGTAAAGCTGACTTTATTGCCTTGGTTTTGCAGATGAAGATATTAAGATTTTACAAAGTTAAGAATGGAACCTTGGGGGCTGGGGCTGGGGCTCAGCAATAGCGCACTTGCCTGGCATGTGTGGGCACTGGCACTGGGTTCGATTCTTAGCACTGCATATAAATAAATAAAATAAAAGGTCTATCAACTAAAAATAATATTAAAAAGTAAATAGAAAACAGGGCCTGGGGTTGTGGATCAGAGGTAGAGTTCTCGCCTACTACGCCTGAGGCACTGGGTTCGATCCTCAGCACCACATAAAAATAAAGTGAAGATATTGTGTGTCTACCTGTAATTAAAAAGTAAATTTTTTTTTTTTTAAAAAAAAAAGGAATCTTGGTTTGCTTATCTCCTTTGTTCAGAGAAAAAAGGCTGGGGAGAGGGAGAGTCATTACCACTATTTTGTGCTTATTTTAACTGTACTATTTTATGTAACATGACAAGTACTAGTATCCCCTCTTTACTCTTCAGTAAACTGAGCTTCAGAGGGGTAAAGAAATTTGTAATTACACAGATTGGGCAAACTTGTCTAATTCTGAAATGTAAAATCTGAGGACATCAAGGATGATGTCTACTTTAAGGAAAATGAACTTTCCATCAGAAACTGAGTGTTGTATTTACAGCCCTCACCATTTGCGGCAATCAACCTTTCCCCAAGGACTTCCTAGATTCCTTATGTGCTTTTTTGTTTGTTTTTGTTGCAAAGCTTGCTCTCACATAATGGCATTAGTATATCCTCTGTCATTAGCATTACCTCTTTAAAGCCACCTAAGACAGTGATCATCACAAAGATTTTTCAAAAATACCAGTGTGACCACATCACTCCCTTGCATCTCTGCCTGTCCCCAGGCTCCTCAGCTGAAGTCCATTTTATCCTTAACCTGACATTCTAGGCTCTTGATGACCTGGCCTCTCTTGGCCTCTCCATCCTTATTTTGCGATTTTTTTCTTCACATTCCACCTTCACCCCTCCAGTGTCTTATCCAGATCTAACCACCTGGAAGTTCCTAGAAAGAGCAGTCCATTCTTAGTTTTGACTTAAAGCTTTTCCCTTTTTTTGGTGGTGGGCGAGGTACTGAGGATTGAATTCAGGGCCACTCAATCACTAAGCCACGTTCCAGCCCTATTTTTGTATTTTATTTAGAGACAGGATCTCACTGAGTTGCCTAGTACCTCGCTTTTGCTGAGGCTGGTTTTGAACTCTGGATCCTCCTACTTCAGCCTCCCAAGCCACTAGGATTATAAGCTTACTCCACCATGCCTGGCTTGACTTGAAGCTTTTCTATACTCTGTTCAGTCAACCTGGAGCACACTTTTCCTGCTTGCCTAAATCCTCCTCATCTTAAGACTTAGTTCAGAAGTTGTCTTTTCCAGAAAGCTTTGCCTAACGATCAGAGTCCTACTTTAATTTCTAATGAGGTCTTCCTTCGTGTGTCCCCATTTTTTTTTAAAGAGAGAGAGAGAGAGAATATGAATCTTAATATTTATTTTTTAGTTTTCGGCGGACACAACATCTTTGTTTGTATGTGGTGCTGAGGATCAAACCCGGGCCGCACGTATGCCAGGCAAGCACGCTACTGCTTGAGACACATCCCCAGCCCCGTGTGTCCCCATTTTAAGTGGTTCATTAACACTGATGACGATAGTACTAGTAGTTGTTGTCCTTAGTGTGGCCAGTACTATTTAAAGGATGTTTTGTATAGTTGGAAAATGCTAAGCAAGCTCCTACAACTACTTACTGCCTTTGTGCCAGTGAGTTCAAAATTCCAATTCTATTTAAAAAAAAAAATCTGTTTTCCTGATCCTACCAGACCTAAACTTAGCTTAGGAATAAAAAATATTTTATTTAAAAATATAAATATTCTCAGCCAGGTTTGGTGGTTCAGGCCTATAATCCCAGCAGCTTTAGAGGCTGAGGCAGGAGGATCGTGAGTTCAAAGCCAGCCTCAGCAATTTATTGAAATCCTGTCTGTAAATAAAATACAAAAAAGGATTGGGGATGTGGCTCAGTGGTTAATTGCCCCTGGGTTCAATCCCTAGTATGAAGAATAAATGAGCAAACAAACTGTTCTCTGTCTCTCACCTGGAATTTACCAAAGCCGTAAGATGCATTATCCTGGTGGGATTTATGCAGTATGTTCCTGGTGTCCTGGGGGCCCCAAAGTATCCCCTGCGTATAAGGTTGCCTACAAGAACAGAAAAGAGTATGTGCTTTGGGTCCAAAAACATCTGTGTTTTAATCTTGGCTTCACCAATTACTACCTTGCTACTTTGGGCCATGTAAATTCTCTTTTTAAGTTTAGACTTGTGAGCATGCTTCTGACTACTTTAACTTATGTTTCCTTCCAGCTATCAGAGAAGATGGCATGCCTGGAGGCCGGAATAAGAGCATTGGGCCAGTCCAGGTGAGTTCTAGGCCCTACTCTCTTGTTTTGTCCTAGAAGGCCTGGGCTCCATATGCTCCTGTAGCTGCTCACTTTAGACCTCTCATTTGCAAGATACTTTGCTGTTCATTTCATCTAAAGATTATCAGCAGAATGTTCATTACCTTATTAATAGAGTAATACTGCTTTCAATCCCACAAACATTTGCTAAGTTCCTACTTTGCCAAGTTGGTGGGTTTTGGGGTTCCCCCCCACACTTTTATTGAAGCTAGGGATCAAATACATAGTCTTATACATGCTAGGCAAGCATGCTACCACTGAGATACATCCCCTGCTCCCTGTCAGGCTCTATACTATGAACTCTGTCTAATGGGAGAGACAGAGATGTAAACAGACAACATAGTATCATAAGATTTAACAGAGAATGCCCTCTTCACTCCATGGGCCTAATGATCCAGCCCAGGGCAGGGCTTCTCTTTCCTTTGGGCTGGAACCTTGGTTGAGACTGGAGGCACTCAGGGAAAGCTTCCTTGAGAAGGCAAATTTGAACTCAGTCTTGAAAGAGGAGGAAGAATTAGCTGTGTTGGGGAAGGGTGGGAAGCTAAACGTTTTTAATTTGTCCTAGACTGTGAAAAGACCCAAAGATGAATGTTTTAAGGAATGACAAAGAATTTGTTCAGTGAGGCTATAGCATTCAGCTCATGTAATAGAGTGGCAGGAGATAAGGCAGATTACTTGAATTTGGAATCAGTTCTTTAAAAAGTGGCCTTTGTCTGTCTTTGACTGTATGAACTAAGAATTTTTGGTGTGAGCCAAGAGCAAGCTACTAAAAGAGTTTAAATGTGGGTGAGTGGGGCATACTCAGATTCTCCTTTTAGAAAAAAAAATTTTTTTTCATTTGTTTGTTTGGCAGTACTAGTGATTGAACCCAGAGCCTTATACATGCTAGGTAAGCGCTCTAGAAAAATCATTCTAACAGTGGAAATTTCCAGTTTGTGAGGAGTGGAACTAGAGTAAATAAAACTAAGAAAGAGAAAACAGTGAAAAGGGTTTTACAGAAGTCCACTCCAAGACATATAGGTAATAGTTTGCAGTAGAGTAATGACAGTGCATTTTGAGAGGAGGGAACAGATTCAAGAGATAATTAATTGATGGTATTTCTCCAATTAAATGTGAACAAATGAAGAAAGTCAGGTACATACTTATGTATGGGAGATTTCCTATTACATGAACTAGGTACACAGTGTGTACTCAATCAGGGTGTATGTGTTTGTGTGTCCATATAAGATCCCCAAGCCAGGCTACAGTGGTGCATGTCTATAATCTCAGCAGCTCAGGAGGATGAGACGAGAGGATCATAAGTTCAAAAACAATAGCGAGGTGATAAGCAGCTCAGTGAGACCCTGTCTCTAAATAAAATACAAAATGAGGTCAAGGATGTGGCTCAGTGGCCAAATGCCCATCCATGGGTTCAATCCCTGGTATCCAAAAAATAAAAAAAAAAAGACACAACAATTCTGGGGGTCTTTTTTTTTTTTTTTTAATGGTGCTGGGGTTTGAATCCAGGGCCCTGTGTGTACAAGGTATGTGTTCTTTTTGTAAAATAATTTTTATTATTATTTTTCAAGTCATATCTTGTGAGTTAATCTATTTCAATCTGGACTAGTAGTTGTTGTTGTGTTTTTGTTTTTTTTTTTTTAATGGTAAAAGATATACAGGTAGTGACTGTATATATTGGGAGGTTAAGGCAAGAGGACCACAAGCTCAAGGCCAACTGGGCAACTTAACAAGATCCTGATTAAAAATAAGAAATTTTTTAAAAAAGTATAGCTCAGTGACAAAAACATATAACATGAGTTCTACTTTGACAACTTATTTTCCCTTTGCAGCGCTAGGGATTGAACCAAGGGCATGCTTAGGCATGCTAAGCAAGCGCTCTACCATTGAATTACATTCAGCTCTTTTTGTTTTATTTTGAGACAGAGGATCTTGCTGTGTTGCCCAAGCTAGCCTCAAACTTGGGGTCCTCCTGCATTTACAGGCATGAGCCACTACACCCAACTACCTTGACAAATTTTCAAGTGTCCAGTTCTTGACTGTATGCATATTGTTACATAGCATGTCTCTAGAACTTTTTCATCTTGCACGACTGAACTCTATACAGTAACTCTAACAGCAGCTCCCCAGCTCCCGACCCCCAGCCCCTGGCAAACACCATTCTACTTATGTTTCTAAGAATATGACTACTTTAGATGCCTCATAAAGTAGGATCATGAAATATTTGACCCATAGCTTATTTTATTTAGCATAACATTCTCAAGGTTCATCCTTGTAGCATGTATAATAGGAACTCCTTCCTTTTTTAAGACTTTGTGTGTTTATACAACATTTTCTTTATCCTTTCCTCCATTATTGCACATTTAGGTTGTTTCTACCTCTTGGCTATTTTGAATAATTTTGCAGTGAACATGGAAGTGCAGATATCTCTAGGAGATTCTGATTTCAGTTCTTTTGGGCAAATACCCAGAAGTGGGGTTTCTGGATCATATGGTAGTTCTGTTTTAAGAATCTTAAAACCTTAAGGTTTTAAGGAACCTCCATACTGTTTTTCATAGCAGCTGTACCATTTATATTCCCACCCACAGTGCACAAATCTATCCAACTCAAACCTGCGTAATTCTTTGCTTTAGCATCCTGTAGGAGAACCATGAGCTACAGGGAGGTAATGTTGTTTTCATTTTTCACATGAGGAGACTGAGGCTTAGAGAGCTTGAGTAACTTACCCTATAGCACCCAGCTAGGAAATGAGGAAATTTGAACCCACTCTCAATATGTTCTGTTTTCTATTCTCTGTATCACTGATTGCCCAGTATCCCATTGGTGCACAGGGAGAGAGACAGGTTCAGCCCCCAGCTGAAGTAAGCTGACTTCACCAGGACCCTTTTCACCCAGCCAAAGTTTTTCTGGCTCTTCAAGCTCTGGTCTAACTCTCACCACAATCACTGATTTTTTTGATGCTACAAAAAAAAAAAACGGGGGTAGAGTTCTGAGAACGCCTGAAGAGAAAAGACAGATATATTTTGTTTCTTCTTTTTTTTTTCTTTTTTTCTTTTTAAACTATATACAACTCCTACTGAATTAAAAAAAAAAAATCCTTCCAATGTAGTATGTAATCCAAAGGATTTCAAACCAACCTTTCAATTTATGTACCAGTTAAACCTTTTCTTATTCAAGTCCTGTGTGCTAGCTGTCTTCCAATTCTGAATGTTTCTGTATTTATAGAGGTAACTCAGGGTTCTCTTAGAGACTGGTGGAGCAAAGAATTATGCAGATTTGAATTAGACAGGTTTCAAAGAAAATGTCCTCCCAGGTTTCCATAGGAACAACACATAAAAAGTCATCTGGCCCCACCTCCTTAGTACTTAATCTCCTTCTGTGTAATGAATGTAGCCAGTTAGACCTCAACTCTAGGTGAAAGACTTTATAGAAGAAGCGTATTTACTCTCTATATGGTAGTAGCTAGAGCACTGGACTGAATACTTGCATACTCTAACCTCTTCCTCAAACTCTGCCCGATGTAGGCATACAGTGTGACTTTGTTTAAGTCAGTTCACTATGTGAGCTGCCATTTCTTCTTTTACTTAATAGGATTAGAAATGTATCTCCTACTGGGGAAAAAATGTATTTCCTACTCACACATAGGCAGTATTTAATAAATGGAACATTGTCTGTGTATTTAACATACATTTACTAAGTACTTCTTCTTTTCTAGGTCCTTTCATGGCCTTAGGTCTTTAGAGGATACTTTTATATGTTACTATAGTGCTATAAAAATAACAATGACGCTTGGGCACAGTGGCACACACCTGTATTCTTAGCTACTTGGGAGGTTGGCACAGGAAGATTGCTTGAGCCTGGGAGTTTGAGACCAACCTGGGCAACATAGCAAGACCCTGTCTAAAAAAACATTAAAAGTAAAGATGAAGATGGGCATAGTGGTCCACACCTGTAATCCCAGTGGCTCTGGAGGCTGAGATAGAAGAATCGTGAGTTCAAAGCCAGCCTCAGAAATGGTGAACTTCTTTTTTAATTTTTTTTTATGGACACAATAACTGTTTTTTTTAATGTGTGCTGAGGATCAAACCCAGTACTTATAGGCAAGTTCTCTATCACTGAGCTACAACCCCAGCCCCTTGAACTGACTCTTAAAAGGAGATTGTCATTGAGTTAGGAAAGTGTAGACTCGAGGACAAAGAGGAGTGTCAAGGAACACATAGACTTTGTGGCATGTGAGCAGGTTAAGTGGGCAAGGGGAACGCTCTGATGAACTGTGTTTGGTGCTGGGCAGTATGCACTCAAGCTGTCATAAGATTGGGGGAGACCTGGAGTATGAGGTGGAAGAGAGGGAACCTGGGAATCCTATGAGATTTAAATAAGCTCTGAGTCCTGAAGGACAAACAGAGGGTATCTTAAGCACTGAATCTAACATATATTCATTCCTTGTCAAAGATATCAGAAGAAGAGATCGAAAGGATCATGTCTGGACAGGAATTTGAGGAAGAAGCCAATCACTGGAGCAACCATGGTGACAGCGACCACAGTTCCCCCGGGAACAGAGCTTCAGAGAGCAACCAGCCCTCCCCAGGCTCCACATTGTCCTCCAGGTGAGCTTTAAGGCAAATCCAGGATCTCCATCTAGAGTCCACCCAAAGAGTAGAACACAAGAAACCTCTGGCTGAGTATTCCTGCCAGGCTCTCTCAGCCATTGTGCTCTTACTCCCTCAGACTCTGGGGTAGGGGAATGGATTATGCCATGTTTCCCAGCCCATTTTATGCTAAAAACCTTAAAAATGTCAGTGGTCTCTTCTATAGACTAATCATATATGCCCATAAAGTCTTCACCTAGCAGAATAATGTTTAAATATAGTGCTTTTCCTTTATTTACTTAATTTATTTATAATGTGCTAGAGATCAAATCTCTCATTTTATCATTAAATAAAACAAGTCATACTGACAATGTCTATGGTGGCACACACCTGTAATCCCAGCAGCTCTGGAAGTTGAAGCAGGAAGATAGTGAGTTCACAGCCAGCCTCAGCAATTTAGCTAGGTCCTAAGCAACTCAGGGAGACCCTGTCTCTAAATAAAATATAAAAAAGAGATGGGATACGGTTCAGTGGTTAAGTATTTCTGGGTTCAATCCCCTATACACGAAAAAAAAATCAAATTGTTATAATTTCTTTTAATTGCCTCATAAGAATCAATGTTTTTTAGTTTATAAATTTTAAGAAAGAGTTAAGGTGTTGTTTTTTATTTGTTTGGGGTGTGTGTGTGTGTGTGTGTGTGTGTGTGTGTGTGTGTGTGGTCTGGGGGTTGAACACAGGGCCTTGTGCATGCAAGGCAAGCACTCTACCAACTGAGCCTCCCCAGCTCTTGAAAGAGTGAAGGTTTTATAAGCCAGTTAAATTTGCTGCGTCAGGGAATACTAATTTAGAGACTCTTCTTTCAAGCATGCTATGTTAAGTTAGTTGTCAGGTGTGAAATAGAACCTTCAGCTTCAGGGAAAGTCTATTTTTCCCCAGAAACCTTTCTTTTAGGACAGGAGTTGACAGACATTATAAAGACTGTATGTATTTCAGACTTTTCAGCCCTAATGATCTGGGTCTCAGCTACTCAACTTTACCTTTAAAGTGGGAAAGCAGCCACAGACCACATGTAACCAGTAGGTCTGAATTACTGGTTTACAAAGTCTCATTTACCAAAACAGACCACAGTCTATAGGATGTAGTTTGCCAAACTTGATTATAGAATATATGTCTAGGTAAAAGCTAGAGAATTTTTTTTTTTTAATTAGTTCAGAAAGTGGTGAGATTTCCCCAAGAAAAGGGAAGCCAGGGATGAATATGAAGTCTTCCTCTTCATATTTAATCATAGTTTTTATTCTAGGATTATTCCTTAGTTTGTTCTTTCCTTTGAATAGTTAGGGGGGTTTTGCCACATGCCATGTTACTTGCTTGGTACTGGATTTGTTCTGTGGCCTGACAAGTGGTCTATCTATGCCTTCATTTTCCTAATGGTAAAATAATGCAAACACCCACATTTGTCATCCTAGTCTCTGAGTATCCATTAAAAACTCTTCAGATGTAGCACCTGTACAAAGAATTCATTCAACTAATATATATTTAGTACCTACTCTGCCAGGCACTTGAGTGTCCAATGGTGAGCCCCACATTTATGTCTCACAGATGGGAGTCTAGGAGACATGCACATAACCATTAATTATGTCCCCTGGCTTGGTGAGACACAGACCTCATGACCAAAGAACATCTAAGCCACTTGCTGACTTGTTTTCTTTGAGTAGGCACGGGACCTGCCTTGGCTTTGCTTGACTTGAAATTTTTTTCTCCAGTAGGTCTGTGGAACTAAACGGATTCATGACATTCAGGGATCAGTATATGGGGATGTCTGTGCCCCCACATTATCAATACATACCACACCTTTTTAGCTATTCTGGCCACTCACCACTTCTGCCCCCACAAGCTCGAAGCCTTGACCCCCAGTCATACAGCCTGATTCACCAACTGATGTCAGCTGAGGACCTGGAACCATTGGGCACACCCATGTTGATCGAAGATGGGTAAGTGAGCTCTGTGCTGCTTGACCTCTGGCAATCTTAGTATGCTCCAACAGTGCACCCACTTGCATCCCTGGCTGGTGTGCCAGAGGCTTTGAAATGAATGAGGGGTTAATGAGTGATGATTTAAGCATCAGAAGACAAACCTGTGCTTATCTTCAAAACCAGTCCTTAAGCATCTTTTCTCATAATAAAGTTGGAGTTACTTTTCTGTCTGTGTGGAATTGGGATGGAAGAGCTTTGTTTCATCATGGTTAGGTAAACCAGGCCCTAGGACATATCTGAGTGCTTCTGCACAGTAAATTTAGCTATAATTCTGGGGGTAAAAATATATTGTGTGTAGGCTCCTTAACAAGACATTCAAAGCCCTACCTGATTATGGCCTGTCTGCATCCCTTGCCAGCGTACCCATGGGTAGCATGTTGCATGTGATCACCTTGGGTGGGCCTAAGTTAATGGAGTAAATCCTCTTAGTCTGCAGTTAGCCTTACTTGAGTAAGTTGTTGTCCAGCCTTCAAACCCATCCATTGCTTACCTTTGGGCCTAGAGCATAGGCTGTTTGAGGGTTACCAAGTTTATATCCCCCAAAGATATCCTGAGGTTTTCCTTAAGTTAGTCTCTAGTTTCAGAAGAGACTCAAATATCTACTATCAAGAAGGTCATACAAATCTTTATATATCTGGATGTGGGTGGGGTATGAGAAAGAGGATATTAAGGGAACTTGAGAGGAAGAAACCTGGGACCCCTGAGTCTATGGCCTCAGAAGCCCCCTTTAGGTCACAGTTGAGAAATGCCATGCTCTTTCCATCCAACTATAAGCCTGAAGAAAGGGCTGAGCAGTCAGGTATAATGGCTCACGCCTCTAATCCCAGCAGCTCAGGAGGCTTAAGTAGGAGGATCTTGCGTTCAAAGCCAGCCTCAGCAATTTAGTGAGGCCATAAGCATCTCAGTGAGACTCTGTCTCTAAATAAAAAAAGCGGGGTAGGGGGCATTGAGAATGTAGCTCAGTAGTTAAGTGCCTCTAGGTTCAATCCCTGGTAGCAAAGAAAAGAAAAAGAAAGGGCTGAGCAGCTCTAGTTCTTGAACTCTCACCACCAGAGGGTGCAGTGAGATAGGAAAAGCTTTTGGACTCCTTTTGGCTTTGGCTGTCTTGCCCTAAGTTTCATTTTTGTGCTGGTGCCTGAGTTTGGGTGAGCACCAGATCACCCCACTGAAGTTTACATTGCTAAAAGTGACTAGGAATTTTCTGAAACATAGAACATTAGAGGACACCAATTTGAAAAATCATCCTCCCTGGCTGGGGCAGCCTCTCTGAGGGTCCCCTCTTGCCCCTGCAAGAGTCTAATATGAGTTCTATTATCTGGGGAAAAAATACTATACTCCCTGATAATTGCACAGGTTTCTAAATCTCTTTTCCTCCCAGCAACCTTTTCTCACAAAAAAACATTTTTTTGGCCCTGAGCTTGCTTCTGGTCTGTCTTGCCCCTTTATAAGAAAATTGAGTTGAATGATACTAGAGATCTCTGTAGTCAAGGGGAAGGGAGAACTGCCAGGGACACTTTGTACCTTTAAGACTATCCTTTCCCTGGGTCCCTATCCTTCCCCTCTGGCTGATGGAAGTGATTTTCCTGTCCCTGCCCCCAGATATGCTGTGACACAGGCAGAGCTGTTTGCCCTGCTCTGCCGTCTGGCCGATGAGCTGCTCTTTAGGCAGATTGCCTGGATCAAGAAGCTGCCTTTCTTCTGCGAGCTCTCAATCAAGGATTACACGTGCCTCTTGAGCTCTACATGGCAGGAGTTGATCCTGCTATCGTCCCTCACAGTTTACAGCAAACAGATCTTTGGAGAGCTGGCTGATGTTACTGCCAAGTATTCGCCCTCTGATGAAGAATTACACAGGTGAGGCTGTTGGCTGGGGAGGGAATCCCAAGCAACCAAACCCTTCTCATCCCTGCAGGGTAGGGTTGCCTGGCCCTCCAAAGGATGGCATCCAATCATACAGACCTAAGTTTGAATCCTTATTCTGCCACTGACTAGTTTTGTGGTGTTGACTAAGTCTCTGATCCTCAGATTCTGAATTTATAAAATGGAATGATAACAATACCTCCCCAACAAAGTGGTTGTAAGAGTAAATGTTGTACAAACTTAGCAAAAGCTATATTGTTATTTTTATTATGTCTGGATTAGTGAAATAAAATAATATATCTAGGAATAACAGAAATCTAATCTGCCTACAAGGCAAGAGGGGTTCAGAACTGTACTTTACAATCCAGGAAAGAAACCTAGAGATCACTTTGGTTTCTGTTGTATGCCAGGCACTAGGCTACATATTTCATGTTATTATTTTGTTTCCACAGCCTCCAGCATTATAGGTGTCATTGTGCCTGTTTTATAGGCGAGAAAACTGAAGTTCAGAAAGCCCAGGCCTTGAGGTGTTTGGTTTTGAATCCAGAGCCTAGATTTGAACTTATAGCCACTTGTTGCAAAGCTTAGACTCTTTTCATGACATCAGGGATGCAATGAGATGTCAAAAGCATGAGACTAAGGGCCCAAACTGTTTTCTTGGCCATTTTCTGCCAAAAATTTCATCCCAGATAACTCACATCTTCCTATCTGCTGCTTCCATGGCCTGTCCTAGCACTTTTTTAGTCACTCACTTTAGAGACTTGGGGACATGGTGACTATATTTTCTGACCTCAAAATCAAGACAAATGATTTGTTGAGACAACTTTTTTGGCTTATTAATTTACTAGTATGAAATATGTTATATAGCTTAATTCACATTCAAATAGACACTTCAATAAATCACTTTATTGGACAGATTAAAATAATGGAAGTCATGGGATCTCATGGCATCCAAATGAAAGAAAAGATGAATGAAAATTGAGAGGGTGGAGGACCAGCCCCCATACTTCTCTGCACCTCCCCCAACCATTCACTGGTGGCATACAAATAAGGCTGGGGCTTAAGCAGAGAGTCAAGTTCCAAGACCTTCGAGGGCCTTTTGCACAGCCGAGGGAGGGAAGAGTCTGGGTGCTGACCCTCTTCCCTTATTTTCTAATATTTTCTTATTAATGGTGCCTGCTGGCTTCAGGGTGATCTATAAATGACAGAGTGTTGAACTCAACTGACCCTGTATTCTATAAACAGTGCTTTCTAATTTCGCAGATGACCTACACCCTTGTCCAAAGCCTCTTAATTCATTGTTTCCATCAAATTTCTGTCTCTGGGCTGAGGAGATGTTTGTATGGCAGTCAGCCTGCCCCAAGTTTGTCAGTTTGCAAAGCTGGCTCAGGGAGCCCAGCCTCCCTATTTTCCTAGAGTCTACCAGTTCATCCAGAGGCTGCCTACTGGGCTCAGCTCCCTATAGAGTGATAGGTTTTCCTAGACCCTTTCTGGATAGGTAGGGATCACAGGCAGTACAGGAGACTCTGACTTTGACCTTCATAAGGTACTTTATCCCACTACAGCCAATCTCTTGAGTCCTAAGACTAAGGCAGGCACCTATTACAGATGAGTTAGTGAGAAAACTTACTTCCTAGAAAAGTTCCTTACTAAGGAGTCTAAAGCTGCACTGTCCAGTGTAGTAGCCACTATCCTCCTGTGGCTTTTAAAAATTAAATTACTTTAAATTAAAAATCCAGTTTATCATATGCTCGTGTCACATTTCAAGTGCCGAGTAGCCACATGTGGCTAGTGGCTACTATGCTGAATAGTGCAAATATAGCCATTTCCATCATCACAGAAAGTTTTGTTAAGCTATGCTGACTCTAGAACACATGTTGCTGCTGAGCTTTCAAGGGAGTTCTGAGGATAAGAAATGGATTGTTGTTAGACTTCTTACTCTACTATGGAACCCATCAATGGAAGAGTTAAGAGTTAACTTCAACGTGTTAGTTCTGATCCTTGGCCATTTACTGAGTATGTGTGTATGTTCAGGAAGGTGTGCTGCGGTCACAGATAATGCAGACAAGGTTTCTGATTCTGAGAAACCATATTCTTGGTTTAGAGGTTTGGGAGGCACATAGAAACAGTCTCCAATGCAAGGTCATACTGGAAGAGACCAAGGAGAGTGTGAAGGACTATAGAAACACAGATGGGAATGAGGGCTACTTGTCGAACCAGGGAAGGCTCATCAGAGAAATAGACATTGGAAGGCTGGGGGGGTGTCCCTCTGGGTAGAGTGTTTGCTTAGCATGTGTGAGGCCCTGGGTTCTAGCCTCAGTACCACAAACAGTAACAATGATAATAGACATTTAAACTGTACCTTGAAGTGCAATATTTCTAAGTTGTACAGAAGAGATGGAAGACAGGAGAATAGCACAAAATTCTAGAAGTTATGCAGGGCCCCAAAAGCAGTCCTGTGGATTTAGGACATAAAGAGAATTATGTGAGAGACAGAAAAATGAAGGGATCAGTGACTGAGGAAAAAAGATATAAACAAGACAGTTCAGAAAGGTACTCGAATGCCAGTCGAAAGAATTTGGGTTTGAATGTGGTTTTACATGAAGGAATCACATAGGTTGCATTTTAGAAACATTTCTGTGGCCATAAAGCTCAGGGTGGATTGGACAAGATGAGGTAGTTGATTAGGAGGCTATTCCATAGCCAAGTGAAAGAAAACAAGGCCAGACATGCATGGTAGCACATGCTTATAATTCCAGTGACTTGGGAGGCTGAGGCTGGAGCAAGTTGGAGGCCAGCCTTAGCAACTTAATGAGGCCCTGTTTCAAAAATTAAAAGGACTGGGTTAGAGCATCCCTGGGTTCAATCCCAGAACCAAAAAAAAAAAAAAAAAAGAAAAGAAAGAAAGAAAACAAGACCTGGACAAAGCAACAGTGATGTGGGAGTAGAGAGGGTAGCACAAAGCTAAATGATGTTAAGGAGGTAAAATCAGTGAGACTTCTGTGAGTGAGAAAAGTTGGGGATGACTGCTGGGGTTTTGGATTACCTAGGCCCAAGATAAAGGAGCCTGAGAAGAGCAGGACGGGAGATGAAATGCTCTGATTCGGTTTGGGTGTCTATGAATCTAAGGTGCATATTGGACCAGGGCATAGGATATAGAAGTGTGAGAGCCTCTGGAGTCAGGCTAATCACTGTAAAGCATCCCCTCTCTGCTAGAATCCTAGGATGTAGAGTCTAATTGGCCATAGCTCTTTCCTGCCTGTGTTACTCCCACTCCCCCAGATGGCCTTTGCTTCTTCACAGCTTTCGAGTGTGAGTACCTACTGTCAGGAATAGCTATTCCCAGATGATGCATGATCATCCCCTTTCTCTTCTCAAATATCCAATCAAATTTATGGTGCCCATATTCCTTAATCAGACTGTTATCAGAGAGTGAGCTGGATGAATTTGATTTAAAGCAGATTGTAGCACCAGCCAGTGACTGCTCCTGGCCCTAATCAACACTCCTTCACTCCTAGGAGAAGATGCCTTGAGCTAGATGGACTTTAATGGGCACTTCTATCTCTTAAGCACTAGCTCCATTTTGGCCAAGTCTCTGGAAAGTTGCCTCTCAGCTTCCCAGATTGTACCCTATAGAGCTCAGGAAACACAATCTTTTCTTTATGAGGATGATACTAATACTGTTAATAATAGCTAACAAATGTAGAGTTTTTTTATTGTGACAAATTTCATCTTAAGTGCTTTTGATTTGTTATTTGTTGAGTGTTCAAATTAGTGTTGAGACTGGACTAATACTATATCTGTTGTAGAGATGAGGAGCATGAGATTCGTGAGAATTCACACCTGAAAAACTAGAAAGAGGTGGAGTTAAGACTCATCTAAGTCTGTTGTACCCCCAAGGCCTAGGCTTTTTACCATTAAACTATACAAATTTTCATTTTTCCAGAGCCTTCTCAAAAGGTTTGATTTTCTGGACTTTGTCCTGGTTGCTGTAATCTGACTTTTCATCTTGAAGTCTGTATGTGGGTGCTGAGACAGCAATTCCTTGAAGCTTGAAGCTGATGGCTGCTCCTGGAAAAAGATGCATTTAGATGAATGGCAAAGAGACAACTGGGCTTCTCCGCCCCTTAATGGGATATAACTTATATAGTGTCAGCTGCAATTGCTGACTGAATGGTCCAATGATTTGGGGGATCCTGGTAGGAGTGTTTTCCTTGTCCTAGCATGCTTGTGTGATAGGAACCTAGAAGAAGAATGGGTGTGTTTGTCCAACTTTATGGCTTTGAATGCTGATAATTTGTAGACAGGGAATACAGGGGCGTTAGAACTGTGGAGTGGGCAGATGTGGAGGAGGCATGGCTACGGGAGGAAGCAGGCCCATGGAACAGAGAACAACTTTGTTTATCTAGTGGTGGGATGTGGGTGTAGAGGAAAGCTTTGCAGTCGAGCTGAGGAGACGGAGTGGGGGCTGTTGGGCTGGCAGCCAGCCCCCCACCACTGCCAGGGGTCCATGATGGTTGCCTGTTATAGGAAATTTTGAAAAAGGGATGTACTGTCCCAAGGAGAAAGGACAGATCTGGTGCCTATGCACAGATCAAGCACTTAGAGCTCCTTTGTGTCTCCCAAGTCAGGATTGAGCCAGGAACAGGTTTGGCACTGCTGGCTAGGCTTCTGGCTGATAGCCACACACCTGCAGATTCTGCAGTGCCAGAATGAGTACTTGGGGCAAGAGGTTGCTGATTAAGGGACAGAACATTATCTTTACTTGCTACACTACTGAGCCACCAGACAGATGCTGCTCTCCTTACCTCACCTCATCTAATCCCCACCCACCCTTCAACACAGATTCTTAAGGGAATCAAGCCCCCCTCCCCCTTTTTTCCCTCTCAAGAGCATAAGTAGCCAACAAAGTAGTGTCATGAGGAGTGGACTTTACTTCTAGGCACACTGCTTTCTGTGATCTCGGTATCATGGAGACACCAAATGCTCACCCAGGACTGAACCTGACAGAGTTGGGGTGAGCGGCAAAGCACTGGGAAAGCTTATAAGCTGGGAATTAGAAGACCCAAGTTTGAACCTGGGCTCCCCCAGCATGCACTTCTCTGTAACTTTGGGGAAATCACCTCTTTTTCTGCTCCCTCATCCCTAACATAGAAGTGATATTTTTTATCCCACAGGTTATCATGTGAGAAACAGGGGCATAGTAAAGAACCTCTCTGAACAAAGGGGATTATAATTAATATACATTTTTTTTGAGTTATTAGGAGTGGCCAATGAGATCATGTATGTGCAGTAAAGCACCTAGCAGGTAGCACTTGGCAGAATCTTTACCTATCAGCCAGCCTGTGAAAGTATCAATAATGCTGTTGAAACCACTGGGCCAGATGAGAAAGAAATTGAGTTAGCCATGATATCTTAAATCAGCAAACTAAGAGAAGCTTAGACTGACTGGGAGCCATGCCATGAGGCAGAGGGGTCAAAGCTCCTGAATGCAGCTACCTACTGCTGTGGCTCCCCCTGGTGCTTGAGAATTGTAGGTACCTCTGGCCCCAACCAGTGCCAGAAAAGAAAAAATATCTTACTTGTCCAGGAAGCCAAAACCTTCAAAATTAACACAAAAAGATGTAGATTCCAGAAAGCAAAAGTGTATTCACAAGTGTCCAGAATACTTGGGATACCAAAATAAGCTCCAGTGCCCATATCTGAATCAAGAAGCAGCCATGAGGTTGAGTATCATCTCTTTGTAACTGAACTGCATCTAAGGCTTGTGTGGGTGGAACTCTCCTTGGCCCACTGTCCAGCCACCCCTAGATTGATTCCGGCCAGTCCTGACCCCAGTTTTTACAAACTTTTGCTTTCTCATTAAGCACTTACCTCCTTGGTTTATTGGTATCTCCATTTTTGGTATGAAGCATACCCAGAGCATTAGTCCTTGGGGTGGCCTAGCCTGGGCTCCTTTGCCTAAAACTTAATCTTTTCCCCACGATCTCATTTCTGACCCAAAGAAGGGAGCATGGCCAGCTTTGAGCCCCTTCTGTTAGAATATACTGTTGGAAAAACCAAGGCCTCAGGGGATTAGCCAGGTTCCAAGTTCTAATTCTGTCACCAGCTAGCTGTGTGCTGGTGAACCAGTCCCTTCCCTTGTCTGAACTTCAGTTTTCTCATCTGCACAACAGTAATGAATATGTCACCTAGTACAAAAAGTTGACAGAATTAAATGAGAAAATGCACAGAAAGTGCCCAGCACAGAGGTTAGCATGGCATGGAGACTCAGATGTTTTCTTTCCACCCTAGCTGAAGTCAGGTATGCCAACAGAATTTTTCATGGTGCTTAACCTCAACCCTGCTTGAAACAGTGAACCTAAACAAATAAAATTGGCAGTTTTTTCAGCATTGTGGCAGAGGCTCGCGTAGAGTCACCATGGCAGCTGCCATTGGTATTGGAGGCTGCATCTCAACAAAAGCAGTATCTCAGTATTGTCCTATTTCTCCACTTTACATCCTAAACCTCCTTTGGCCCTTGGTACCCCAAACCAGCAAGTATTATTATTTTGCAGAGGAAGACCTCAAAGCTTAGACGGGGTCAAATGACTGTCTGATGGAGCTGGATTTGAACCTAGATTTGATTGACTCTGCCTGACCTTGGGAATAGCAGCTGGCATGAGAGACCTGTGGATTCCATTTCCCCCAAGCTCATCCTCTTTGCTATTGTAGATACCTTAAGGAGCAAGCTGTAGGAGCCCTCTGTCTGCTCTTTCTGGCCTCCACTGATATCAGAGCCTGTGGGTAAACCCTATGTCTGTTCTCCAGATTTAGTGATGAAGGGATGGAAGTGATTGAACGGCTCATCTATCTGTATCACAAGTTCCATCAGCTAAAGGTTAGCAATGAGGAATATGCGTGCATGAAAGCAATTAACTTTCTAAACCAAGGTAAGTAGCTGGGAGAGAGGCAGTGGGATTCCCCCCACCCCCCCCCACCCCCCCACCCCCCCACCCCCCCACCCCGCCTGTGAGCATTTAACCTCTATTTCATTCCCTCCCCTTCCTTCAGGACTGTCACAGAAGCTCTCATACCATGTGGCTACCAATTTTAGAGGCCTGCACTCCCCCTTGTCATCATCCTGCCCCTTTACAGTGCAAGGAATGCTTTGTATTTTTTCTTGAAATCTAAATGCCACAATCTCTATAACTCATAGAGGAAGGGAGAGGATTCACTTTGTTTAGTCAGTTTTAATGCATTTAAACACAGACACCAAGGACAGTACATGCGTCATTTAAAATATGTGCTAGTTTACCAGCGACTAAAGAAGAGCAGAGTGACTGATGAAACTACTGGAGATAAGGCCTCTGTGACAGGCTGGCAGTGGTTCTGATACCTCTTCAGGGAAGAGTGGTGATGCACAAAAACTCAGCACATGCATATCATGCATGGTTTTTAATTAAAAGAGTGGATGTGATTTATATGGAGCATTACCTGCAACGTGGCACTTGGTAGCTGCTGGTAACCAGCATATAAAGGAGAATTTGTGTTCTTTTATCCAAAGTGAAATAAGTGTTCTGCTCCCAGAGTGGAATTGGGTGATTTTGGTGCCTGTGGCATTGAAATGCTCTCTTCCTGTGCTGTTTCCCAGCTTAGATAGAGACTCTTGATTTCCTCCTCGTTGTTCAGTCTCCCCCTCATGCTGGCCAGACCTCCTTCTGCGGCTTCTGCACCATTCATGCATGTATTTGGTGCTCTGCATGCCTCCTTTAGGCCAAACCCTGTGCTGAGCATTGAAGACATCAACAAATATTAGACCCCCAGGTTCCTCCAGAAACATACACTGTACTGGCACTTGACACATAAATTGTGCCTCAAATGGGGGAAATCAGTAGCAGCTTCTTGGGGGAGGAAAAATTTGAGGTGGGCCTCAAAGGCTGGGTAGGGTAAGGTTTATATAGAAAATATTAATACATATTCTATATAAAATATGTATTAATATATTCTCTATATTAACATTATATATTACATAATTAATATTAATGTTATATATCATGTGTAATTAATAATTACATATAATATTAATATAGAGAATATATAAATACATAATAGTCTACATATAGAATATATATTAACATATTCTATATATAGAATATTACATATATTCTATGTATAGTCTTTATATATAGAAAAAGGGTTTTATGTGTGTTGATAGATTAGATAGGAAGGAAGGATGGACAGACAATAGCCCAGGTAGAATTGTAAGAGAGACAATAGAGATCTCATGCATGTGTTTGTGTGTGTCTGTGTGTGTTACATACACCAACATATAGGTATCCCCAAGATTGGCTCCAAAGATGAGAAAATTCAGAGATATCATGAAGGATAAATTTGAAAAATAAGTTAGTCATTTGTTCATCATTCATGGTGCCTGTTTTGTAGTACACCCTGTGCTGGGAGCTGAGTATGAAGTTGAGAAAGACACAGCCTAGCCCTGAAAAGATTCAATCTAGTACTATTCTTTATGTTATTTTTTACTTCTCTTCCCTTATCCAGAACTTATTTCCTCCGTATCAAAAAGGGAAAAGAGCCCCTGTTGTGACAGTGTTTAATAATTTTTAATTGAGGGATGTACATATTAAAGAAGCTATTATTTTTCCTCATTAGAAAACCCTTCCCATTCCTCGTGTGTGTGTTTTGTTTTGTTTTTCTACAGATATCAGGGGTCTGACCAGTGCTTCACAGCTGGAACAATTGAACAAGCGATATTGGTACATTTGCCAGGATTTCACTGAATATAAATATACACATCAGCCAAACCGCTTTCCTGATCTCATGATGTGTTTACCTGAGATTCGATACATTGCAGGTAATGTTCTAGGTCCTGGGCCCCCAACCCTTCCTTGCGTGTCTTAGCTTGTGTAGGATACAAGATTATAAGTGTTTTCTGGATGCTTATTCCAGGCTCATTACAACCTGTGTAAAAGAGTTACTACCCTTGCCCTCAGAAAAATTCTGTTGTAGTAAGAAGTTTTTTGTCTTCTTTGTAGAGAAGCTCTCATTTCAGGATCTCCTATGATGTGCAAGGGTATCCATGGCCTTATTACCATTTAAATTTAGAACAATCTCTGCAAGGTTGATTTGGTATGGTCCTTCTGTGGATAGGAAAACATGCTTGGAGTATTGAAGTATCTTAAATTAACTTCATTTCCCAAATTTTTTATTTTAAGAGAGTAAATTTTATGAGAATTATCTCAGTTTAAAAACAAAAAAACAAGAAAAAAATCTTATGTCATAGGATTACCTATGGGCTTTCCAGGGTCATTTAAAGTGGTGTCTTTAAAATTCTGTTTGCAAAGGAATTTTGTGTATCGGGATATGTATTTGTGTGTGGTCTTCACCCCCACTCCACTTCTTGACATTTAATAGGTCTGCTTCCATGCATAATCTTGGCTTTTTTGTTGTTGTTGCTTTAATTCATTTAGTAAGGGTTCATGTTTCTAGCTGTCCAGCATGTACTGAGGAGCAGCTTAAAAATGTGATCTCTAGATTGTGATTATTCCTACAAAATTCAGCAGTACAATTTTTGAAGGAAAAAACTTTAATCTGTCAAAGGAGGATTTTTTATTTGTTTCCTACTTTTTGGGTCACAGAACAACGTAGCAGATATAAGGTGGACCTGGCAGCATTTAAAAAATGGACATAGTTATCTCAGCTAGGAAGCTTTAAAAAAAAGTCAGTGTTTGGGTTGCACCTTCAGACTTTTTGGTTTAATTGGTATGGGGTGGAACCTGGGTATCAGTGTTATTTAAATGCTCCCCAGGTGACCTGGGTTACTGTCTGGAAGAAGAACCACAGGCTTAATTTACCTTAGTTTACAGAGTATATTAGCATGCTAAATGTTCTAAGAAGCCCTGCAATAAAAAACCTGTAAAATTCTTTTAACCCCAAATTTCTCAAGGCTCTTTGCCCCTACAATCCCTCTCTTTCTCCTCTGTACTTTTAGTAACCTATTTGCTATTCTGAAAAGCATTATTTTGTAGAATAACTAGATTCTACAAGGGAAAAAAGAAAAAGGGATAGGTACTTTAGCTGAAAGAGGGCTAGATAGGACTACCTTTCATTTCAGATTCTTCATGTATAAAATGAGAATGGAAAGTGTTTATTACACAGAAATATGGTGAAATTAAATGAGATAATGCATTTAACACCTAGCACAGTAAGTATTCCCTGGACAGAATGATTATATGAGTCTTCTAAGGGCACCAAAATGATTCGATAGCAGAGTGGTTCTCTGCATCTGGCCTTTGCCATACTCCTGGCACTTCCCTTGCCCATCACTCACTCAGGTGATAGTCCCCCTTCAGCTGCCCAAGAGAAAGCAGGTGCCCTCTTCTACTAGTGGCCATTGCTAACTCCTCTTCTCCTACCTTTCCCCAGGAAAGATGGTGAATGTACCCCTGGAACAGCTGCCCCTCCTCTTTAAGGTGGTGCTGCACTCCTGCAAGACAAGTGTTGTCAAGGAATGACCTGTTCCCTGCACCAGCCACAGCGCCTTGGATAGGCAGGACAGGCTCCAGAGGAAAGAGCCAGAGAGACCAACATGGAGGCTGTACAGCTGTTGTTTCTATTGCAGGAAGAGTTTTTTGTTTGTTTGTCTGTTATTTTAACCTCATTTTTCTATATATTTATTTCACGACAGAGTTGAATGTATGGCCTTCAACATGATGCACATGCTTTTGTGTGAATGCAGCAGATGCATTTCCTTGCAGTTTACAGAATGTGAAGATGTTTAATGTTACAGTGTTGTCCTTGTATAGAGATAGTTCTTTTGTATTTTGAGGGAGAGAGGGCAGGGTGGCTGAGATGACTATGTCCATAGTGTTGACAAAGACGACTACCTCAATGGAAATGGGGGTGTGACCATCCCTACTTTTTCCACATTTTCTCACAGACTTATACATTTGTCTGTCAGAGAGCAAACTGCCTTTTTCTAGCCACAGACTTTTCAGGTAAAAGAGTGCACCAAAGTGGTGCTGGGAGAAGTACTCATTGAGGTGGGTGAGATGCAGGAGATGAGGATTAAGCCATCTCATTTCTTTGAAAAATATGAAAGTTGAGAGTAGGCACAGCGACCAAATCTAAAGCAGGTGTCTTCCCACCCAAGAAGTCCTGAGGGCAGAAGACTGTCTGTCCTTACATCCTGCTGCTCCCTCCCATCACTATCAAGTTTCTGCCACTGTCAACTTTTCATCCAGGCAAAGTCCCAGCAATAAGTCAATCCATAGGACTTGCCTACCAGCTCCCTTGGGGCTTACAGCTACCTAATTTCCTTATGTGGATCTGCTAAGGCCTGTCTTCCTCAATCTCCTTCCCTCTCCCATATAAATTTGACTTCCTGTCAGCCCTTTGAAAAGCTGACTGAGCAGAATGGCAGGTTTTCAATACTGATGCCCACTACTCATTTTTTATTATTATTTTCTTCAAAGGATAGTGGGATAAAGGCCAGGCTGCTGAATGAATAAATACTCCTTCTTTGGAATCCCCTGTTTCTCTCCACCCTACCCCACCCTCATGACTGAATCAAAAAGTATAGTCTCCTTTTTAAATAATGGAAAGGATCATTCACCTATCTGCTGATCAGAAATTTTTGCTCCTAAGTTTTATTCCAAGTTCTCTTAATCTCCCCAAAATGAGGCCAAATTTTTCCAGCACCCCAGAACAAAAAGCCCAGAGTAGCCCCGCTTACCCCTTAGGTGGCCTGCTGACCAGGGCCTGAAGGGCTGGAGCCAAAAGCATCTGGAATGAAAGGGGTGGGGGCCCTACACTACCTCATGTTTCTAAGGGTCTGGCTGGTACCTCAGCAGATATGGCCTAGACCCCTTTTATTTTGCTACCTGCCCTACCTAGTTCCAGGACTTTTTTCTTGCCTCTTTTAACTTTGGGCAGACACCAGGTCTGTCTTGGAGCTCCTTCAGGAGTTTTTCCCTTCTCTGCCTTAATATAGTGGCTGTTCCTGCCCACAACCAGGCACCTTTTTTTATAGCTAGTGCATCTTTGGGTGGGCTTGAGGGACCCATAGGACCTCCTTCTGCCTTCTGTTTGATCAAAGGCTGTTGCTCTCCCCCAACTCAGCCTAGTAAACCTACCCAGGGGGCTGTGACATCTTGTGCATACTGAGTTGTCTGGGTCTGATTGTAATATTTTCTTTCTGACAAAATATTACGGGTATCAACAGAGTGATGATTTTATCCTTTGATGGATCTAAAATTCAGAGCATTATTTCTCAGTTCTATTTCCCTAACTGCTCTGAGAAAGAAAGAAAAGACATGTCCCTCAGGAAAAGCTTCAACTAGCATATTTTTCATATGGCAGTGGGAAGATTTGTATGTGTTGTGTTTGTTTCTTTTCTTTTTTTTTTTCTTTTTCTTTCTTTTTTTTTTTTTTTTTTTTGTAGGTTCACAGTATTTTTCTTGTTTTCCTGAATTCTTTATTTAACCAACTAGACCATATTCTTTGGCTACAGGTCAGATTCCAGGCTGCCTTCCTCAAGATGAGGAGACACATATCAGAGACCCTTCTCTAAGACAGCTCCTGTGTGCAGCATCTTTCATGGCTTAGACCTCCATCTGTCAGATTATTATTTTTTAAATTGCTGTTAAAATTAAGCATTTTACCTATTCTGTTGGGTGTCAAAGGAAATTGCTCTTTGATGAGGCAAGAACATCTCTCTCCAATAATGTAGTATTAAACAGAGCAAGTTGTTAATTTGTGGAGTGGGGGAAAGGTTCTGCAAGTTGCCATTGTATAAATCCATTTTTACAAATGTTTGCAGCAGATTCCACAGAACAAAGAGCCCATTCATTGCCGAGAGCCCTGCAGAATCTCTGAGCCAAGTGGCTGTGTGTTCCGAGCCGGAGCCTGACCTGTGGCCCGCCTTTAATGTCTTCTGCACCCAGTCCTTTTATGACGTGGGCTTCTTCTAAACAGGGTAAAGTGAATGTGTTGCATTGCAAACTCAGGTATTATGAGGAGAAGGTAGGAGTGTAGCTAGCTGTGGAGACATTAGGTCAGCCACTAGATGTATTTGTGAATTTGGTTTGAAGGACACAGAGAAAGGTTGGAGGGGGAGGTTTGGTATGTTTGTTTTTTGCCTTTCTTCCCATAATGTTTGGTTAACAGGCAGCCTTTTTGCTAGTGGAAGAAGAAAAAAGTTGTACATGCTGTCTCTGATTCCTCTGTCTTCTGTCCTCTCTCTGATCCCAGCCACCAAAAGCACTCATTTTGAGTGAGAATTTTCCCACCATAAGAGTGTGACCCAGAAAGCTGTGTGGAAAGGAGAATCCCACCTCCTTGCACTGTGTGGAAACATGCAAGCTTTTTCCTTCTTTTCCTTTTGAACATTTTTTTGACCCAAAACAAAAGTTTGGAATCTTAGAGCTTCATCTGTAATTAATGCTGTCCAGCTCCCTTTGCAGATTTTTGGAGTTATTTGCAAAGTTTATAGTGGTCTTTCCCTTAATCTGGAGAATTCCCCCAAACCTGTCTAAAAGCACTCCACCTGGCTTAGAGGGCTCCCCACCCTGTGCACAGCCCACAAGTGAGGTGGGCAGGCCTCAGGGATAGAGGGAAACAGGCAGGAACCTCCCTATTCTGATACCCAGAACCTTAGCAGGGATGGGGGAACTTAGGGATCTCCATGGCCTCACTGGAAGTCATCCATTCCACACCAGACTGCTTCTGACCTTCCCCCACTTATCAGGGAAGTGAGTGCCTGCCATGGGCAGGATCACCAGATCCTTAAAACCCTGGCCTCTCTGGGTTGGCTGCCTTGCTTTGCTATACCCATTCTCCATAATTGTTTATTCTTGATTTCCTGGGAAATGGAGAGATGGAGACAAGACAACCTGGTATGGGAAACATCTAAGGCATGACCAAGGTTGGCCAGAAAGGGACCCTGGTCTGCCAGCAGGAAGTTGAGTTGTGATTCCAAGTCTTTAGTTTTGGGCCTCTGGTCTATGTGTTTTATCCTTGTTGCTTTTTAAATTTTTGCAATTGTTTTAAGAAATCCAGTCTTTCAGATCATCTCTTTTTTTAAACTTGGAATTTTTCTTTATTAACTTTTTTAAAGTTTAAAAAAAAACTGAATTAAAAAAAAAACAAAACACTACTCTTACCCCACACACACACCTGGATCCACAAGGTTATCCACACTCCCTTCTGCCTCCACAGTTGATCATTCTCCCTTTTTCCTCAGCTGGAAGCATCTATGTCCAGCATCTATGAAATGATGTTTTATCTGTGTCTCAGGATGAGAAACTGCAATCATCCCACCAGGTGCTGGAAACTGGTGAGCCTTGAGGCAAGGGTTTCTGGGGCCATAGCTCAGGGATGTGTATTTAATTACAGGGTCCCCAGAAACCCCTGTCTTGGCTGCCACAAGGAACATCTTCTCTTCTGGGCTTGGGAGCCAGGCCTGGACTGTTTTCTCAGAGGCAGGGGCCCCCAGAGAGCCTGCTGAGTGTGAGCAGGCTGGGGCTTCCTCTTTGGCCAGGCCTGGCCTACCTTGAGACTTGAAGATTTCTGACTGTCCTGCGACATGAGCCACAATGGCCCTGCCTCTACCAGCAAATAAACCTGGCCCCTTTGTTTAGACCTCCCTCTTCCAGGCCTACAGCCCTCAGAAGTCAGCTGTAGGCTTGAGAGGGAGCTATGGGGAAAGCCAGAGCCTGTTCCAAGCCTAAGAAAAATGTCATGATCCTAGTGGACACTAGTCCTCCAAATCCTGGAGCCAGCCCTTGCCGGCCAAAGGATCCTCTTTGTCCTTTGATGACCATTGTTTTCTTTGCTGAATGTCTTATAATAGGTGATAATATTGTTGACCAAATTTCCATGGAAAAAAAAAAAAAAGAAAGAAAAACTACCTCTTGTGACATCCTGGTCGATTCCTCTCAGAGGAATCCTGTGGGAAAAGAATATTGTCGCTGTTTACATGTTTCTTTCGGGAAAAAAAAACCCGCCTGCCCTGGGGTATTGGTGTTTTTGTCTGTGTTGCCATCCCAGGCCTGTGATAGGGGCTGTGGCTGCATTGTAATGTCTGGGCTGTGTCTGGGGAATCCTTCCCACCTGCCCGGCTAGGGCCAAGCCACCCCTTGAAGAGGCCTCCATCTCTTTCTTAGCTCCAAGGCATAGGGAGCATCACCTCCCACAAACACCACCTTCAGGGGCTCTGATGGCACCTGCATCATGAGCCTAACCCAGGCAACCTATCCTGGAACCACTTCCACCTGCAGACCTGTGTAGGAATCGAGTAAATGGGATGTCTCTGAGCCCTTGTTCCCAAAGGGCCGGCCAAGGGCTGCCTGCCAGCTTGGCTCCATCAACCCTGCATGACCAAATGATAGTTGGCGGGCTCTGCAGGCTATTCAGGCCCTCTGCTACCTCCCACACTTGCCTGTTGGCAAGGGATGGGCCCTGTTCTGTGAATTGACTACCTGTGGAAATGTGACCAATTAGTGTGAAATGCATGTTTAGCAAGTGTTAGGTACTGTATTTGAACCAATAAATGTGAATCCTTCTGCACATGGCATCTGTCTAAGAAGCTTGTTTGGGGCTCTGGGGAGGGATGGTGGGTACCCTGAAGTGAGGACTCAGGCCTTCAGACCTGGTTCTCCTGCTTATGCCGATATCCACCCCATTCCTACTGCCAAGAGCCCGGCAGAGCATGCTGTCAGAATTGCTTGAACCAGTGGACCTGTACAGACGGATGAACCTGCTGTGTGCCAGGCACTGCCTTAGGACCTTGCACAAACCTAAGCTTCCTTGAACTCTTATTTTATAAATGAAGAAACTCGATTGAGAATGGCGAAGGGACTCAACTAAGGTCACCTATCCAGAAAATGGCACAACTGGAGAAACCAAGTCTAGTGGAAGAAGCACATGGAATTTTGAGGCACAGTGAAAAAAGGATTGTAATTCAGGACCTATGTGGGGTAGAAAGGGCACAGAGAAATAGTGACTTATTCTACTGGGAAGGCTCAGGAAGGGTTTCCCAGGTGAGTATTGTTGAAGGAAGCCCCCAAAGCAAGTCACTAGGCACAGAGAGGAAAATAGACCAGGGAGAGAGATCAGCAGCATGTTCAAAGGCCCAGTTGTGAATCAGACATGAAGTATTCAGGTATAGCAAGGGACTGCCACGGCAGGAGTGGGGTGGGGGTTTAGCTGGGGCTTCGGAAGCAGCAGTCAGCCTAGAGTGCTACACAAAGGAATTTGAATCTTCTGAGTCTTTGGGAAGAGCCACATCTCAGTGACAGACAGCAGTGTGCTGGTTGTGTGGCCTGCCTCATGTGTTGTTGTGTCCTAGCAAATGAATACCTGTCTTTCCAGAAAATGGGTGAGGTCTCTTTCTTGGTTTTGGAACTGGGGATTAAACCTGTGGGGGTGGGGGAGACTCTAACACTGAACTATACCCCCAGCCCTTTTTATATTGAAACCGGCTCCTGCTAAGTCATCCTGGCTGGCCTCAAAACTGTGGTCCTCCTGTATCACTGGGATTATAGGCACGTGCCATAGCAGACAAATGATTCTTATTAGCGTTTCAAGAGCTGAGCAAATGGTGGCTCTGAGAGGTCAAGGGACACTGCCAGAATCTCACAGGAAGTATCAGAATCAGGCCTTGAACCTAGATCTCTACAACTCAAAAGCCTAGCTGTTCTTTGAGCCTGCTCACATGCTCAGAGTTTGGGTTGAGGGCTTTGTGGAGACAGGTGAGAGGAAGGAAGGTCTGGGGGGATGAAGGCTAAGGAGAGTCTCATCAAAGTTCATCAAATCCTCTGTGTGGACTGGGGCCTCCCAGCTGCCTTCCATGCCTTGGCCCCAGCACAAGAGACCAGAGAGCCCTTGAGGCTTGAAAGAGGTGGTTTCAAACAAAGGAACTGCTCCAGAAGGAGTTAATGGGCTGTCTTCTCTGCCCACAAGCTGAAACAGACACAGAGGTGCAAGGAGAAGAAGGCCTGACTGCTGCCTAGTGAGAATACGTCCTTTGGCTGGTGCCTCACTGACATGGTCTCATGAAATCCTCAGGATACTTAAGGAGGTGGAGGTCTTAGCCTCACTTTACTCTGAAGCAAACTCAGGCTTGAGAAAGATAAGCCATTTGCCTAAAATGACACATGACACATGGGCAGAATTCGTTTTTTGAATACAGGTCGATCTGATACCAAAGTTACAACAACTTCCTCCCTGCTCCGCCTTAGCAGTTAAATAGTGCTGAATATGAATGTCTGGAGTTTGTAACAAAGCTCAGGAATGGCCTTTGGTTGAACTTTTTGCTATTAAAAAAAAAAAACAAAAAACTCCATTAAACCAATAAAGAATTAATTCTGTGAAAAGTTGACGAACTGACCCAATCAGACTGCACTGAAAAGCAGTTTTGTCCCCAACACCCCAAATACAGGTGGGGTGTCCCGGTTGACAAAGAACAAGTTCTGTTGCCAAAAATGTAGGCTATGCTGTTCTCTATTTTCTTCCCAGTAATTCCCAACTGTCCTTGGCATATTAAAGGCTCTGAGAAGTCCTACAAGAAGAAAACTAATTTTGTTTAGCACAGGTACTGCCAAAAGTATGTGAGCATTAGACATTTTCCTCCCGTTGAAATTCAGTTGAGACAGTGTTCCATGGAATAAAATTTAGGACGCTGCTTCACATTTACAAATTGCTACTTAGGTAACACTGAGCTTTTGGTTTTCTGGAGTGCTAGGCAATAATCTGGAAATAAATAGTAGTAAAGCAGGGCTGGGATATGGCTCAAGTGACAGTGGTGCTTAGCATGCTGAGGCTCTGGGTTCCGTCCCCAGCACTGAAATAATAAGTAATGAACATAGAGCAAGGCACTGTGACAATGTTTTATGTGGATTAGATTAGTAATCCTCCAAAGCAACTTGACAAGGTTGATGCTGTAATGATCCCAATTTACAGAAAAGAAAACTGAGGCCCAAAGCACAGTGATTTGCCTAAGGTTACATAACTAGTGGGACCTCAGGAGTGACTCAAAACCAGCACTGATTGAGTATGTGTTTCCTTTTAGCAGAATCTGCGCTGAGAGCTTTCTAGGCAAACGCAGCTGCATAACCAAAGAAATGGAATGCTGACTGCTCTCTGTTGGTTGTGTTAGAATCTGAAACCAAAACCCCCAGAAACAATGGCAGGAGAGGGTGTTAGGAGTAGGTTGGGGCTGGCTCCATGGAGTCCTTCCCAAGGATCATTTCCCTTGGGCAGTGGATAAGACAGCGGCACATCAACCAGGGGTCTTGCTAAAAGTTCTTGTTCTTGTTCTTGTTCTTTTTCTTTTTTTTTTTTTTTCGTTTCCTGGTACCAAGGATTGAACTCAGCTACTTCCAGCTCTTTAACAGTCGTTAGTGACCTTGACTTGGATACCTCTCTGATCCTCATTTTCCCTGTCAATAAATAGAGGTGATAGTGTCTGTGGTAACGGATTTAAGGAAGATTGAAGCTGGCTCAAAGTTGGGGCTCTGTAAAGTCAATATATAAAAAAGTTGCAGCCCTACACCTCAATCATGGAAGCCCAGCAGCACCAGGAACCACCCCTCTGGTTTGACCTGGCTGCCCATCAGGGTTTTAGGTCTACAGTAGTCATCAGCCTCTCAGCCTGTGGCAAAAGTGCCCAACTGCCAGACCCAAGGCTCTTGGAGTCTTGTTCCCTTGGCAACAAGTCTCACCATGGAGACCACAGCCCCATCCTTGCCCTCCTTGCAAGCTCCCTCTCTACTAACCATCCCTGTTCAAAGCCCAGGCCTACGAGCAGCATAGGTATTCAAGAGTGCTTTAATGAAGCACTCCTGTAGGGTGAGGAGTTCGAGGCACAGCCAACAGGAGCAGCAACGGAACCCCCCTGTTCTGAGTGTCCACTTTGTGCCTGGAACGGTCCTGAGGCATGGTCTCCTTGTGGTTAAAGCCAGGCACTCATTCTGTTTAACATAAGCAGAAACCCAGGCTCAGGAGGCAGCAAGGACCATATATATCAAAGTCTTCAAGCTATTCATTCTTGGAATTTAAACTTGAATTGAGGGCTTCTGACTCAGGAATCTGTGTTTGTTTTCTGCAACCCCCTTCCCCCCAGTATGGCTAAGACAGCCTCCAACCACAATCTGGGGAGGGTTGGATAGTTGGGAGGACCTCCTCCACCCAGACCTCTGTGGCAGCACAAGCAGCAGCAACCAGAGGCCCTTTGAGCCCTGGGCTGGGCCCAGCAGCAGTGGAGGAACTGCACTATTTTAAGCCAGGGCCAGAGGGCCCCATGTGGGCACAGGGAGAGTGGCCTCGGGCCCTTAGCCAGCTTCCCGGAAGTCACCATGGCCTCCCTCCTCTCCTCCGAGCAGCTTTCTGAGGCAGTCACTTCCCCACAAACAGGAAGGAGGCTCTTAGGCCAAGACCTCCAGCTCCAGCTTCCTCCCCCTGCCTCCCCCTACCCAGTCCTCTGCTATATGGGGGAGTCCACCAGCTCCAGATCCCGATCCACATCCTTATCCAGGCCAACTCCTAGCAGGTGGGTGGGAGGGGCCCTGAGTTTATGTTGCCCCAGCCACCCCAGTTCTCCCATGACAGGCCTCCACTTTCCTGAGTGGACCCTAAGAGCAAAGAGAAAGAGCTAAATGACTGAATGTAGCAGAAAGAGAGGAATTGGGACAATCTAAGAGAGATATGCAGAAATAAACAGTGACTGAGCCATCGTGACAGAGACAAAATTAGAGACAGTGAAGAGATACCAGAGCCACCTCTACAAGGGGCCGGGGCCAAGAGGGCAGGGACATGACTCTGAATGGTGGCTCCTGACCACCCCCCAAGTACAGACACAGTCTCAGGGATGTGGGGGGCCCACCGGCTGCGTGGCTGAACAAGAATGTGGGGAGCAAGGCTGGGTCACCCCTTGAGGGCCAAGCGTGTGCACATGAGATAAGCTACCCAAGGAAGAGGGCCCCAGCTGTGCTGCACGCTCCAGGAGCCTGGCGGGGAGGCCCAAGGCTGGAGCCCAGCCCTGCCAGACGGCCCACACCTGCTTCTCCCCTGGGGGCTCCACCAGGCCTCATTCTAAAAGGTCTCAGGTCCCTTGGACCTGCCTTTGAGGGTGTGCAGGTTCTGAGCATGCCCGTTCATAGAAGAGCAAAGCAGGTCCCAGAAGCAGTGCCAGCTACAGAGAGGCTCTTGCCTGGCTCCTCACAATCTTGGCTTGGGTGAGGAGACAAGGGTGGAGGACACCATGCTGACCAAGCACAGCAGAGAGAGCAGCAGGCTGTAGAGTCATGCTGGGAGGGGGTGCAGCTCTGCACTGGAATGTGAATTGTCCCCATGTGGTATTGTGTGCTCCTGTGCTCCTGTGCGAGTGTCTGTGGGCCTATGTCCACATGCTTCCTCAAGCATGAGTCTGTGTAGAGGTATATGTGTCCACATGTTGCGAGGAGCCCCATGCAGCCTCCACGGGGGCCCGTTCTCAGTCTAGAGAAGTAACCCCCAGAGGTACCTGGTATCTCCCACCCCCAACCAGGTGGTCCAGCCTGGAGAGCCAGGAGGAGGAGGGGGAAGAGCAAGCAGGTCTAGGGCAGGCCCCCGCCTCCCTCCCCACACTGCAGCTGAGGCTCCCGCTGGCCCCGGCCTTGACCCAGCACTATGGACTTCTCTGACATTGGCATCGGATCTGAACATCTGGCAGAAGGCTGATAAGGGGTGCAGCGGAAACAGTCTCTGCTGCTGCCAACAGGCCCGCCCCCTCCACTACCCTGAACAGGGTCTCCATGTCCACATTCCCTCTGGGCCCCTGCCCCTCTCTTCTCATTCTCTGCCGGAGTCTCCATCTCTGTCTTGTTTCCCTCTCATCTCTTCTCTCTTTTTCTCCTACATTTCTCTCTCTCTGTCCCTCTGAATTTCTTCTTTCTCATCCCCAGTCCCTGACCTCCAGGGTCTGTTTTATTTTTCTTAATTTGTTTTAGTCATAGATGGACATAATACCTTTATTTTATTGTTAAGTTTTTTTAAGATGGACACAATATCTTTATTTATTTTATTTCATTTTTATGTGTTGCTGAGGATCAAACCTAGTTCCTCACACCTGCTAGGCAAGTGCTCTGCCGCTGAGCCACCACCCCTGCCCATGAGGGTCTTTTTTGTTATCAGGGGTCTTCCTTTTCTCCTCCCTCATCTCGTATTTTGCCTGTCTCGCCATAGCTTCTCTCTCTTTCTGGTTCTTTCTTCACTGTATTCCAATTGCCACCCGATGAATCTACCCTGCTCCCCTCTGTTTCAGTTTCTGGGTCTCTGATTTATTTGTTCTTTAGTCCACCTCCAGGAAATGAGCCTGGCACTTTGGGAAATCCCCACTCAGGAGAGAGACCCTGGGCTTTGTTTGCCTGGGGAGGGGGAAGTAGGGAAGAGCCTAAGTCAGGACTACACCCCTGCTCCCTCCCCTCTGGTAGGTCTCATGGCCTGGGACCACCTGGTTGGAGTTTGAAGGAAAAGGCAAAAAGACAGGCCACCCAGGGCTCCAGAGTGAAGAGGAGCCTGAGCCTAGAAGCTAGGCAGGCTCTGGATCCCCACTGCCTGGATTTGAATGCCGAGCCCATCACTTCTTGCTTTGTGACTTTGGAAATATGCCTGTCTCTCTGCTAGGTCGTCTCACGCGGCTCATGGTGGTGAGCAGAAAATATTGCTCACCTTTCAGGATGGTGGAGAGGGTTTCAGTCATTCCAAGGGCATCTAGCACATAGGGGGTGCTTTCGAGTTCTGGCTGTCAACTTGTTGCCCCCCCTACCTGTCCCCATGGAGCACTCAGTACGAGTGAGGGCCAGTATAGGAGGGAGATGGGTAGCCCACAGGAAGTAAAGATGTCAGTAAAAATATCCAGGGTTGATTAGGGGATGAGGAGCATCCAGCCTGCATGGTGGCAGGTGACAAGTGACAGCTGTTGTCTACAGAGGAGACAGCATGGAGGTCATAGAGCCCTATACCTACATCAAGCATGCAGGCCTTTGATGAGGGCAGCAGTCATTAAGAGCTAGCCCATGCTGCCCTGGGCTGGCTGCTCCAGACCCAGAGGTAGATCAGGCCCTTCCTTGAGGGATCCCCCTGCCGAGTGAGTCACCCCATCAGAAGGGCAAGCGATGTTTGTGGGGATGTTGCAATGGCAGACTCAACACAGAAAAGGCCTCTAAGGGCAGAGCAGCCAGGCCTTCAGCTAGTTGTTTGTTTGTGTTTTTCTGGAATTTACTGAGCACACATGACAGACCAGGCAGCCACTAAGTATGTTACACATGCTGTCTCATTTTGTCCCCATTGTGCAAGGAACACATGAGGCACAGAAAGGAGATGACTGGTCCCAGGTTACACAGCCAGAAAGTGACAGAACTGGGATTTAATCCAGAGTTTGCTACCAATTCCCCTTCTTGTAGCACAAGGATTCACCACGACACGATGGCAAAGCAAGGCTGGTTCTTTCCATATTATCCCAGCATTAAAAGACCCCATTTGTCCTGTTCAAGAAGGCAGGGCTGGGAACAGTAGTGCACACCTGTGATCACAACAGTTCTGGTGGCTGAAGCAGGAGGATCGCAGGTTCAAAGCCAGTATCAGCAATTTAGTGAGGATATAAACAACCTAATGAGACCCTGTCTCAAAATTAAAAAAAAAAAAAAAGATAAAAAGGGCTGGGGATGTGGCTCCCTGATAAAGTGCCCCTGGGTTCAATCCCTGGTACTAAAAAAAAAAAAAAAAAAAAAAAAAGGAGGAGGAGGAGGAGGAGGAGGAGGAAGGGAGGGAGGGAGGCAGCCCCTGGGATTACACACGCATAATCCCCAAGGTGGCTTGGGAGGTGGAGGCAGAAAGATCACTAAGCAACTCAGTGAGATCCTGTCTCTAAATAAAATGCAAAATAGGGCTGGGGATGTGGCTTGGTGGTTAAATGGCCCTAAATTCAATCCCCAGTACCCAAAAAACCAAAAAACAAAAACAAAACAAAACAAAATTAAAAAAAAAAAAATCCTTGCATTGAAATAGGAAAAAAATTAAAAATAAAATTAGGAATAAAATGAAATGAAATAAAGTAAAATGGAGGATTAGTTTTAGGTTCCAGACATAGGCAAGGGAAGTATCTCCTGTAAGAACATTTATGGTGAAAAAGACATGTGGTCATGCATGTTAAGGAATCAGTTATGATGTAGGTAGAATTAGAATATATGTACTCAGAATAAGTTATGACTGTCATTAAAATTATGTGTTCACATTTTTTTTTAATGACAGGAATAATAAGGAAAAGACACACTCAGTTTTAAATATAGTTGGCTCCGAAAAATCCCCCTCATCCTTCTCTTACCCCTTTCAAGCCAGGTAAGAGAGGTACCTGGCATGATTTGCCCATTTTTTCAAATGAAGATGGAAGGAGCATGGAGGGAGTTCCCAGCCATGATTGCCCTGGGGTGCCCTGTGCCCCTCCCCACCCACCAGAACAGAGGCTGGAAGGTAAATCCTCTGAGGATAGAGGCTTCGTCCCTGTTCTTAACTATGACCTGTGCCTGCAAAGATGCCTGGCCCTTGGAGCATGCCGTCATCCTGAGAAGAAGGAGGAATGCACAGAAGAACGTGTCATATCTGGGACAGGTGCAGGGCCCAGCAATCTGGGCCTGACAGGACCAGGACAGTGCAGGACCTGCCTGGAGAGTAGACAGGGACTTCCAGGCTGTATGGGGAGGCCTGGCCTTCCCCCTACTCTGCCCTTTTCTAGCCTAGTTATCAAACCAGACCATCCCAGGGTCACTGGAGCCAATTACTTGGCCCCCAAAGCAGTCTCAGCCCCACCTCAGTCTCCCCAGCTTTCGACGGGGAATACCCGTGGCTCACGGTAGATGAGAACATTTAGGGGTGACATCAAACTGAAAGGTGTTCAGTCAGCTCCTCTGCTTGCCTTCCAGCCCGTCTTCCTTCCTCCATCTTCTAGAAGAGTAAAGACCAGACGGGAGCTGCTGCCCACCTGGTCTATCTTGTCTATCTACCTGGTCAAGTGGTCCATGCCGCTACCTGACACTGGCCCATGCTGACTCTGCTCCCATGTCTGGACCAAGCTGGACCGCGCCAGGCCGGGACCCAGAGAGGAAGCCATTCAAGGGGAGAGAGGCCAGGCTGCAGGCAGGGTGGGGAAGGAGCTCATAAATCAGATCCCACTCCCACCCAGTCACTAACAAGCGGGCTGCCTACCCGCTTACGTGGGGTCCCTGCCTCTGGGCTCCCACAGCGGCCTGGAACGGCCAGCTGGCCAAGGCCTCTAGAGTACCTTGGCCTCCACCCCCACCCGCGGCCCCCAGATAGATAGGGGTATTTTTTTTTTCTTTTAGGAGAAGAGAAAAAAATAGACCTAAATGAAGAGAAACACCAACAAAGGAGGAGAGAGGAGGCCTGCAGAGTCACGTGGGGGCAGAGACCAATTGGGCCTCTGGTGGCCCCCCCCAGGGCGGGGAGGAGGAGGAGGACGAACGGACAGGGCCAGCTTGCCGACCGCCCGCCGCCCGCAGTGGTGTGAAGGAGTTCCTGCGTGCCCACCGTCAACACTGCCTCACCTGGGCTTCCAGAGCCTCCCCCCGACCCTGGTGCCCACTGTCCACCCTCATCCGGCTTGAGAACTCTTCTTCCGCTCCGTAAGTGAGGGCCTGGGCCCAGGCCTCTAATGGCCAGCCTCCCTCCTCAGTGCCTCCCTGTGGCCCAGGCCGGCCACAACTTGCTCTGTGGAGTGACCAGTGCTCACTTCTCTGGGTGGGGAAGGGGCTAGAGGTCTCTCTAGACCTCCCCCCCTCAGTAAGATACCCTCTCTTCTTCCCTGGGCCGCTGATGGGAGGAGCCAGGCCTATGGCGACAAGCGCTGTGGGGTCTGTGGGTGTCCCGCTATCTAGTGTTGACCGGGTGTTCACATCGGTGTGTTGGTGGGAGCCTAGCAGTCTGAGGGTCTTGTGAGGTCTCTGGGCCTGTCTTGGGTCTCTGGGTCTCCTGTCTGGGTGTCTGTATGGTCTCTATGGAGGTCTCTGAGCCTCTGTGTATGTGTGAGTCTGTCTCCAGTGTTTGTCAGTCCAGGTTCTGCGGCTGGCACAGGGTCTATTTTGCTTTCCTGGGTAGGTGGGTAACAGGCTGTGAGTTCCTACATGGGGCAGGGGCAGGGTGGGTGCAGTGAGCCACCAGCTCCCAGCCTGAGGTAGTAGAGCCCAGGGGGAGGGGGGCTAAGATGGAGGCAGAAGGGGAGAGCTGGCTCAGAGCCCAGCCTCCCACCCCCCCAGCCCCCAGCCCAGACTGCGCTATGCTGCTGGGCCTTCCTCAGCAGCCCAGGTGGGCTCTACCCGACAGAAGCCCACTACCCCTGAGGAGCCCATCCCCCACTCCCCTCCACTCCCTGCAGCCTGGTGGGTGCTGCCGAGTTCCACTGCCAGAGGGCAGAGGGCTTCTCTCTGAGTGGAGGTTGTTCAGAGGCAGAAAAGCCCCCCTAAACCCCCACCTCTGGCCTCTAGGCCCGACACAGACTGCAGTTTCTCAGGGGCTCAAGGTGGGGATCTACCACTAACTCCTCTCTGGCTCTCTCTCCTCCCTCCGCACCAAGATTGTCCATGGAATCTGATGGAAACTACAGCACTCCATCTGGAGGGCCGGGCTTTCCTTATTACATACGGAGAAACTGAGGCTCAGATGAATGAAGTGACTTGCTGGCAAGCCGACCGCAGACTCTGCTCCTCACTCTGCGGGGTGAGCAAGGCGAGGGGTGGTCTGCATGGGCTTCAGGCCTAGGCTCTCAGGACCATGGTGCCAGCTCCTGCAGGAACCTGAGGCCGCTGTAGTGGCCCTGAAACTTTTTGGCCGGTAGCATCTCTGCCAATGCAATTTTCGGTCTTCCTCGCTTGAAGCTGCAGCTTTCTGGCCTCAGGGTCCCCAGCCTCAGACCCCAGGTGCCAGAGGGGCCAGGGGCAGGCTTCGTGCAGGCCTCTTTCTCCCTCCTGCTTCAGTTTCTTCACCTGATAACGGGAGCGGCCCCGTGGAGTTCCCCAACCCTGAGCAATTGATCTGCCCATCCCGGCCAGGGCTTCCTTTGTCCCCCAGGCTTCCACCAGCTCTCTTCCTCTGCCCTCTGCCTGGGCTAGAGCTCCAATGGGTGTGGGGGTGCCTGTCGCCCACCTCCAGCTCCGCTTTCCCAGCCCCCGCGCCCTTGGAGGCTCTGAGTGCTCACCAGACCTTGGAATCTCGCAGAAGTGCATTCCCAAGATTCCCATTTCCTGCAGGCAAACTGAGGTTCACAGAGAAGGGGATTGCCCCAGGTCTCCCGCTGGGCGTTGTAGAGACACCGCCATGCCGGGCTTGTGCTTCGCCAGCTGCATTTCGGTTCATCCTTACAACCACCCTCCAGAAAGACCCGTCATCATCCCACTTCACAGATGAGGAAACTGAGGACTGAAGAAGGTTACTTACCGCCCAAGTGAGGAAATGTGGCAGGGCAAACACCAGAAGGTTTCTAGCCTTGAACTAATGCCTTGGCCACAGGCCCCCACGCTCGCCCTTACCCACTTCCAAGCTGCAGAACCACCAGCGTCCCCAGCTTGGCCCTGGCCACGACTAAGCTGGACTTGCAAACAGGAGCTCGCCTCCTCCCACCGCCAGAGGCACCTCGGCGCTCGACACCTGTCTGGATTCTGGGGCGCTGGGACTCCGCCGTTCTCTCGTAGCTCGCGAGCTTCTGGGGGCCTGGCTGGGGATGGGGGGCCCGAGAGGATGAGGGTGAAGCCACGAGCAAGCTGGAGGGAGGGCAGGGCGCAGGCCGGGCTGAGGGGAGGACGCGCGCCGGGCCTCCGCCCCCGGATACCGCACGCGCCCATATAGAGCGCCCGGCCCCTGGCCCAGCGCGGCGGGTTCGCGCAGCGCGCAGTGGCGGCAGAGGGGCCTGGGTCCCAGGTGCGCCTCGAGCGGCCCCGGAGGCGGCGGGGGCGGGGAGGCGGTGGGGGGAGCGCCGAGGCCCAGCGCAGCCAGCCCCGCGCCCCCGCCTCCCCGCCCCCGGCCCGAGCGGCCGTCATCGCGGGCGGGCGGCGCTGCGCCCGGGTGCGGCTCATCGCCGGCGGCGGCGCGGCCGGGAGGTGCAGGTCTCCGCGCGGGCTGGACGCGGAGCGCTGCTCGCAGGAGCCGCGAGGTGGGCGCCGGCCGCCGTCGCGCTCCCTCTTTGGGACTCTGACTCTCCGCCCGAGGTCACCCCCATCTCCGGCCCGGCCTCCCGGAGCCTACGGGACCTCCGCCCGAGGTCTCCGCGCCCGGCGCCGGCGGTCTCCGCCGCGCCCTCTTCGCCGTCTCTCCGTCCGACGACTCGGTTTCGGCCGCGCAAGCCGCGCCTCTGGTTGCCGTCGCTGCCACGGGCTTTGTCTCCCCTGGCCCGCAGTCCCGGGCAGCTCAGCGCTTTCGGGCTCTCGGTCCCTGGCGCAGTGGTTTTCCGCACCTCTGGACGCGGGCCCCTGGCGGTCCGACGCTGCGGGGCCACGCCTCGGAGCTCGGCTCCGGGTTCCGGCGCGTCTCCAGGTCCCCGACCCTCTTGCTGGGCGCCTCGGTCTCCCCAGGTTTTCTCTCCGCGTCTCTGTCACTCTCTCTGCCCCGTCTCCCCGGTGTCTCTCGTCTCTCGGTCTGTCTCTTGTCTATCACTGTCTCTCCGACTGTGCAAGTGTTTCTCCCGGGTTGTCTCTGGGCCTCTCTCTCTCGGTGTCTGTGATTCGGTCTCTTTCGTTATCCATCCATCCATCCTTCCATCCATCTATCATCTCTCTATCTATCTCGTCTCCCTAGGCTTTTTTCCTGACTCGGCATCGGTGTGTCCCCGTCGCCCGGGTTCTCTCTACGTGATCAGCGTCGGTCGGGGTATCGCGCTGGTTCCGGCGGGTCTCTCTGTCTCTCCCAGACTGTCTCTGCCTCCTTCGTCTCTGTCGGGTTCCCAGCACACCCGGGCCGCTCGCCCCACTCTGCCCGGGCTCCCTGGCTCCTGTTTCACCCGCGCCGAAGCCTGTCTCCTTTTCTCAGAATCGGGGTTTTGTTCTCAGACAAACGAATCCGGATCGAAGCGCATCGAATCCGAGGGTCCGGGATCGGGCGCGGCAGCGGCGGCGCGGGAGGAGCCGCGCTGCGGGAGCGTGGGACCCACACTCGGGCTGGGCCCATGCTGCGCGACCACCTGAGCGCTGCAGTGGGTCCTGCCGCCGCCCCATTCACCTGGACGCGGCCAGGGGTACCGCAGCGGGCGCTGTGGGTGCGGCTGCCGCGGGGTGCGAGATCCGCCTGGCCAGACCAGCCGCAGCCCCTCGCCGTCGGCCCGTGGTGACCCTCTCCTCTCTCCTCAGGCGGACGCCGCGGGCATGGACTATTCGTACGACGAGGACCTGGATGAGCTGTGCCCAGTGTGTGGGGACAAAGTGTCCGGATACCACTACGGGCTGCTCACGTGCGAGAGCTGCAAGGTGAGCGCGTGAGCGGTGAGTCTGCAGGCGGGCGGCAAGGGTGTGTAGGGCGCGGCGGAGGCCGGCGCGCGCTCTGGGCAGAGGGTCCATCGCTCCCACGCTGACTCCCCTCTCTTTCAGGGCTTCTTCAAGCGCACTGTGCAGAACAACAAGCACTACACGTGCACCGAGAGCCAGAGCTGCAAGATCGACAAGACGCAGCGCAAGCGCTGTCCCTTCTGCCGCTTCCAGAAGTGCCTGACGGTGGGGATGCGCCTGGAAGGTGCGCGCCCCGCGGGACTCCGACCCCTGACTTCTGACCGCCCGAGGGAGCAGAGGGTGGGGCTGGGAAAGGTAGCTGAAGAGAGGACATCACTGGCCTTCTCGAAGTTTTAGGGGCCAGGCGATTGGCCCCTAGCCTGACTTAGGGTCTGGTCTCTTCAAGGGAGTGAGGGGACAGGCGGGGGTTGGGCTTAAGTCCTGGGGGAGGGAGTTCATGCAGAACCAGCCAGGGTTGCGTTAAACTCAACTCCAGGGAGACGCCCTTTCGGCAGCCCAGGGTCCCCAACATAGTCAGAGCCCCAGCAGTGCTTCTCCCCCTGAAGAAGCTCCAGCCCCCACCCCAGCTAGAGTCAAGGCTTTCAATGCCCTTGTCTGGTTCGAGATCCAGTGACACCACTTACAGGCACTGGGTTAAATTCCTTAACTTCGATGATCTACAGATTCCTCAACTTTAAAGTGGGATTAATAGTAGTGCCTCCCTCCCTCCCTGAGTTAGTGTGAGGTTTGAGAGAAGTTACGGAAAGTCTAAGGTGCCTGGTACACAGTAAACACTCACAGGTTAGCTATTATTGCTATTGTTATTTTATTCTTATGCCTTCTCCTTTTATTTATCCACCATCACCCAGGGATCACTGGGTTTTTTCACTCCAGAGGGTTAGATTCCTTCCTATCTTGTTCCTAGCCAGCCCTGAGAGGGGTGAGGAGTAGGTAACAATTTCCCCAGGGGACGAAGGACTCTTCTGCCCCCACCCCTACCCCCATTGCAGTCCAGAGAGGAAAAAAGATGTCCCAGAAGGAGAGACCCAAGGGTGGACATGAGTAGCTTCTACCCCATGGCCCCAGCTGGGCTATGTGCCCAGCCAGCAGCTGTTGGCTGAAGTTTCTGAACAAGGAGAAGCCCCCACCCCCAGAGGCTCTGAGAGCTGCAGACCACATGTTCTACAGCTCCTAGCTTCGGGGGGCGGGGGGAGGGAATACCCTGCCCTGTCCCAAGAGCCTACATCCCTAGCTCCAAGTCCTGAGGGGCCAGAATAGCTGGTTGTTGCTGGCAGCCGAAGCCCACAGGGCAGCCTGCCTGAAAGTATGGCAGGAAGACGTATGTTCCATTCCTGCTAAGCACTGCCCTCTGTCTCCTGATCTCTTCCTTCTCCTAGAGCCTGGGCTGGGGTCCTGTCTAAGCAGGGGGGGGCCACACTCCAGCTGCAGAGATGCACCTGTTGAGTCTGGCTGGTGACACATTCTTGGCTAGACAGAGGAACATCTGGTTAGCAAGAGAGGTCCCTGCCTCCATCACAGAGCCAGCAACCCCTAAATCCGCCTTCACATTCAGAGTCAGTAGGGGAAACCCAAGTCATCTTGCCACTGGGGTTCAAAGAGTCTGGGATTTAGTCCGTATTGGGCATCCAGCTGTGAGGAAGACTCACAGGGTCCCCTTCCTATTACTGTCTCCCTGTCAGGCCCAGCACTGGGCATCTGAACCAAGAGACTAAGAGCTGAGTCCCCAGGACCTCCCAGCGTAGGGCATATGGCATGGTACGCTCAGCATGATAAGAGTGGGCCAGGGATGGGACTGTGGGGCCAAGGACAGGAGAGTCTGCCTGGGCAAATCTAGGAACACTTCTTGGAGGTGGTGACATTGAGGCTGGGTGTTTGGCAAGCACAAGAGAAAGAAAAGGCTTTGAGGAAGAAGGACTATTAAAGATGGGGAGCAGGGTGGAGGCTGAGGGAAAAGTGTCAAGCCGAGCAGCAGTGTCTGCTGAGGTGAGTAAGGTGAAGTGGAAGGGACACTTGATCCCCTGAGGGATAACCTGGAAAATTGAGCAGGACCTTGAATGCCAGGCTAAGATGATTGTCTTCCCCTGTGGAAGTCATGAAAGGCTGTTGGGCAGGGGAAGGACACAGTTAGCTCAGGATAGAGCAGCATAGAAGGTGGCATGGAGGGGGGAGCCTGACCCTCTGCCCCTGCCCACAGCCGTGCGCGCTGACCGTATGCGGGGCGGCCGGAACAAGTTTGGGCCCATGTACAAGCGGGACCGGGCCCTGAAGCAGCAGAAGAAGGCACAGATTCGGGCCAATGGCTTCAAGCTGGAGACAGGGCCCCCAATGGGGGTGCCTCCGCCACCCCCTCCCCCACCGGACTACATGCTGACCCCCAGCCTGCACGCACCTGAGCCTAAGGGCCTGGCCTCTGGTCCACCCACTGGGCCACTGGGCGACTTTGGAGCCTCAGCACTGCCCATGGCCATGCCCAGCACCCATGGGCCACTGGCCGGCTACCTCTACCCTGCCTTCCCTGGCCGTGCCATTAAGTCTGAGTATCCAGAACCCTACGCCAGTCCCCCGCAGCCTGGGCCGCCCTATGGCTACCCAGAGCCCTTCTCTGGAGGGCCCAGTGTGCCCGAGCTCATCCTACAGCTGCTGCAGCTGGAGCCCGATGAGGACCAGGTGCGGGCACGCATCGTAGGCTGCCTGCAGGAACCTGCCAAAGGCCGCCCCGACCAGCCAGCACCCTTCGGCCTCCTGTGCAGGATGGCTGACCAGACCTTCATCTCCATCGTGGACTGGGCTCGCAGATGTATGGTGTTCAAGGAGCTGGAGGTGAGTGCCTCCTCCGCCGCTGGCTGTGGCTCTGGTGTGGCCTCCAGGCTGCCTGGACCTCTGTCCTGGTGGCCCCCTGAGTGGTCCATCCTGCCCACTGGTTTTAGGCAATGTTAGGACATGGAGGTTCCCATGGGGACATTAAGGATCATTTCTGGTCTACCACATCCTCCTGAGTGTCCCTCACTCCTGCTCACTCCCTCCCCTCCCTGGCCTTGTTTTCTAAGTCTCTGTCTCTCACAGTCTCTGTCTCATGCTAATGTCCCCCTGCACCCCCAGGCCTGTAGTCTCTTTGCTCCTCTGTGTTTTTCCAGCCTCTTCAGTCTGAGGCTGTTTCTCTCCCAGTCTGGGTTTTCTGGAGGCATTTCCTGCTTTCTCAGAGGCCTTGGACTCCCTCAAAATACTAACTGGGTCTTCGTATGCCCCCAGGCCAATGCCAGGAGGGGGTCCAGCCCATCCTGTCATCCCATTCAGGGAGGCTACCAATCCCCACCAGTTGCATATGCCATGGATGGGCTCTTAGTGTCTGAGTTTTGGATACCTGTGGGCCCTCCTCCACCCTAAATAAGATGAAAGGTATCATTGCCCCTGTACCTCTCGGTTCTGTGTGTCTGTGTGTTTGTATGCCTGCAGAAGGAATTGGGTGGGGGATCCCAGGGCCTGTCAGTGATCTTGCCAGATGAAGCAGCTTTCTTTTACCTCAAGGGCTTCTTTCCCCCAGGTGTTAAGGTACCTAAGCTAAAGTAAACAGAAAAGCAGCAGGAAAACTGAGGCCAGGTATAGGGAAGAACTTCCCAGTCATTTTGCCTAGGGATGTGAATGGCCTGAGGCTTGAGAGTTGCCCCTCCAATGCCCTGGCTCCATCTGAGGCTTCCCCAGAGACCCCTGAAACCCTGGCCAAGGTTCCTTTCTCCCTGGTCTGGGTACAGCCTTTCCCAAGTCAGCCCCCTAGCTGTTCTGAGGTTGGTTATAAACAGCAGAGCCTTTGCCCTCCCTGCTGGGGCCACTGCAGCCTTGAGCAGCATTGTCAGTGCTGACGCCACTCAGGCCTGGGCTTCCTCCAGGAGATGTGGCCGGATGGGCTGGGGGCACTGCCTGCCCTGGCTGGCAAGGAATGGGAATAAGGTGGGGCATGGGGACTCAGAGCCTCTGGAGCATCATGGCGTTAGGGGCCTAGGGGGATCTGGGAGTCAAGAATTTGTGGTGGTGATTCCTGCTTCTACTGTGGAGGGCCTGTCATGGTCAAGGTCTGGGACATGCAGTGGGTCTACCATGGGATGGGCTATCTACCAGTCCCCTCTACTGGCCCTCTCTGGGCTGACCTTATGCAGGGATACTCCCACCTGCTTTCTGCTCCTGGCTGGACGCCCTGGGGGATGAGGACCCAGGACTCTGGGGTTGGTTGCTGGCTTCCCCTGCAGGCTTCCCATAAGCCCCTGTGCAGAGGGAGGAGCAGCAGAGCATTCCCAGCCTGGATCCAGGGGCAGGGCACTTCCTCTGGCCGCTTTCCTACTCTCCCGGGGCTTCACGCAGGATGGGAAGGGCCTTTGTCCCAGCTTTGCTGAGTGTTTTTTCCTGCTCTGGCTTCTCTATGGCCCAAATCTTCCTGCTTCCCCTTCCCAGAATCTCTGTATTGAGCCCAGGAATATGGCCCACAGTGACTACCTCTGTAAAGGAGCCTTGCAGATAAGCACTAGCCCAGCCCTTGGAGAACCTCTAGTTTGCCACATCAAGTTCTTTCCCACTGCTCCAGTGGGCCCTGGGTGGTGTCTGTTTGCGGAACCCAGGGGTGAGTGGGCAGAAAAGCAGAAGGGTGCTGAATGGCCCTAGTATCCCTTTGATTCACCATTCAACACATCTCAGCAGACAGAAGAGGGGCTCTGGAACGGAGCCATCCAGGGATGGCTTTGGGGCATCATGGATGTTGGGGACATTGAAATGAATTGGACCCAGAAAGTTGCCAGGCTAGAGGAAGAGACAGAAGTGCACATAGATAATGCCAATACAGAGTGCCCAGAGTGCCCAGGGCTCTGAGAGTGATGGGAAGGGACTGAGAAGTCTAGTGAGAGAGAAGATGGCTACATCTGAGGAAGTCAGAGGTTTCCAGAAAGAAGTCAGAGAATGCTAAGGACATTCAAGAAATGGGAATAGCCCAGGGGAAAGTCCATAAAAGTGTGAGGACATCCGGGCATTCCAGGTGACCCCATGAAGTGGGCTGGCAGCATCAGCAGAGCCCGACCCAGGAGTGGGCCCTTGGGCAGCAGATGATGGACATCCAGGACTGGCTGGGGCCCCACATCCAGGGAGGGGTTCCTAGCCAGAGCCAAGGCTCCATGCAGATGACCAATCAGCTTCTCAGGGGAAAGCCTGGGGTCTTAACTGAACCATCAGGGATGCTGGGGGCCCAGGTATGTACGATCCCAGGTGCCCTCTAGGACTTTCCCTCCTCTGTCCCCTTTCCCACTTGATTGGCTGTCCCTCTGTCTCCATTTTCCCACCTTGCCCAAGCATAGCATGTTGGAGCTGACAGTGGCACAGAAGTGAAGACCAGAGACCCCGGCTCGGGGGGCTTACTACCAAGCTGTGCAGTTCTGCTTCTCTGGGCCTCAGTTTCCTCATTTATAAAGGAGAGGGATGTGGGTAATAGCTACCCGGGAGGGTGGTTATAGGGGTTTAGTGAGCCTGGGTAGGTGAAGACCTCAACACAGGACCTGGTGCTCAGGAAACCCAGTCGTTGGGCTCCCCAGCGCCCTTCCTTTCTGCTCTCTGCACTGTGCCATTGACTGCCCACTTGCAGGTGGTCTCCAGGCCTGGCCAGGAGGAGCAGAGTAAGAGATGCTGAATGCACGCTCCTCTGAGCACTGTGTTTACAGACTTGCTCAGGGCTTGTAAAGCAGCTTCTTATCTGCAAGGCAGCAGGGACTCACCCTTCCCCGCTGTGCAGTGGGGGCAGGTCCGGAGCCAGGCAGTCCGCCCTGGACAGTTACGGTGAGGGATAGACTGCGAGGGTGCAAGACAGGAACCGGGGAGAGGGAGGGGAGCCACAGTGCCTAATGACCCATCTTGACACCAGTTCACCCTTGACGTCCAGCTCCGAGGCCCCCATTGGCAACAGATTTAATTGCCCAGATATATGGTTTCATTTAAGCTGCAGTAACTCTTGTCAGTCCTCGGCTGACAAACGATGGCCCACCGACCACTTGGCCTGGAGCGTGCCAGGCCAGCCTGGGGCATGTCAGCCACCCGAGAATTACCGAGCCTGCTGGCCTTCGGCTGCCAAACCGATCAGACCCCAGGGGGCTCCAGAGGGAGGCCCGCTGGGGGAGAGGTCACCCGGCACCCATAAATAGCCCTTCTCCAGAGCCGGCTGCAACGTGTCAAGGCTCTGGGAAGATTTGTGGCTGCCCAGAGCAGGAGGGGTGGGTGGCTGGTGAGCCCATGGATGGGCTAGGCTGGTAAGGGACTCTGAGGCTGGGACTGCAAATGTCCTTGCCCCGAGGGTGGAAAGGAGGTTAGAGGGTAGGGGAGGAGGGACCTTGAGTTTAGGAAGAAACCTCTGGAGAGGGGACACCAGCCCTCCTTGACTGAGTGAGGCTCTTGGCCACCTGCTTTTTTATGGAGCTTTACTCAAGTTTTTATTTATTTGTTTTTGGGGTATCAGAGGTTGAACTCAGAGGCACCCAACCACCGGGCCACATCCCCAGCCCTATTTTGTATTTTATTTAGAGACAGGATCTCACTGAGTTGCTTAGCACCTCGCTTTTGCTCAGGCTGGCTTTGAACTTGCGATCCCCCTGCCTCAGCCTCCTGAGCTGCCGGGATTACAGAGTGTGCACCACCGCACCCGGCTAGTTTTCTTTTAAATACAGAGGTGTGTGTACCCATGTGCAGGTGTGGCTATGTGTGCTCATGTACAAGTGTGCCTATGTGTGCTCACATTGTGGGGAGCATTTGGGAGTTGGGTGTCTTTATGTGTCCATTGGTCCATCTGAGTGAAGAAGTGGAAGTCTGGCAGGAAAATGCTTGGCCGAGGGGTAAGTGGGAGCCCAGCTTGAGTGGCATCCTTGGGGGAGTTGACAGTGGGTTCACACAACCCCTTGCGACCCATGCTATGTTCATAGGTTTTTCTGTAACTGAAGGGGGAAGATTATTTCTCCCTTTCATAAAGCAGTAAACGAGGGCGAGAGGACGCGTAGTGGGGCAGGGGCATGGAGTGTAGGCATCAGAGAGCTGATCTCTGCTGTCTCCCAGCTGGGCCCCTCGGCAGGGCTGCCCCCACCCTGGGGTCTGAGGTCTGGAGTCTGCTCCCAGATCTGGGCCAGCCAGGTCACTGTGACCCCTTTGCTTTCTCCCTGGAGCTTGGCCTGCTTATCTTCTAATTCCCCCCTTATCTCTTCTCTTCCACGCCCCCCCCCTTCATTCAATCTGGGCACAAGGGTGTCTGCTCTTAGGGACTCACAATGGGTGGGGGCAGAGCACAGCCCTGCATGGCCTCCTTCTGGGTCACCCTCAGTGGGCTCAAGAGCTCCTTGCCTGACACCAGTGTGACCCCTGGGCAGACTTCTCCCACCTGGGCCTGAGGCAGAAGTTCCCAGAGCCCCTGAAGATGGACCCAGTAGGGCCGACTGGGCAGAGCCCCGCTGCCCACGCGTCACCTCGGGCAAGCCTGCTTGTTTCTCTGCAACACGGGCAGGATGTCACTGGGGCAGGGCCGGTCGATCCTGATGGTAAGCCCTCCCTCAGCTTCGCTTTCTTCTTGGAAACTGATGGCAAGGCTCCTACCCGGCTCCACAGGCCAGCCACTTCCAGAGGAGAGGGAAGGAGAAGGTGTCCCCTGCCATCTAATGGCTGGTGGGGCCAATCCCAGGTCACCTAGGGCTCTGCTCTGATGGCGATGAAACTCTGAGAGGAGGGAGAGAGTGGGCGCTTGGCCCAGAGATGAGGTGAGGAAGGGAGGCGGTGGCCCAGAGCAGGACAGACCTGCACAGACCAGGTCCTTTCTTCTCTTCCCGCACTGGGGAGGGGGGTGCGAGAAGAGACCTTGTTTGTGTGTCCAGTTCCTCACTTTCCTCTTGTTCTACCTTCTCCTTTCTCCCCCTGTTTGCCTGAGGACAGAGGCCTCAGGGATGGAGAGGAGGTGACAGAGGGAGGAGGGACTTCTACCCCAAGAAGACAGAGTTGTTTGCCGGGGCTCCCTGGCTCCTTGGGGGAGGGGTGGGTGTCTGGCAGAGTTCTATCAGCTGCTCCTGAGGCCTCCTGGAGGGGCCCAGAGCTGAGCTGGACACCAGGCCTGCCTTCCCGTGCCTCATGGCATCAGGGAAGGCAGAGCATGAGCCATAAGATGTTGCGCATTCTATGTCCAGAGGGTGGCAGGGCCCTGGGGAGGGAGGAGGGATTGAGGAGGGCTTCTTGGAGGAAGTAAGAGGTTGACAAGAGACCATGAACCCCTAGATGGCAAGGGAGCAGGGTCAGGTCTTGTCCCACTCCAGTAGTGAAGAGCATGGATCTGGAACCAGACAGAGCTGGGTGACCTTGGGCAAGTCACTGTGCTGTTTGGTCTCTCCATGAAGCTAGTAGCAACTGCACCAACCTCGCAGGGCCGTGGGACCCCAGCGCAGAGACTGGTAATCATCATGGCTTGTGTTCACCATAGAGATGGTCCCAGGAGGGGACTGTGGATACCAAGAGGGACCAAAGCCTGGGTTGTCCTCCTCAAGGAGGACTCAGTGCCGGTTGCCACCTAGGTGTTCAGAATCTTCTGTTCCTACTGCACATGTTGCCGTCTGCCTGCCCTCTCCCCAATCTGTCCCCAGGCCTGGCCAACACTTTTCTCTTCTGGGCTTGAAAGCTCTGCAAAAGTCCCAGGAGAAGCCGCCCTCTGTTTCTTCCCCTTGGCTCTTTGAGAGCAGTTGTAGCTGCCAGAGTTGACAGCAGGCCATATGGGCACACTGTTCAGATGAGTGGTGTCTTCACAGAGCGCCTCCAGGGACGTTTGTCACTAACATCTACTGAGTGTTTAATACATGTCAGACCAGCTTCTAAGTACCTTGACCACTTTATAGATTAGAAAACCAAGCACATGCCTGTAATCCCAGAGGCTCAGGAGGCTGAGGCAGGAGGATCGAGAGTTCAAAGTCAGCCTCAGCAATTTATGGAGGCCCTAAGCAACTCAGCGAGACCCTGTCTCTAAATAAAATATAAAAAATGGGCTAGGGTGTGGTTCAATGGTTAAGTGCCCCTGGGTTCAATCCCTGATCCCCAGAAAAATAAAAAAGAAAGAAAACCAAAGTACAGAAAGCTCCTGGAACTTGCATCAGGTCCTACCATGTGTGAGAGGCAGGGCTGGGGCCTGAAGCCTGGCACAACCAAGCCCCAAGCATTTCTCTTGGACCCTGTCATTGTTAGACCTTGGCCACACTTGATGCAGTAGAGGGAAGGGCAGGCAGGACACAGAGAGGTGGTCACTTTTTTTGGGTCACACATCTAGTTCATTCTCTGAACTGAGAGTTGGGGGAGAAGGGTGAGAGGAAGGTCCCTAACTAGTCCCCAGCAGGACCCCAGACACCCACGCGGCTCTTCCTTGCAGGTGGCTGACCAGATGACACTGCTGCAGAACTGCTGGAGTGAGCTGCTGGTGTTCGACCACATCTACCGCCAGGTCCAATACGGCAAGGAGGGCAGCATCCTGCTGGTCACCGGCCAGGAGGTGACGGACCCTGCTTTCAGAATTCTGAGCTCTGGACACCCTGAATTCCATCCCTTTCCCTCGTTTTGGGGGACATCCCCTGGCCAGGCCTCTCTGTGGCCAGCCCTGTCCCTGGTCTTGTAAGGAGTCAGCCTCTGGGAGCCCTGCTCTGGGGGACAAGATTAGAGGATGTGGGACGATCAGAGGAGGAAGGGACAGTGGCACTGGGTCTCTCAAGAATAAATTTTTGAAAAATCAGAATTGATTGAATAGTGAGAGGTGATGGGGGGTCTGTCTCCACTCCCACACAGGTGGGGGGACAGCAGGGCACGGGATCTGAGAGGGGGTCCAGAAGTGCTGTTGGGGCATGCAGGGTGGGAGGAGGTAAGAGATGAGGCTAGAGGGGTTGCTGGGAGCCAGCCATAAGAGGGTGAGACCTCGCAGACTCCGGATCCCAAATAAAGGAATGAGGGTGGAGTGAGGCCGCAGGGAGCCCAGAGTCGGGCTCTGGCCGCTTAGAGCAGGGAGATGGGACAAGAGGGTGGAAAGTGGAGCTCGGAGGCTCCTGAAGACAGAGCTGGAGCCTCGGGAGGGGGGACGCACTGACCCCAGGAGGAAAGGGAGGGGGAAAAGGGTGGAGGAGGTGGAGGCAGCCACCTGGCTCAGAGTGGGGGGGCCGAGGAGGAAGAGCCCAGGAGGAGCAGGGGAAAGAGAGGGCAGGAGGAGAGGCGACAGGAAATTGATGCCCTGGGTCCAGTCGGGTGGTACGAGGACTCCCCAGGTGGGGACACGGGCTGAGCAGTGGCCTAATGGGTAACACAGGTGGGGACAGAGACTGAGGTCCTGCTCCTCACCCCCTCCCCTCAGGACCTCTGTCCTCATCTTCACTTGTCACCCTGGTGTCTCAGGCCACTGGGGGGATGGGACAGAGATGTCCTCCTAAGGGGTAACTTTGGAGCCCCTGTGAGTGCAGGTGGAGGGAGTTTGAGACGTGAGTGTGAGTATGTGGGCCAAAGTCTCTGTGGTCCCAGGAGTGACCTGCATGTGTGTGCACCCTCCTGTGTTTAATTGTGCAAATCCCATGCAGAAGCATGTGGGCGTCTGTTTCTGTCTCTTACCACGTGAGCGTGCTCCAACACGCAGCTGTGGGTTACTGTGAGTGCCCCTCCAAGGGCACATGTGAGTGTGTGTGCAAGTGAGTGTTGCCTCCACTTCATGAAGCTGGTGGCCGCCCTGTGAAGGTGTCTGAGTGTGACTGTGAGCTGAGCTTGTAGAGCAGGCGGGTGGACATGTGCACGCGTCCACAGCTTCAGGCAGAACTGCCCTCCCCTGTGACAGAGCACGGAATCTGTTCGCACCACTGGGCCAAGCAGCGGCTCTTTGTATATGAAGGACCTTTAGTTCCCCTGTGGCACCCACTTCCTGGTGTCTGCCCTGCTGCCATCAAAGGCATGCAGGCCATGGGTGCCCCGACTCCAGGCCCAGCAGGTTGAGGAGAACTGGGAAGGGTGTGTCCTTGACACTGGTGGGCCTGGGAGGGCTCCTGGCTTCCCAGGAGGGCTGCTTGACCCAGGCCCCACAACCGCTGTCCTGGGCCCATCCCCTCTGAAGGGCCCCTGACCTGCCCTCTCGACCCCCCAGGTGGAGCTGACCACAGTGGCTGCCCAGGCGGGCTCCCTGCTCCATGGCCTGGTGCTGCGGGCGCAAGAGCTGGTGCTACAGCTGCATGCACTGCAGCTGGACCGCCAGGAGTTTGTGTGCCTCAAGTTCCTCATCCTCCTCAGCCTCGGTGAGTGGCAGGGTGCTTTGGCCGTGGAGGGCGGAGGTGGGGGGTGAGTGGGCAGAGCAACTCCAAGGGCCCCGCTGTAGCCACAGAGGCCACCATTGGGTCTTGGGGTCCTATACTCAGTATAGGGCACCTGGCCAGTGGTTGGCACTGGGAATGGGCACTGCCCTGCTGGACCTGTCTCTCTGTGAAAGTATCAAAGGTCAAGACAGTGTCCAATTCTTGCCCTTCATGGGACAAGGACCCTTCATAGAATGTGGCGACTCCTGGCTGACCGCCCCCGGTGTGTGTCCGTCCCCACCTGCAAACATGCTGTGGGAGTTCCGGCTCTCTACTCCCGGCTTCCATTCTGGGGCCTTAATTCCCTGGTCCACAGGGGCTCACATTCTGCCTCTGACTCTCTGGGGCCCAGACCCCCCTCCCACTCATTCCTTCATTCTACAAGCATTTGCTGAGCATCTGCCCTGCGCAAGGCCTAGGGTTAGGACATTGAGCCAAGAGGATCCCCAAGTCCCTGCTTAGCAGAACTGGCTTTCTCTAGGAAAGAGCCAAAAAGCTTCGTATGATCAGTGAAATGTGAAGCCAGCGCTCAGATGGTGAGGAAAGTGGGGAGCTGGTCGGTGGGGCAAGCCCAGCCCACCAGCTCGCCTCCCACCACAGCCCAGACTGGGCCGCTCCAGTCTCCAAGCTCCCTCTGGCCTCCCAGCTCCCAGCGAACCGTCACCAGTGCCTTCCCTGCAGCCAGTGACATGCACATGGGGGTGTTCCTTGCCTCAGGAGCGAGTGGGAGAACCCTGCAGCCCTGCAGTTAGGGTGAGGACAGGGAGATGGGAGCAAGGGCTATGCCTGAAAGAGGGACATTTGAGCAGGGACTTGGGGGATGCTTTGGGTAGATGGATCTCATAGCAGAGGAGCTGACATGGGATGAGGGCTGACTGGGGAAGTTGGCCGTAGAGCCACAGGGTGTCTATAACATACCCAGGGGAGGGGGAGTGGGAGGTGATGGAGCGCAGAGGAGAAGAAGGTAGTCGATTAGGAGGTGGGAAGGCGTGGGGGGCAGTGGGCTGGGTCTTCTGACCGGCCCTACAGGCTGGTGGCTGGTGGGTTTCTCTGAGAGGTTCCCTCTCAGGCAGCCAGCCGGGGCTCTGCAGGGTGGCTACAGGACAGTCATCTGGAAGGGCGGAAGCCTGAGCAGCCACAGCCACCCAGGAGCTGCATCGGGAAGTCCTTAGAGGAGCTTTAGGGGCCTAGCCAGGCTGGCTCCAGCTGGGGGGACACTCGGTCTTACCTTTGCCCCCAGGGGCGTCCTCCTCACCACCTTGTCATTGAGAGCTGCTGCAGGGCTCTGAAAACTGGCACAGCGTGGCTGGGGGTCCGTGTAATGTGGGCTGCGGACAGGCAGGAGTGCGGTGCGTGGGTGTGAGTTTGCACATGCAGACTGCACGCTCAGCTGTGTGGCTGGGTTTTCAGGTGTCGTGTGGCACGAGGAGCTGGTGTGAGATTGGGGAGTGAAGGGAGATTTGGAACACGAGGGACTCGGAGGGTACGTCATGCTTGGCACATAGGATTGTAGCCCAGAATCTGTGACAGTCTGGGTGATAGTTCTTGACCCGACTGCCATCAAGGGGCCATGGAGAGAGTTCTGGGGGAAGGCTAGAAGGGGGGGGGGCTCTTGCACCAGTCTCCTTGGGACTCTATCTTTCCTTGAGTGTCCCCTAAAGAGCCCCCAACCCTGCTTCCCACCAAAGCCCTGGGTGGCTGCCTGGCCCAGCACAGCTCTGGCCACCCCCGTGGTAAATCCAGGACTCCCCTTCCATGGGGCGTAGGGAAGAGAGCCAGAGGTGTAGGGAAGAGAGCAAGGCAGAGCCCACCTCTCTGTTCTGGGGCCCAGGTAGGTGTGTGCCCAGAATTGGGAGTGCCGAGCACCTCCTCCATCCTGTCCTCCAGAGGCGGCTGAGGCCTGAGGGACTGGGCGAGATCGACTGCAGGGCTCAGCAGGAGGCTGGAGGGGCGGGGACCTGTGAGCGTGAGCATGCGTGTGTGGTGTGTGTCCGTGAGCAGTGGTCAGGGGAGGGGGGTAGGGATGGACCAGCTGGGTTTCACTCAGGTCCCTCCAGTTTTATGCCCTTGATCAAGTCATTCTCTGCTCTGAGCCTCTATTTCCCCATCTGTGAAATGCCCACCACGACTACCCTGTCTTGCTGCAGGAAGTAATGAGAGAATTTCCCAAGGTGCTCGGCACTGGGCCTGCCCCTCAGAGGCATGGGCCGGTATGGTGTTTTATTTTTATTTTATTTTATGTGAATGGTACTGGGGGTTGACCCAGGGGTGCTTTACACCTGAGCTTCGTCCCAAGTTCTTTTGATCTCTTATTTTGAGACAGGGTCTCACTAAATTGCTGAGGGTGGCCTCAAAACTTGTGCCTCAGCCTCCCGCAAGGCTGGGGTGACAGGCGTGGCCACTGTGCGACTCGGATTGCTTCTGTAATCCTCCTTCTTAGTTAATGAGCAAATGAATGAAGCGGATGCCCAGGTCACAGGCTTCATCTTCATCTGAGTGTCTGGCTCAGGCCTTACTCTCTTTGGGCACAGAGATGAGGACTGGGCTGAGGAGCGGGCTGTGAGGGGGAAGGAGGTGGCTCTGGGACCTGGACCTGCAGGAGAGCAGTGGAGGAGACCACGGGGCCACGAGGCCTTTGGGGAGCAGGTTCCAGGTGGAGAAAGAACTGGAGCTGCCCTGTGAGATGGGGGTTGGGCTGACTCCATGGAGCGGGGACATCCCTGAAGCCTTCTCGGGTGAGGCGTGTCTGAGACGGGGCCTTGCAGGAGGAGTAGGAGTGTGATGGGTGAAAGGAAGCAAGCAGGGCTGGAGGATCCCCCACCGAAGGATCAGCCCCCCGAGGGTTACGAGGAATCCTGAAGGGACCCTGTGGCCTAGGGGACTGGGCAGGGGCGAAGAGGCTGTGGCGGAGGACAAATGTAAGTTTGACCTTGAGCATCAGGCCAGGTCCCTTGGGTTGGGTTGTACCTGGAACTAACAGGTTCAAACTTGCATTTCACCAAAGCCCTTCAGCAGCGGCAGGGGAAAGGATGGCAGGTGGGCAGCCCAGATCCCTGCAAGAGGTGAGATCTGGGGCTGGGGCGACTTGGACCCCCGAGTCTGAAACAGAGAGCTCCGACTATGATTCCATCCAGACCAGAGCTGGGCACAAGGGAGCCAGAGAGGGACTGTCACTTTTCTGGAGGCTCCCAGCTGGCATGCAGGGCGTCACCCTCCGCAGCACCTCCCTGGGCTGGGTAGCCTGAACTCTTGTGAGGCCTGTCCCCCCACCCACCCACCCCACCGCCGGCCCTCAGCGCCTCCTTCTCGCCTGCCTCTGCAGAAGGGTGCCATTTGGCGTCTAAATAGCTGTCTCGGGCGGGCTCAGAGGCAGGTAAGGAGGTTTAATTAAAATTAGTGCCTCTCTCCTGGCAATCGCAGTGTTTATGAAGATGGGCCCGGCGGGCATTGTTCTGCCGAGGACTTAATCGAAGCTTAATGGATTGACCTAACATTCGATTTCCTGATTTCCATTGAGGCGGCGGCAGCAGCATTCCCTTAAGCGTTTGCAATTTACCCACTGCTCCGAGCCAACAAAAGGCGGCCTGAATAGCAGCCCCACTCGAGGGGCCATTGTGCGCGGGGGCGCCTGCCTGAGTCACCGCTATTGGGACAACATTCTTTATGCCTCACTGGAATGAAAGGATTATTCAAATATTCAATTAAACCGTGAAAAGGGGGCTTTTCTGAGCTCCTGGGGGCCCCAGAGCTCGCAGAGCTAGCAGGCTGCTCTCTGAGGTGGGGGTGCCATCTCCCAGCCCCCTCCTGCCTCCCACCTCCCACCTCCAGGACTGCTGGGAGCTGAGCAGGACAGGGATAGGGACACAGGTCTGTCTCCAGCCTGGTCACTTCCACTCTGTGAGGCTCAGGGCCCTGGGCCAGATACACAGGAGAGGTCTGGTCTTGGAGCTCCATGAGCAGAGATCAGTTTGCCCCCATTTTGCAGATGACAAGAAACTGAGGTTCAGAGAGGGGAAGTGACTTGTCCAAGGTCACCCAGCTGCCTGTAGGGCTAGGCTTTGAACCCCTGACCCATTAAGGAGACATCTGCAGACTTGTTTGTCTCCTGCTTGTGTCTAAGGTTGGAAGGGTGAGAGCTCTTCATGGGACATTGATTCTGTCAGGTACCTTAGAGTCTTCACCACAAACATTTTAGAAACTGGGGACTCCGGGGAGTGGAGAGGTGGGTGACTGTCCAAGTCCTCGAGCCCAGAGCAGCCTCTTTGGGGGAAACCTGGGGCCCCGGACAGCAGGGCTTGGATGGGGTCCTAGTTGGATGGAACATGAGGTATGTCCAGTTCCCCAGGACCCAGTGTCCAGGCGGACCCAGCCCTCGCAGCAGGAGGCCTGAGAATCAGAGACCTGGGTTTTGATGCAGGCTCTGGTCTTGGGGTGCCCTTCCCTGAGAATTACCCAGGTTGGTGCAAGGTGTCAGGGCGCAAGGTGTTGGCTGGGTGCCCAGGACACTGGATCCAGACTCTTGGACTGTAGCCATTAAGGACGGTGCCCCCTATCCCTTGTAGCTGACCTTATGGGGATACGAGGTCTCAGCCTCCTAAGAGCCAAGAGACCAGAGAACTGCTGCAAGGGGCTGTCCCTGAAACCTGTCCTTGTTCTGCACCCACCCCCTGCAGTCCGCCCCGGCTTGGTGTTGCCGAGAACAGTAAATCCCTGTAAAGCCCAGGCCCTGGTTCTCCCAGGCCCTGGTTCTCCCAGGCCCCTCCCACCCATCCCCACTGCAGCATGCTAGCCTGTCCTCCCAGCCCCAGCTCTTCCGTCTAGGCCCCTTTACTGCTTTCACTGCTGTGTGGCTTTGAGCTGGTCCCTATCCTTCTCTGAAATCCCAACTTACTACTCTGAATTGGCAGAAGACTGTGTCAGACTTGCCCAGCTGTGGGGATAGTGGGAGTGAAGGCAGATGGGGACAGGACTGGGATTGAAAGAGGTTAGGACAGGGATGAAACTAACGCACCTGCTTCCAGGAGGCCAGCTAAGTGGAGTGAATTCTCATGACATTTGGATGGGCCTGGAGCGGCCAGGTTAGGGTGCAGGCTATTCTGTACAGTCGGGCAGGTCATTCACTGCACAAGGGCACAGAGGCGGGGTAGGACTGGAGGTCTGAAATCTAGCTCCATCTCTATGGACAAGGGCCGACTTCTTTCTAATTGACACAAAGGTGCCTTGTGGGCCAACAGAGGTCCTGGGAATGGAGGGAGAAAAGAACCCTGGCTTGCTTAGTGAGGGAAGGTGAGGGACAGGGTAAGGATGGAGGATGGTGGCCTGTCAGATCCTGCCATATGACCCAGGCCCAGCTCAGGTTTCCCTAAATCCAACTTTGGACAACATAGGCCTTGGCAAGCGCACCGGGGGCGGCCCAGGATCAGGGTTGCCAGGAGCGTCCAGCTCTCGTGGCGCGGCAGGTGTTAAAGGGATTAGAGGGCCCAGGGCTGCACATGCCACCTGGCTGGCCGCCCCCACAGCAGCAGGGCTGGGGTGATGGGCGGGGAAGTGGATGGAGGGTCATTTTCTGAGCCACTGGAAGCCACATCCCAGGGGAGGCCAGGCTAGGATTTGAGGACTGGGGACTGATCCCGGGGATTCCTGGTGACCTTGAACCCCTGGACAGGGCAAATTCAGCGGGAAATGCTACCCAGGAGTGGAGGGGCCTGTGAGCCATGGCGAGGGACCTGGGCACAAGACACCTTCCCAGGCCTTCCTCACCCCTCTGCAAGGTGGGCACGGCTCCTGCAGAGAGGAGGAAGGCGTTTTAAGGGAGGGTCACTGCTCCAACATGGTGGCTCGGTTTGAACCCTCGTCTGCCTCACTCCAGAGACATATGCCTGTGACTCAAGTGGAGGGATACACTAGTGAACCTCCCTGCATGCTGTCCCTCTCGCTCCAAGGGAAACAGCCTTCATGTCCAGGGCAGATCATGTTGTTCGTCCCTGTTCTTGTGTATTGTGGAAGGAGACCAGGGCCTCGTGCGGGCTGGGCCGGTGCTCTACCGCTGCGCCACGTCCCCAGCACCATCTTTGACTGATGTAAACGGCCTCACCCTCTGGACCCCTTGGACCTTCCCCTCCATTCCTTGTTTTCCTCTCCATGCTCTTAAAGATCGGTCCCTGGGCTCTGGGTTCTGTGTGCCCCATACTACTCGCCTGTGAGGCTGGCATGCGGCATCCCGGCCACCTCCTGGCCACCATAAATACTGCTGTGGTGAACATCATGTCCCCAAGGCCCCGTAGGAAACCTTCCTTGGGCTGCTGAGCCTCTTTTGTGGTCACAGGGTAAACCCACAGCATGCCGTGGTTCTCTGGAAGGGGCTTCCAGTTTTCATGCCTCACAGCTGTGAGATGGGTCCTTCCACTCACAGTGCTCCTCTCTGGTCACGGTGGCAGTGAGGTGACAGTGGTGAGTGGCAGTGTGGTGATGCTGATGGCAATGGCCATGGGATGAAGGTGACATGATCATGTTAACCATGGGATGGTGCCAGTTATGGTAATGGTATCGACCCTGGCCATGATAAGGAGGTCACCCAGTGACCTTTGTGCCAGTGACTGTTCTCCTAGGCATTTCCCCCAAGTCAACTGCTCAAATTCTCAAAGTCTTGCAGGTCCCATTGTCACCCTCATTTTATAGATGAGGAAATGGAGTGGTTTAAATAACATGCCCAGGGATGCCCGGGAGCGATCGGTGAAGGTCTTGGTGATGATCGACATCCATCCTGACCATCAGGGCAATGACAGAGGCAGCGATGTTGGTGACAGTGACTGTGGCTTGTTGATGGTGGCCTCGGTCACACTGGTGACAAACACAGGGATGTAGTTTGGGTGATTGATGAGGATGGTGGTGTTGGTCAGCCACATTGATGCGCATGACTTGGTGGGTCACAGGGAAGGTGTGTTGGTGCCAGTGATGTGTCTGCAGGGATGGCCATAGGGTGACCGCGCTCCTCCCTTTGCAGATGTGAAGTTCCTGAACAACCACAGCCTGGTGAAGGACGCTCAGGAGAAGGCCAACGCTGCCCTGCTCGACTACACCCTGTGCCACTACCCACACTGCGGGGACAAGTTCCAGCAGTTGCTGCTGTGCCTGGTGGAGGTGCGGGCCCTGAGCATGCAGGCCAAGGAGTACCTGTACCATAAGCACCTGGGCAACGAGATGCCCCGCAACAACCTGCTCATCGAGATGCTGCAGGCCAAGCAGACTTGAGCCCGGGCGGGCCGGGGCAGGCGGGCCGGGAGGGCACGGCTACCCGCCGCCTCTGCAGGGCTTATTCGGTTAGGCCAACCCAGGAGCCCCATCCCGTAGGCCCCTGACCCTAAGCTCTGGAGCTGTGTGTTTGGGGTGGTGGGTAAGGACGGGCAGGGCCTGGCTGAGATGGGGTGGCCCTCACCAGCCACTGGCACTTGCCTGCCACTCAGAGTGCCCCAAGGAGGCGGCTGCTACCCACCCCGCCCTCCCCCTGCTCCCAGCTTCTGTCCTGGAGTCTGAAGTGCTGGCTGTCCAGGGAGGAGGTTCGGGATTCCCTGGTGGGCCTTGATGTCCCTCAGGTCAGAGGTCATTCTTTCCCCCTCTGCCAGAATCAGAGGCAGGGGGAAAGGCGAGCAGGCATCAACAGGGATGGCAGGTGGGGGGTCTCCAAAGCTCCCCCATAGAGGGGATATAAGTCCTCTGATTTGTAAACTAGGGATAATGGAGTTTGCTAAGTTGGGTAGAGGCTGCAGGCCCTAGAGGACACTGGGAGACTGGTTGAGACAAAAGACCTCTCCCCTACCCCTCTACCCATCTGGCTTCTGCAGGGGAGTCTCTGACCCATTACTGGAAAAGGATTTTGTTACAGTTAACCCTCTGACCTTCTTCTGCCAACCCAGGAAGAGTTGGGTACAGTCAACAGACCAGTCCTGCCCACACCTGGCCAGCCCAGGCTGGTACTAACCTGCAAGGGTGTAGTTAAGAGGGTTTTTCTGTTTTGTTTTTTCCTTCTTTGCTTCTCAATCTCTTAGACATTGCTTGAAAGGTGTGTGTGCTGGAAGGCAGGGGACAGATGTGGGGACTGAGCTAGGTATGGGATCAGCACCAAGTACCGCCCAGGCCTTCTCCCTAGACACTTTCCACCAAGACCCAGTGGTGCTGGGTTGTCCTGAGCCCCACCACAATACAGAGAAGAGATGTTGCTTGCCCTCCAGCCCACTAGGTGAGCAGAGGCACTGTGTGGCTCGGGGTCTCTGTGGGTGGGAGTCTAGGTGAAGGTGGAAGGGCACCTGGGTCTTTGGATCAGGGCCAATGCCAGCGAGCCCTTTCCTTGTGGCCTCACTGCAGCCCTTGAAGCTGGGCCTCAGCTGCCTGGACTCCTACCTTGCCTCCCAAAGGATTCTCTCCAGGGCCAGGAGCTAGGGAGAGGCCTCATCTGTCCTCTGTCCCAGGCTAGACACCCACTGTCTGTCCTGCTTTCGTGTCGCCATTTGAGCTTGCGCTGAGCCTGCCCGGTCAGACAAGGCTGGATGTTTCCCCACCCGCTGCCTTCTGCTGCCCTGTCTCAGTCCCATTCTGCCCCTGAAACGTGTGCCCCTGCCAAGGCCGGAGACCCACAGCCCCAAAACAAGAAGTGCCCTTACGACCCCGCCCCTGCCCGGCAGCCTTGGAATAAATTTTGCCATTAGTTTCCAGCCACCTTGGCCAGTTGCCATCTGGAGCAGGGCCTCCTGGGTGGGTTAGGGTGGTCTGAGGTTGGTGGTTCTCTGATGGGGATAGAGGTGACACGCAGATGACATTTGGTTCAAAACTCTAGGGAGGCAGGAAGAATTGCAGGAATTGGGGTGAATGGATCTCATCTCATTCATGGGATTCCCAATGTACCCAGGAGACTGGAAGATTCTGTGGCCTTTTAGAGCCTTCGCCTCGGTTCTACCCTGCCATGCCAGCTCAGCCCCTATCTTGGGTAGAAGGGAGCAGTCATTTAATGAGCACCTACTGTGTGCTGTCCCTCATCTCACTGTCCTACAGGGTTTATACTTCAGGAGGGATAGGCACCTGCCAAGGGCCTTTTCACAGTCTGGGGATGCAGATCTCCACCTGGGTCCACTGGACTGCAGGCACTGGCCTCTTCCTCTCTGGGCTGTCATGAGGTCCCTTTCTCCCCATCTGTCACTTGGTGGCAGCAGTGAGCACAGCCGGCATCTGATGACACCTGCGGTGGCCCAGGCGCTATGCCTGCCATTTTACCTACCCGTTCTGTTGTCCAATATGCTATTCAAAGTTACTTCCATAGGTGGCAGCCCAAGATTTCAGATGAGGAAACTAAGGCATGGGGGAGCGAAGTGGTTTGCCCTAGTCACAGTGGGCACGCTGTCCTGACCCTTCTCGTCCAACTTGTTTAGTTCACCTGCAGAGCCACGCTTGGCCTAGCCAGTGCCTCTGTGCAAATTAGAAAAGGGCACTACTTCTAGGGCAAGGTAGTAAGGGCTTTTATGCCAAGATAAAGGGGTCCCTCTCCTTGGTGCCTGTAGAAGTGCAGCAGGCCCCCAGCTCCTGCCCCTGCAATTTGCAGTGTTGGAGGAGGAGACTGTCTTACTCAGATTGTAATCTGATGGGATGATTTGGCTCATGTAACTGAGCCAGATGAGATGAGGAAGTGATTGAGTCTGTTCCTGGGGGGATGGGAGAAGGGACAGGAAGGCTTTATAGCTGTCATTCAAATTGGGTTTTGAAGGATGCCTAGGAGTTCACTGGCTCGAAGGAAGTTGGGGGCAGTCCAGGGAGATGGAATAGCATGAGAGCAAAGGGATGAGGAGGTCAGCAGGTGTGTTTGACTGGAGAGTGAAGAGGGTTTGTGTGAGGGGGAAGAGTACGAAACAGGACAGGGCTGGAAAGGACTCCTTGGTCCCCGCCTTTGCAGTGCCCACCTAGCCTTTGTGATTGGTTGAAGGGAGACAGGAGCCTTCTGAAAGAGAGGGGAAGGAGTCAGGGGACACCGAAAATGCAGGCAGTCACGGCCCCAGGTGCCCTGCCCAGTTCAATTCCACCGCCTTGTTGCCCCGCCAGCCCCCACAGCAGCTCTGATTCTGGCTTGGGGAGGGTGGTGTTGGTAGCCTCTGCCTGGCAAGTCCCAGCCCTGGGCCCTCCTTGGCCCTAAGCCTGGTGTTAAGCCCTAACATAACCACCGCTCCTCCACCTTTCTACCCAAGAAGAGGCCCAGACTTGGAGAAGAGTCTTGACCCTGGTGGCACAGTGGGTGGTGGCAGGGTCTGATTCCACAAAATGACTCCCACCAGACCCGAGCAAGCCCCAGCCTCCTCAGGATGGCTGTGGTTGCCAGAGAGCTCTTCTGAGCAGACTGCCACTCACACCACCTGCAGCTGCCCGCTGCACTACATGACCAGGAGACCCCAGATCTGAATCATGGAGCATCCTCCTCTGCATAAGACAGGAGAGGCTGGTCTCAGGGCAGAGGTGAGGACCCGCAGCTGTGGGTGAGAAAAGGCTCCGCCCTGCCAGCGCAGGTGGTAATAAATGTTGACTGCATCCACCCTAGTGACAAGGCTGAGTGCCAAAGCCAAAGTGGAAGCTGTTCTCACTCCCTCACTCTTCCTAGGGTGCCTGGAATCTTCTCCTGCTCCCCAGACCAGGAGGAACCCCAGACAGGGACAGGAAGCATCTCAACAGTACTGTTTATTACCAGACACTGCAGGGCGTGTCGGAACCTGGCGATAGGTGGACAGGGACAAATCTCAGGAAGAGGGGACAGTGGGTCATGCTGGGGTTAGCGGGAGCCCCAGGAGGGGTCCACACTCAAGCTGGGAGTAGCTGATCCAGGGCTGCTCTTCTGTCACTTGAGGCTGCCAGCTGTGCCTCTTTTCCAGATTGGGGGTCCTGGGAGGGTGTCCCCAGGCCAGGTGAGCTGGGGAGGGGCTTGCAGGAAAGCCCCTGGACACTCTCTAGAAACCTGGGAGGAAAGCGGCCCAGTGACCCAAAACCGCTAAGATGGGGAGGAGTCTGGGAAGGAAGGCTGGGGGAAGACCTCGGGTGGGAATCCAGGCTTGGGCCACCCTGGGCAGCCTCTTAATGGCCTCTGAGCCTCGATTTCTCACCCTGAGAACACCTGCGTTACCCCGGGCTCCATGGGCTTTCTGGAGGGGCGCGCCGCTACAGCCTCCACTCCCCCGCACACTGTCTGAGTGGGCTGCTGGCTGGGGTGAGGGGTAGAAGCGGGAGCGTGGGGGGACCAGGCCAAGGTTGGGGTCCGGAGGGTGGGGCCGAGGTGGAAGCCGCTCCGTTGCTACGAGCGGCCTTAGCAACACACATATTCAGCAGAGACAAAGGCGCTGTCACTTGAGCGCAGAGGCGCGCTGCGGCTCTTGTTCCCGCAGATGCGCTGAGCCCGCGGGTGCGGGTGGGGGCGGGGCCCGTGGGGCCGAGGCCCCGCCCCTCGGATCGCCCTGCTCCAGCCCTGCTCCCCCTCGACCCGCCTGCAGGGGGCGCTTCCGGCCCGTTTTGCAGCTGGGGAAGCTGAGCCTCCAAGGGACTGAGCACAGCTGGAGAGTCACACAGACCTGGGTTCTCTTGTGCTGGGGCTCACACTCATATGACTATGGCAGGGCCTCAGTTCTCCCATCTGTATGGGTAGGCCTGCCCCCAGCTCTGCCTCTGACTCTAGCTAGGTGCTGCTCCCTTCTGTGCCTCAGTTTGCTCAACGTGCAATGGGAGGAACGCAGCATAGCCTCTTCCCAGGCCACTGGATTAAAATGAGAAGATGTCTGGGGTTTGGTATGGCACTGGGCCCCAGTAAGAGCTCCCAGAAAAAGGCTTCTCACCCCTTGCTGGAAATAGTGTGTGCCAGGTGTGGTAGCCCATGCCTGTAATCCCAGGAACCTGGGAGCCTGAGGCAGAAGGATCACAAATTCAAGGCTGGCCTTATCAATTTAGAGAGGCCCTAAACAACTTAGTGAGATTCTGCTTCAAAATAAAAAAGTGCTGAGGATGGGGTGATGTGGCTCAGTGGTTAAGTGCCCCTAGGTTCAATCCCCAGTATTAAAAAAAAAAAAAAAAAAAAAAAAAGTGTGAGGCTGGCCAGTGTCCGCCTCAGTTTGTGAGACTGAAGACTTAGAGAGGCTGAGGGAGCTGTAGAGACAGCTCCCCTGGGGCCAGCCTGAGCTCCTGGACCTGGCCTGGGATGTCCCCAGTCTTGCCAGGCTGTCTGCAGGCATGGAGGGAAGCAGTGTCCCTCACTGGGTTTGGAAGGGCCCTCAGAGCAGGAGGCTGGGCAGCAGGACTGGGGACCAGGGAGAGTGGACAGAGGGCAGGCTTCTTGTTCACTGCCCCTGCAGGATGGACCGGGCCTGGGAAGGTTTCCTCCAACCTCACCCTTAAGTGACCCTCTCCCCAAGAGCTCTGCCTTGTCCCTGCACAGTCCAGTGTCCTAAAGGAAGACTCTCAGACAGTATCAGGGAATAGAGTGAGGTCAGGGCCCCTTAAATTGTGGAAGGTGGGTGTGGTTGCTTCTCCAATTACTTCTATCCTGATAAAGGGGGGTGAGGGGGTGTCCAGGCCCAAAACGGGTAGGGGAACCCCCCAAGGTGGCCATACCTGAAGCCTTGAATGCTGTTAGCTCCACAGCCTGAGGAGAAGGGAACAGGGTGGCCAGGGTTCCTCCTCCCTGCCCTTGGGAAACCCCACCCCCACCCCCAGGAACCTTGGTGACTCCTCCTCCCTCAACCCCAGTGGCCTTGACCTTCAGTTGTGCCACCCACAGGCTGCAGCTCTCTGCTGCTCCAGGGCCTTTCAGCCCAGCAACTGAGGGACAGGACCCCAGGAGAAGCCCCCACCCCACCGGACCCTACTCCCTGTGGCTTCCCAACCCTGTCGGCCACACTTTCTGGTCCCCTGGGGCCAGGCCTGTCCCAGCCTCACCGGTCTCTGGGGTTCTGCAATAGAAGAGAAGGCTGTGGGGATTCTGGGGCCGTGGATCCCTAGTAGGGGGAAGAACATGGGATCAGGGCGCTTTCTGAGACCGGAGCAGGAAGCCCTCTCCCTGCTCCCCACACTGGGTGGGGTCCTCATGATCTAACAGTCCAGGAATCCACTCAAAGCTTTACCCAGGTGAGGACACTGAAGCCCAGGGGGATGCAGGGGGCTCGCTGGGGGTTGGGACTGGACTGTAGACAGGACGTGAGGTCATTTAACCCCAAGCCCATCCACTCACCTGTCTGCAGCAATCCCCCAACACCCCCTGCATGGACACTCAGGTCACCCCAGCTAGTCCCACCCCTCCTCTGGCTGGGCCCCAGGAGTCATGTGTCTGGTGCTGGGGATGGAGCCCTAGGTTCGCTAGGTAGCTAGCTCCACTGCTGATCCACACCCCAGCCCTTGACAAGCCAGCTTAAAGCCATTTCCTGCCCATGTTTGTTCGAGGACTGTCTAGGGCCTCTGTTTCCTGTCTTTCAAATGGGCTAATAGGATCGCCATGGTCACTGTTCTGCCACAGCACGGGGACCACAAGGTGCTGAGATCTGACCTCTGAGAGCCACGTGTCTTCTTGGTGGAGTCCGGGGCGCCTCCCAGGGACCCGGAGGCTGCTGGCTAGAGGGGCCCGAGCAGGTCCCACAGGAGATGGTGACAGCGCTGGGCCCTGCCTGACCCACAGCCTTCTTCTCGGTCATCCTCTGCAGGGCGCTCCTCACCTGCGGGGACGTGCAGAGGTCAGGCCCCAGACACTTGCGCCCCACACTGGGCCTGTAGGGGAGGGTTCTGAAGGTCCCACCGTGACCCACCTCCCTGCAGCCCTAGGACCCCGACTCACCTCCCCATTGTAGGCAGCATAGACCAGGAAGATGTAGGGCCCCTGGGGACAGACCCGAAATCAAACCCTGAGACACCGCCCAGCCCCACCCCAGCCTGGCCTCCTGCCTTGTGGTCCCCGGGTCACAGCAGAGACACACAGACGTCAAGCCCTATCCCCACACCAGGGGGGACTGTGTCCCAGTCACTGTCCTGAGGGCAGAGGTTGTGCCGAAGACAGAGGCTGGAGGTGGGGTGACAGGAGCAAGACACAGCCAGGAGACGGCACGAGCAAGAGCCTGGGCTCAGAGCTGGGCCTGGCCCTGACCAATGGTCCCGCCCCCACAGCGATGGAGAGGGAGTATGTGGCCACTCTGGAGTCAGGAGTGTGCAATGCAGGGTGCCCCTGGGTGTGGCCCCCACCGACCCCTAGCAGTGTCCCCTTTCTGTCCTCTCCCTCTCCACTCCTGCCTGGCAGGTGGTGGAGTCCCAAGGCCCAGGGGAGAGGACAAGGGGGCTAGCACCCCCACCCCTCCCTGCCTCAGCCCCCACCAACATGTCAGTTCCGATTCTGGATCTTGGCTGTCTTCCCCAAATTTGAGTTCCAAGGGAACAAGTAGAAGGCCGGCACAGGGCACAGGTGGGTGAGTGACTGGGGCAGGGCACCCTCCCCAGGAGCATGCCTGGGCCCCTCTGTGGTCATGCCTGACCACCCCAGTGGTTGAGAAGCCACACTCTGGAATCAGGCCCCAGGGCTGCTCCCTGCCTGACAAACCAGGTGTTCCCTCTGGGTTCCTGAGTGTCAGAGCCCCAGTCTGGATGGGCCAGAGCCTAGAGGTACCTGGAAGGAATTGAGGCCCACAGCAACGTAGGCCCAGGCCGGGCTGAGATGCACCAGGATGCCGACCAGCCAAGTTAGGCCCAGGATGGGCAGAAGGACCAGTACCGGTTTCACTGTGGCCCTGTGGGACAGTGGGCAGGGCTGAGGGGGCTGGGGCACTCCCTTCAGGGAGGGTGGCACCTGAGAAGTGCCTGGAGAGAGGTGGGACATGCAGACAGGGACCACAGCCCAGGGAGGACTTGGGGGTAGCTAGAACCTTATGGACTCTGCTGCCCCTTACCAAATACCCAGAGGCGGCATGAAGAACAGATGGTGACACTGGAGAGAGAGGGTCCCAGAACCAAACCTGGTTTGAACAAATGGGGGCAGGTACCCAGAAGGAGACCTGGGCAGGGGACAGGTGCACAGAGTCCAAAGGGCTTCCCCTTTCTCTCTCCAGGAAGACCTCGGGCTCTGGGCTTTTTGGGGTCTCCCTGACTTGGCTGCCTGCCCTTGGTGGAGAAAGGGGAGCGGAAGAAGGCAGGGGCCCCTTCCCAGCAGGGAGAGTGATGGGGTTCTTGACAGGGGTGGGGATCCAGAACCTCACCCTGAACTTCTGGGGGTTGTCTGATTCTGGGGTCCCTCATCTTGTCCCTAGAAGGCTATCAGTGCCTTCTGCAGACAGGGAGCCCCATGGCAGTGGCTGGTGTCCCACTGAGTCACTCTGGATCGATGGCCATCCTCACATGACATGCATGGGTGTGTGTGACACGTAAGCAAGGACACGTGTGCATACCTGCGGGCACTCCTCACACCCACACAGCCACACCCCCAGGATGCACACACATGCTCACACCAGTGGGCCTCGGGCGGCTCTGCTTGTCCCGCCACCTTCCCAAGCTGGGCCTCACCACATCTGTATTTTGATCTGCTGCCGCAGGCCAGGCTGCGGGCTCAGCATGCGGGCACGGCGGCGGGCGCTGGACACGGTGACCATCACCACGCGGAACAGGATGTAGGTGTTGGCCTGGAGACCTGGCGTCAGTGGGAGAAGGGGTCCTCTCATCCCGAACGCGGCCCGCCCTTCACACCCCCCCAGCTCACCATCAGCACGAGGAGCACCGGCCCCGCGAAGGCCCAGATGGTGTCTGCGTGCACATCAAGCCAGCAGTGTCCGGCGGCCACATAGTCATGGGATCTCAGGGCCAGGGTGATGGCCACGATGACCACGGGCATGCCTAGGGAAAGGAGGAGTGGGTCTTCTCTGCAGGGTACAGCTCTTACCCCCAAGCAGCAGCCACAGCCCTGGTAGCAACTGCCTGGGGACCCTGGGGAGACTGGGGAGCAGGGCTAGGGGCTGGCACTGTTGGGGTGGCATTGGAGCCGTGAGTATTTTGGGAGTGGGGAAGCTGAGATCGGGTTGAAGGCTTAGGTCTGGGAGTTGGTGCAGGTTGTGGATTGGGGGCAGGGCTGGAGGTGGAAGCTGAGGTTGTTGAGGTGGAGGAGGATTAAGAGGAGCAGGGGCGCTGGGGTTGTGGCTCAGTAGTAGAGCGCTTGTCTAGCCTGAGTGAGGCGCTGGGTTCGATTCTCAGCACCACATAAAGGTCCATATATATAAAAGAGGAACTGGGGTAGGGTAGAGAACTGAGAAAACTGAGCTCTTATCAGAGATCCTTTACTGAGTGGTGCTGGGTGCTGAGTGGTGTGGGGAGCTGGGTGCTGAGTGGTGCTGGGTGCTGGGTGGTGGCAGGCACCAGGTGGAGATGGGCCTAGGTGGTACTGGGCATGAGGTGGTGTTGAGTGGCAACAGAGGCTGTGTGGGGGCTCAGCTGGGAAGAACAGAGCAAGAGTGGAGAGTGGGGGTCTCACCCCAGCCTATGACATAGTAGAGCCTCATCCTGGGACCTGGGCGCATGCTCACGGCTACCACCTTGTTCCATAGCAGCAGCCCCTCCACCAGCATCCAGGAGAATGCCACCAAAAAGAGAAAGTGCATGGCAGCTGTGACAGCCACACATGCCACCTGTGGCAGGGTGGAGTGTCCCCAGTGAGGTCAGCTCTGGCACAGCCCACCCTGGGTCCCACGCTCGTGCCTGGCATGACAACCCAAACAGGGGCCAGTGGGTGAGGGCCCCAGGCAGGCCTTGGGCCCCACCACCCAGGACCTTTCCTCTCTGGGCCAGCTCTTCCCCAGGGGAATGCAGCCAGCTGAAGATGTCAAGGGCGGGGGACAATCCAGAAAGGGCCCTAGTTGCTTCCCTGGGCCCTTGCAAGTCCATCTGCTGTCTGCCCACCTTGTTGTCCTTTGCCCACTCACTGGCCATGAGGAAGCCCTCAGCAGAGGCCAGGGAGAAGGTGAGGTTCTTGTGGACTGTGGTCCTCTCTGACTTGGGGACCCTGGATAGGCAGAGGAGTTGGTAACAAGGACAGCACAACAGTCCCCAAGTGCTCTCAGACCCCATCCTGCCAGGTCCCCTAGGGCTGGGCTCATGGAGCAGAGAAGGCGGCTGTGCCTGGGACCCAGCAGGCCCCAAGGGGAGACCTCCCACCAAGGCCACTGGGAAGAGGAATGGACTGAGAGGCCGTGCAGGCCCATGAGCTGTCCTCACCCAGCTGCCAGGAAGAGCAAGAAGGTGGTAGCAAGGGCACACAGGGACACGCCACAGCCCGCAAACGAGAGGGTCCTCAGAAGTGACTCCTCCTCGGGGCCTCTCTGTGGAGAGGGACAGAAAGGACACTGTTGCCACCAGACCGAGAACAAACTCTCCCAGCACCAGCCTTCAAGGTCCAGGCTTGCACACAGTAGGCCCTTAATAAGTGAGCATGTGCACACGCTCCTCTCCTGCTGGTTCTCCATCCTGGCCCCATACGCCCAGGTCCGCCAGCGTGGAGAGCGCTGAGCTGGAAGCAGCTGACGTGCCCACGGGGAGGGGGGGACTCCACAGGAGAGACAACTCGCCATGGGTACCGCGGGATGGTCACTAGGAATGGGCTGTGGCATAAGGAAAATTATGTCATTTTTCAGGAAAATGGATGGAACTGGACACCATCATGTCACGTGAAGTAAGTCAGACTCAGAAGATCAAGGGTTGCAGGTTTTCTCTCCTGTGCAGAAGCTAGAGAGGTAAAGAAAGGTGGGGGCGGGTCCCACGGAAATCTAAGGGACGTCAGTAGAGGAAAGGGACCAAGGGGTGAGAGGGGGAGGGAAGGGGGAGAGCTGGAGTGACACTGGCCCCATTATGTTGTTATGTTGGTGTGTATGTTCAAATATGTAGCAACAACCCCCACGGTATGTACCCCTGTAATAAAGAAAGAAACAGGGCTGTGGATGGGTTGTTTGCGACATGGAGAAATGTCCAAGCTGTGTTTTTATAGGAAAAAAAAATGTGTTTGATGATGTCTTTCTAGGGTATTCCCAAAACTCCAAGTGACCCGGCCTCCCAGAGGCTCCAGCCCTGTCCAACTTGACCTCCTAGCAAGTGACCCTGGAGTCCTTTCCAGCTCCATGGAGCCCAGCCTCTCGGTCTGGAGTTTGGTCTCCCCAACCTGTCCCGCTGGCATTCAGGGACTCGGGCCTCTCTTGGCGGAGCCTCCTCTTACTTCCGCCTCGCCAAGGCCCCTGGCTTTGCCCTCTGGCTCTGCATCTCCAGCAGAGACACTCGACTGAACACCAGACCCAAACCCCTTCGAACCCACAGGCCACTCCCATCCCTTACCCACCTGTTCCCTCTCAGGGCCAAGCCCCCCATTCCCAGTGGTCCAGACTTTTTGTTTTGGTTTTGGTTTTTTGGTACTGGGGATTGAACTCAGGGGCACTCCACCACAGAGCCACATCCCATACCTTATTTTGTATTTTATTTAGAGACGGGTCTCACTGAGTTGCTTAGTGCCTCTCCATTGCTGAGGCTGGCTTTGAACTTGCGATCCCCCTGCCTCAGCCTCCTGAGGCTCTGGGATTCCAGGCGTTCGCCACTGGGCCCAGCCAGACTTTGGTCTTTGACCTGCCTTCCTCCCTCTGTCCAGTGGGGGTCCCCTCCTCCCTGTGCTTGGGACCCCTCCCCCTGCCCTTCTGCGTCATTCCTGTTCATCCTTTAAGACCCCTGCTGCCCCTCCCCCCTGCACTCACCTGGATGTCGTACACCTGCAACAGGACAGCGAAGCTGGTGCTGTGGTTGCAGAAGCAGGCAGTGGAGTCCTGGTACAGGGAGAGCACGGAGCAGCCCGCGGTGGCCCAGGAACCCCCTGTGTGTGGGCTTGGGGGTGGGGAGGGAACAGAGGGCTGTTGAGACCCAGTGGACATGGGGGGCCTCAGGGAGCAGGCAGAGGAGAGCCTCCCAGAGCCTGGGGTCCATTGCTGCCCTGCCCTTAGCTGGCTGTGTGACTGTGACCTACCACTGCCCCCCCTGGGCCTTAACCGAATGTGCTTAACCATCTCAGGGAGGGTAGGGGACAGGCTGAGACCAGGGATCACCCTAATGACCAAGCAGGTGTCACTGCTTCCACTCCCTCAGGTAAAGGTCCAGCACGGGATCTTGGTGCTAATCCTTGCAGCCTCCTCTCTTCTCAGTGACCTTGGGCCTGGCCCCAAGTCTGACACTCATTTAACAGACAAGTCTCCTTGGCACCTCACAGGGTGAGTGTGGCCTCCCTCCCACACCTTCCACAAGGGGGAGCTCACTACCCGCTGGGAAACGCATTCTCCTGCCCCAGCTTGCCCTGGAGCTGGGTGGGGCCTGGAATCTCCCCACAAGGCAGTTTTTGGAGGCCCCAATTACACTTGGGTCCTGCCTAATTTGCAAGCAGAGTAGATGTCTTTTTCTTTCTCTCTCTTTTTTTTAAGACTGTATTTTAAAAATGTGGAAGTGGACACTCACCTGATGCTGAAGTTCCAGAAAGCACAGACGGGCTCCACCAGCTTCTGAGGGAAGGCCTGGACAGGACACAGGGACGGGCCATGCATGAACACGTGTGGGGCACAGGGCCCAAGTGTGTCAGGAGGGCGAGGCCAGAAGGATGGAGCGGGACAGCAGATGCTGAGGACTCTGTGTTTTGGGGACCAAGGGCTGTCCAGTGTGGAGAGGAACACTGGTGCAGGGCAGAAGGGAAGGCACGGCGGCCATCCTGGGGAGCAGGTCACACCGGTGACTCCTCCCTCCCAGGGTGCTCCGTGACTGTCAGATCAAGGCGTCTCTATTTATTGATGCAGAAAGACCTCCATGATTTGTTGTTCAGTTAAGAAAAAGTTGCAGAACATGATGCAGCTCGGTGTCATGAGGCCACCTTGGGACAGAATTAAGCTGTGCGTCCTGTGAAAACACACAGCTGATCTAACGGTGGTCAGATCTCGAATGCATTATAATGAACATGTTAGCTCTTGTGAAATTGAACAAGGACAACAATATAGTTATTTTTTTTTCTTTCTTTTTTGGCACTACTGGGGGTTGAACTCAAGGGTTTAACCCTTTTATTTTTTGAGACAAAGTCTCGTTAAGTGGCTGAGACTAGCCTTAAATTTGTAATCCTCCTGCCTCAGCCTCCTAAGTAGCCGGGATTCAGGCGTGTGCCACCAGGCCTGGCAACAATATAGATTTTATAAGATGTCAATAAGCAGTAAAAAGCGATCAGGCAGCCTCTAGTATTAACCCTAGTCCAAGCAGTAAGGGCAGTCTGCTTGGGACTTGGGCTGTTTGTCCTGACTGGGAAAGGTAACAGCAATGTCACCTCACTTGGTGTTTTGCCAAGCACTTTCATGTCCTTTATTGTATTTGATTGTCACAGCAACCTAGGAGATAGGATAAGAATATGTCATTTCAGATGAGGAAACCAAGGCTCAGAGAGGGGGCTTAGTTTGCTCCAGATCATTCGGCATGGAGCTGAGACTGGGCCTCGGCTTGATCAATGGCCCTTTTCCCACTTTGTGATGAAGGCTCCAGAGAACTTACTGTTTCCTGGGTTGACTTGGCTAAAGTCTCGTCCTGTGTATCCATTCATAGTATTTTTCCCTGGACCAAGAACACAAATCAAGCCACCCTATACTTTCAAAAATGGGTTCTTATTGTATGACTGGTGGCATTTTCAAGGGGTGCAAACTGAAATATAAACGTAGCTGTGCACTCAAAAGTCACAAGACTTGGGCTGGGGTTGTGGCTCAGCCGTAGAGCACTCGCCTCGCACGTGGGAGACCCTGGGTTTGATCCTCAGCACCACATACAAAAATAAACAAGTGAAATAAAGGTGTTGTGTCCAGCTACAACTAAAAAATAAATATTTTTTTAAATAAAGGACAAGACTATCTGTGTCTCATGCCCTCACACCAGGAAGCAGTCACCAGAATCAAACTGACTATGAGAGAAGATGTGTGCAGGGTGGGGCAGGGCTCCTGGGCTTAGGGGAGGATCATGCTCACTCTGGACCATTCCCTGCAGAAGAGAGTGGTTGTGGGTTCTGAGCCCACAACAGCCCAGGCCTCCCCATGCGAGGATTGAGCAGCAAGTGACAGGTCGGTGAAGGGCCACCTGTGACTGAGACAATGCAGAAAACAGCTGCAGAGAATGACAAACCAACCCACAACCGCTGGCTGGCTCTGTTGAGAGAGCAAGGTCCTTGGTTTTGCAAAAGGAAAGAAATATTCATAGTGGACCTTTTCACTAAGATGGCGTCTGAGGTGGAGAAGGGCGCTCCTCCCTCTCCAAGGCAAAGACAGTCACACTCTGAAGGCCAAGAAGGCAGTGCCGCAAGGTATCCCCGGGCACAAAAGAGAGGTGCACATCTTTTGGCAGCCTAAGACGCTGCCGCTCTGGCGACAGCTGACATCCTCAGAAGAGCGCTCGCCCGAGGACCCAACTTGATCACCATGCAGCCTCAAGCTGCCCTGACCAGGGAGCCTTCTTCGAGGACGAGAGAAGACTACAGACACTGTGCGCACTGTGAATGTCAAGGCCAGCGAGCGCCAGATGGAGGTGAAGCTCTGTGACAAGGATGTGGCCAAGGTCAACATCCTGGTCAGGCCGGCCTGATAAGGTGTGTGTTCAACCAGCTCCTGATGATGACATGCTCTGGATGTCACCAACAAAATGGGGTCATCTAAACTGAGTCCAGCTGGCTGATTCTAAGTATATATTTTTTTCACCTTTAAAAAGTAATTGTGGGGCTGGGGATGTGGCTCAAGCGGTAGCGTGCTCGCCTGGCATGCGTGCGGCCCGGGTTCGATCCTCAGCACCACATACAAAGATGTTGTGTCCGCCGAAAACTAAAAAATAAATAAAATATTAAAAAAAAAAGAAATGCAATTCGGTCATATGCACAATTTCATAAAAAAAAAAAAAGTAATTGTGTTGTGGGCTGGGGCTAGGGCTCAGTGGCAGAGCGCTTGCCTAGCATGTGTGAGGCACTGGGTTTGATCCTCAGCACCACATACAAATAAATAAAATAAAGGTCCATTGACAACCAAAAAAAAAAATAATAATAATAATTGTGTTGTATGCCCAGATAAAGATTAAAGGTAAATACACCAAAATGTTCATATTGGTTATATCTGAGTAATAGTGTTTAGTTAATCATGTTTAGTCTTCTTTATCCTTTTCTACATTTCCCAAACTTGCCACAATGAGGATATTTTATTTTTAAGTCATATTAATAAAATACATAAATATAATCTCAAAAGTTAGTCCTTTGAAGATGGTTAGCAGGTACAGGAGGATAGTTGGGTAGGAGTATAGGTGGATAGGAATACTAGAAAATCTAATGTTTTATGTAGCATAGTAAGGTAACTATGATTGACAACAATCATATTATAGTAAACTACAGAACACATTATTCATGAACATAAACCCAAAAATCATTAACAAAATATTAGAAATTTAATCCAACAATTATTCAGAGGATAATACACCATAACTAGGGGGAGTTGATCCCAGGAATCCAAGATAGGCTTAACATTTGAAAATCAACTGATGCAATTTACTGCGTTAACATAATAAAAGAGAAAACCATGGGATCATGTCAAAGTGGGAAAAGCATTTGACAAAATTCAGAACCATTCCTGATAAAAATTCTCAGCAAGCCAGAAAAGCAGAGAAATTAGTCCAATAAAGGGCATCTATAAAACCTCAGAGCTAACATCACACTTACATGGTGAAAGACTGGATGCTATGCCTCTATGATGGGGAACAACACAGGGATCCTGACCTCACTACTGTTATTAACACTGAACTAGAAATTATTGCCATTGCAATAGGACAAGAAAAGGAAAATGACATAGATTGGAAAGGGGAAAACAAAACTATCTTTGCAGACAACAAGATCAATATAAAAAATTCCAAGGACTCTAGAAGATAGCTACTAGAAAGGCAAAGTGAATTCAGCAAGGTTTCAGGGTACAATGTCATTGTGCCAATTGTATTCCTATATAAAGCAATTGTGTTCTATATACTAGCAATGAAGGATTTAAAAATAAATTTTAGGGCTGAGGCTGTAGCTCAGTGGCAGAGTACTTGCCTAGCATGCATGAGGCACTGGGTTTGATCCTCAGTACCACTGGGCAACTTAGCAAGATCTTGTCTCAAATAAAATAAAGGCATTCTTTCCATCTACAACTACAAAAAATGAAACTTTTAAAATTAAATTTTAATTTTAAAATTAATTTACAATTAAATTAAGTTAAAATTAAATCAAGGAGGTGCGGTAGTATAGCACCTGCCTAGCATTTGGAAGGCTCCAGGCTTGATCCCCAGCACTGAACAATGAACAAATGAATGAATGAATAAATAAAATAAAATTAAGAAAACAATTCACATGTAAAAATATGAAATACTTTGGGATATATTTAACAAGATATCTTCAAGAGCTGCACACTTGAAACTGTATATCAATGCTGAGAGAAATTTAACCTAAATAAATAGAGGGTTAAGCCCTGATCATGAATCAGAAGACTCATTACTAAGATACCAGTTCTCTCAACTCAATAATATGGATTCAATGAAATCTCAGTCAAAAATCCCAAAAGATTTTTTTCCATCAATAATGACAAGCCAATTCTAATATTTTTTTGGAAGTGTAAACATCTTAGGATAGCCAAAGCAAATTTGAAAAAAATAAAAAGTTGAAGGGCTTCTATTACCTGACTGTAATTTATTCTACAGACTCATTAATCAGGACAGTATGGGATTAGTGCAGGGACAGACATACGGTCAATGGAACAAAATAAGGAGCATAGAAATAATATACACATATCTGGACAATCTATTTTCAACAAAGATGTCAAGATAATCAATAGGGGATAGAATCTTTTCTATCTTTTCTATGGAACTGGATATCCATAAGGGAGACATAAACTTTGATCCTTAACTTGCTTAATAAACAGAAATTAACTGAAACAAAAGACCTGCATATAGAAGCTACAATGAGGATTAGCAATGCTTTCTTAGAATACAAAAGCATGAAGCTGGGTGTGGTGGCACACTCCTGTAATGCCTGTAGCTCGGGAAGCTGAGGCAGGAGGATCACAAGTTCAAAGCCAGCCTCAGCAAAAGCAAGGCACTAAGCAGCTCAGTGAGACCCTGTCTCTAAATAAAATACAAAATAGGGCTGGGGATGTGGTTCAGTAGTCGAGTGACTCTGGGTTCAATCCCTGGTACCAAAAAAAGGGGAGGGGGACAAGCTGTATACTAGGAGAAATATTCACAAAACACATATCTGAAAAAGGATTTATATCCAGAATATATAAAGAAATCTTATAATTTGATAACAGAACAAAAGATTTGAACATACATTTAACAAAAGATATATGAATGCTCAACATGTCTATGAAAAGATGCTCAAAATCTTTGGTCTTCAAGGAATTGCAATCTTAAAACATAATGAGGTATCAATATATAACCAGGAAGAAGGCTGACAGGTTGGGCGCAGTAATCCTATCGACTCAGGAAGCTGAGGCAGGAGGATTGCAAGTTTGAGGCCAGACTGGGCAACTTAGTAAGATCTTGTCTCAAAATAAAAAGCAAAAAGGGTTGGGGGTATGACTCAACGGTAGAGCACCCCTGGGTTCAACCCCCAGGACCACAGAAAGAAGAAAGGAAGAAGGGGAAGAAAAGATGCTGGCCAAGAAGTGGAACAAATGGAACTTTCATGTTGCTGATGGGAACATGAATGGCACAAACACTGGGCACAACAGGTTGACAGTCTCTTAGCAGGTTAAGATGTGTTTATCATGCAACCCAGCAAGCTGGCTTTCTGGAATGTACCCAATAGAAAGAAATCTCATGTTTGCAAAAAAGACCTGTATGTGAGTCCTTATAGCAGATTCACGGACAAGAGCTCAAACGGAAAAACAAATGCTAATATGCCAGTGTGGTGGAATACGACTCAGCAGTAAAAAGGAGAGCAAGAGAATCCAGACCTCAACGCATACAGTGATTGCATTGTATGAAGCTCCAGCAAAGGCAGTCATGATCCATGGTCATGGAAAGCAGAGCAGTGACATCCTGGTATGGACAACTGACTGGCACAAGAGAGTCCCAAAGAAGCCTTTTGGGAAGTTGGAAGTGTTGTGTACCTTGACTGGGGTAGTGGTACAGGGAAACACACAGAGGTCAAGGTTTGTCAGATTGCATGCTCTATACCCTCCAGCCTCTGTATCCTCAGGTTCAACTGTGTATGGAAAATATTTTTTAATTGCATCTGTACTGAACATGACTTTTTTCTTGTCATTATTTCCTAAACTATACACTATAATAACAACCATTTATGTAGCAGTGACATTGTATTAGGTATTACAAATAATCTAGAAGTGATTTAAAGTGTATGAAAGGATTTATGTCGGTTATTGCAACTATTATTTCAGCTTGAGCTTCCTTGGATTAAAAAAAATTTTTTTAGTTGTAGATGGCACAATACCTTTGTTTTATTTTTTGTTTATTTTTAATGTGGTGCTGAGGATCAAACCCAGTGCCTCCCACGTGCCAGGCAAGCACTTTACCACTGAGCCACAACCCCAGCCCCCATTCTTGGATTTTGATACATCATCGAGGGGGTCATAGAACCAGTTCCTCATGGATGCTAAGGGACGACGGACACTTTAATCAAACTGATTGCTCAAAAGTCTTGGGAGGGTATGCAAAAACAGTAAACTGTGGAATGTGTGCGTCCAGAATTACTGGTTGTAAGCAAGGGAGACGAAAGCTTTCTCTGAAATATTCTGATATTTCAAAAGGGAGAAGTAGATGTCTGGAAATTACATGTGATAAAATCAAAAGACAAGTTTTGGAGATCTTTCTGTGTCAGCTAATAGAGGAATACCTCGCTCTTTATGTCACGCCGGCCGACCAGTCCTGTGGGCAGCTCCCTGGGGCTTTCTAAGCGGTGCACTACAGATTGACATAGGAGGTGGCTTGTTCTCTGTGGTGCTGAGGGTGGAACCCAGGGCCTCGTGCCTGGCAAGCAAGCACCCTACCACTGAGCTGCACCCCCAGAGGGGTCTGTTTTCATTCCCACGATGCACACTGCAGGGAAGACCCTGAACGTCACCCGTGCACACGCTTCAGTGGCTGACCAGCGTGATTTGGTTCTTCAAGTTACACAGCTCTGGAATGAACCCCACCTGCCATTTAAGGCTGAGGCCAATCACATGGCCTCTCCCGAGGGCCACAGGAAGCAGCTGGAGGGTGGAATGAACGCTGCTTATCGGAGGCGGCCGGCAGGTAGAGAGCTCACCATCCTCGGCTTCCCTTCCCATTCCCTTGAGGACGGCGGGGACCGTTCCCGGGGGGAATATTGTTTCTTGGGTGTGTCTAGACCTTGGTCGTCCAGTGAACAATATTGGGGGGCTGGGTGGAGAACTGGAGCAAGCATGCCTGGGGCTTTTCCCCAGAAGGACCACCAGTACCTGGGCCTGGTGCTGCAGGTGGAAGGTCACAGCCGTGCTGACCTCCCCGACAGCGTCCCACACCTCGGAGGAGAGGATGGCTGACCCCACCTGTGTGCTCAGGAACCTGTGGGAGAAAGGGAGCCTTTAGGGGTGGTGGTAGCAGGGAGAGGTCATGCCCAGATGTGTGTCCAAACATCTGGGAAAGCCCTGTGCTGGGTCTTGGGGTGTTGGGTTCCAGTCTTCCCTGGGGACTCGCTGGTGAGCCCTGTTCCTTCTGTGTCTCAGCACAGAAGACAGGACCTCAGATATGGGGTGAGCCAGCAGGCCCAGAGGGTGGGGATAGGAAAGGGACCCTGGCCTGCCAAGATCTGCCCACCAGAAGGGGACTCTGGGTGGGACGGAGGACTGGCCTCCCCTGTGAAGAGAACACAGCCCTCTGGCAGCCTGCTGGGTGGGGCCCACTCACCTCTGCATCCTGTCGGCCTCCTCTGAGCTGTCAGAGGCCTGGGGTTTCAGGGCAGGCACCCCCAGGGCGTACTGGAAGACACTGGAGGTGAACCAGCTGTGGATCATGGTGACTCCAGAGAGGCCTGGCTGAGTGGGAAGGGGACCCAAGCCCCGGCCTGGTGACTGAGCAAGCACCGGCTGGCTTTGAGTGTAGTGCTCTTCCCACTTTACAGATAGGGAAACTGAGGCTCAAAGGGGTTAAATGACTTCCCTAAGATCACTTAGCTAACAAGTGACAGAGAATAGCCATAGCCATGCACCTAGCCTTGCAGCTCCAAATCCCTTTGTCCCTTGCCCTAATCTTTGCCCCTTTGTGGGACTAAGGGTGGGGGGCTTCCTTGACCATCCACCTCTGAGAAAAAATGTGTAGGGTCAGTGGAGGAGATTCATTTGACCCTATGATGTGGGAGATGCTTTCACCCTCATAACAACCCACCAGGCAAGGACCACAGGTGTGGGGTGAGCCATGTTGCACCAGCCCCCACCACTGCCACTGCTGCCGCCGCCGCCTCCTCCTCCTCCTCCTCCTCTTCCTCCTCCTCCCCCTCCTCCTCCTCCTCCTCCTCCCCTCCTCCTCCTCCTCCTCCTCCTCCTCCTCCTCCTCCTCCTCTTCCTCCTCCTCCCCCTCCCCCTCCTCCCCCTCCCCCTCCTCCTCCTCCTCTTCCTCCTCCTCCTCCTCCTCCTCTTCCTCCTCCTCCTCCTCCTCCTCCTCCTCCTCCTTTTTGGTACTGGGTATTGAACCCAGGGGTGCTTTACCACAGCCCTTTTTATTTTGTATTTTGAGACAAAGTCTCGCTGAGTGTCCCAGGCTGGCCTCCTGAGCCGCTGGGACTACAGGCATTGCGCCACCACTCCCAGCTAATAGGGTCACCACAGATGAGGTAACTCATTCCAAGTAGCATGGCTGACAACATCAGAACTGAGGTCTGGGGGGACCCCCGCAGGACCCAGCCACCCCTCCTCTCACCCACCTTTCCCGATGAGCCGCCTCACTTCACCTGCGGGAATGTGGATGTGGCCGGGCCCCTCTGGATGCCCCCCAGGCATTGTGAATACGTAGCCCCCAGCGCTGGCCTCCCTCAGGTGTAGGCTCCGCACCTCCAGGCCTAGGATCAAACGGGGCTGGTGGCTGTCCCCATTGGAATGAGGTCTTTCTGACAAGCTGCCCTGCCACCATTCCATCTCAGAGAGGCTCGGCCATTTTTCCCAGGTAAATCGGATTTCTCCAAGTCCAGGAGAGAGGTCGCTGAGAAGGGGGAGTTCCCTGGGAGACGGGACCTGAATACCAGTGAGCGCCACAAGACACTGGGTACCTGGGGGACAAGTTGGTGCCTGAAGGTCCACTCTAGGTGTGCCCCCACTCGATTGACACTCAGACTGTGGACCTGGGCCCGAGGCAGAGATGGCTCAGAAACAGCCCTGACACTCAGGGGGTATCAGGCAGAGGGGACAATCTTATAATAACCACAAATGCAAGGAGAGACACGTTCAAGATGCTGGGGAAACAGAGGAGGGAGGAACCATCCAGAGGAACTCAAACTAGGAAAGGCTTCCTAGAGCACTTGATGCTCCAGCTGGGTTCTGAAGAACGCATAGGAGTTTTCTGGGAGAAAAGGCATTTTGGATGGAGGCTGCAGCTCGGGCAAAGGCAGGAAAACAGAACGCAGTGTCTGTCAGGGAGGAGAGCTCCCAGGGAGCAGGCAGAGGAGGGTCCTCTAAGCCCAGGGGGAGGGTGGGCAGCAGGCTCACCTGCATGATGGTGCTGGATGGACATTCGGGGCTGCTCAGAGGTCAGCACGGTACTCAGCAGGGGTGCCAGGCGCTGCATGCTCGCCACCAGGGCCATAGGTCCACCGACCACCTGGCAGGAAGCCACAGCTCAATTCCTTCTCACATCCCACACCCACTGCCACCAGCCCTGACCTGGGGATACCAGGCTCAGTGTTCTGAGAGGCGGCCCTGCTCTTCTCAGAGAGGGGAGAGAGCAGGAGAGGGAGGTGGGCAAGTCACGTGTTCACCAGTAACTCCTCTTCACTGCCTGAGCAAGGCAGGAGTGAGGACCCCCATTTTCCAGCCTCCGTCTCTTCTCCATCTACCTCAGTGCCTCCAACCCCTAATCAAGGTGGGCTTGAATGCTTCCCCGAATGGGGGGCTCATTATAGGTCCAGGGGACTCATTCTATGGAGCCAGCCTCCTGGGTCATGCCATTTCCACCCTAACCCCACACCCTGGTCCTAATTCCATCCTCTGAGGCCACAGGGGGACCACATGTGCTCCTTGAGCCCCAGAGATTGGCAGGCAATGTCCATGAGCTCTGGCTTCCTCTCTTCTCTGGGTCAGTCACTCCCAGGCCTATGGCCATTTTTGCCAGGATGAGGTATCCATCCGCCTCTCCAACCAGATGGCATCTTTCCTGTTCTCCAGAGTGTTTGCTGTTTCGGCAGACAAGATGGTCGGACCACTCAGCACGGAGGACCTGCCACTTGTGGCGGTAAGCAGATTCTTGGATATGGGGAAAGCCCTTATTGACTAGTGGCTCTTAATGATTTTAAAATACAGACACTGTCCTTCAAGTGGAAGTTCAGCTTATATAGTAGATGAAAAAGAGGAGCTTCTCCCAAGGGTTGGGGAGATGGAGCCTAAAACTGGGTGCCCACTTGAGCCTAAGACTACACAACAACCTGCTAGCAAGGGCAGAACCAGAGCCCAGGCCCCTGGCCAGCCCTGCAGCCTCACCTCACTGAGGGACAGCCACGCTCCAGCCATCTGCTTCTCCAGGATCCGGCTGGCCACAGACACGACGCCCCTGCCCAGCTGTTCCCAGGGCCCTGTCAAGGGCTCTGGCTCCCCAGCCCCAAGGGCTGTCACCCTCTTCAGGAAGTGCAGGACAGCCAGCAGTGCAGCCGGCCCCAGTGGAGTGGTCTCCTCCACCAGGACTCTGTCCAGAAGGCCCAGGAACCTGGAGGCCTTGTCCAGGGTCAGGGCCTCAGGGGCTTCAGAGAGGGGGTCTGGGAGGAGCTGTGGTTAGAGAAGCCAGTTATTGCCTGTCTGGCTGTCACAAGGGATCCCCTAGGGGCCACACTTGGGCTTTTCCAGGGTCTTTTTGGAGGGTGCAGTTCTAACTTGTCATAAGTTTTCAGCTTTTTTTTTTCAAGGCTATAAAATAGGGAGCGTGAGGAGCCTTAATTCTGAGGAACAGTGGGTGTCCCCTTACAGGTGAGGCAATTGAAGTGTGAGGTGACCCACAGTGCCCACAGGCTCTCCAACCTTCTTAGGAGAAGCTCACCACAATGGCCTTGGCCAAAGCATTGACTTTGCTGATAACATCCTGTCCTGGCCACAACCGGACATCCTGCAGCTGCTGATAGGTCTCTGCAAACAGGCAGATGCCAGGCTGGGCCCTGGGCAACTCCCCTGCCCAGAGGTGCCAGCTGCTCAATAACCCCCACCCAGGGGCGGGGGAAGAGGAGATCCACAGCTGTGTGTCTGAAGCCTCACACACTGTGTGCCAGGTAGGGAAACTGAGGCACAGAATGGCAAAAATCTTTTGCCTAAGGTCGCACAACTGGGATTCACCCCCAGGTCTGTTTGATCCCGCTGCCCTGTAGTCTAGACTAAGAGGAGGCCCTGAAACTCAAAGAATCCCACACTCTTCTGGTCACTAGCTCCTCCTGTTCCCACTAGCTTCATGAGAGCCCAGGGGCATAGCTAGGGCGCACCTTTCTGGTAGCAGCAGAGGAAGAGCAGCGGCTGCAAGCAGAGCTCCGAGCCCTCGGTGGGGGGTTCTGGGTTCCACGTGGGGCACTCTTCTGAGGGCACTGGCCAGAGTAGGGGAGGTGTCAAAACCATATCCTAGCTTCCTATAATCTGTGACCACCCACAGGTGCCGGCCTCCAAGATGCCTGCACACCTGACCTGGAGTCAGGATGCACTGCTCTGGGGTTAGGGGGAGACGTGAGACGCCAGGTGAACCCACACAATCTGGCTACTGGGACTCTGCGGATGCCCACGGGTGCATAAGGGAGTGGCCAGAGTTGAGCCAGGGCGGGGTTGGCAGAGGGTGAGCTGGATCACGCAATCAGAAGGGCAGGGGTCTCTGAGTTAGGGGGCGGGCCCAGAACCAGCCAGGTGGCAGGGGGTTGAGCCAGCAGAAAGGGCGGGGCCTGGCAGCCGGGGGCAGCGGTGCGCACCCGGGCAGGGAAGGCGCGTCGGAACGGGCGGCAGCAGTGAGGGTGTGATGTCCAGGGAGCCAGGGTCCCAGACGAAGAGCAGGCCGTCGGGAGGCGGGTCGCAGGCGCGTGCGCGGTGCAGCTGCGCGGGGCTCAGCACCCGGGCCCACAGGTGGAAGTCGGTGAGGTTGCCGCTGAAGGCGTCGCGCGCCGAGAAGCCGCCGCCCGGGGAGTCCTGATCCTGGCCCAGCACCAGGATGCCACCGGGCGGCACCGGGTGGTCCGCGCCCAGTCCTCGCGCCGTGGCGCGCCGCCGCCCGTCAGCAAACAGCGCCCAGCGACCCCCGCGCTGCTCCCATGTCGCGCACACGTGGTGCCAGCGGCCGTCGGCGCGAAAGGCTGCGAGAAAGGGAGCGTGGTGCCCGCGTACCACCAGCGCCGCCCGCACCGCGCCGCCCGGCTCGGCGAAGGCCCGCAGCTGCAGCGCGTTGGCCAGCGCGGGGGCGGCGAGGGAGAAGATCGCGGCCACTTCGGGCGAGCTGCTGTCCCACTGCAAGTGCGCGCACGCCGTCAGCGCCTCCAGAGCTGGCAGGGGCGTCCGCAGCCGCGCCGCCCTGTCCGCCGTCTTCTCGCCGAACACCAGCGCCGCGGTGGTGCGCTCGCCTTGAGAGGGGGGACATGAGGGCCGCGACCTCAATTTCCCAGCTGCCCACAGGGTCCTGCATCCCCCAGCTGCGGGGCCCTTCATGAGATCTGGGGTGCATCCCTGCCGCTGGAAGAAAGAAACGGGGCTTCTAACTCCCCAGCCTGGGTCAACCGCTACTTCAGTCCACAGCGAGGAAATATGGAGATGTTGCTCCAAGTTCATTTCAAAAGTCACCGTGAGCTCCTATCTCTCAATGTCACCAAAGCTCTCTTCCCCTCCCCCGGGCCCTGGGTCCACACTCACTCCTCCGTGGGGGCCTCCGCAGGGAGATTTCTCTTTGGCCCAACCAGACTGGGTCACGAAGCCGCGAAGCAAGAACCCCATCTGGGGGCCCCATTGGCAGGTGGCCAAACCGCTGCTCACAAGACTCTTGGGCTTGCCACCAGCTCAGCCGCTGCTTTGGAAACTTGCACACCCCATCTGAAATCTCCACCACCTCACCAGGGGCCTGCGAAGCTGGAAGGGGAGCGGACAGAGGGGACGAGAGAGAGCATTTTGTGGGCATCTCACACTCTGGGGGATGGGTAGGGTGAAGGACACTGGGGCAGGAGTCTTGCTGGCCTATCAGATGGGGCTTCCCTGGCCCCAGGCCATGCTCTATGACCTGTGTCCTTCCCCTGCAGTGGCTCTCCAAATCTGCACAACGGGAATGAGATGGTCAGGAGTGAAGCATTCCGCCCAGTTCTTGGTACTGGGGTCTGAACTAAATACCCTCTCCTCCCTTCCTTGGAGTTCCAGGCAAGTGCCACTGGGATCACGGGCAGTTCCTGGGGGAGGGGCTTCAGGGGGTGATCTCTCTTACCAACCTGCCACCCAAGGGCGCCTTGTTTCACCTGGGGAGTTAGAACAGGTCCCAGAGAGACTCCTGATCTGAGAGAGAAGACAGGTGGGAGCTGGAACAGCCACCCCACTGCCTGTGTGCAATTATTGAATCCCTACTGTGTGCTTCAGGGGGAGCAGTGGAAGTTGCAGGCTGTGCTGCTGGTCTTGGGCAGGGCACTTCACTGCCCTGAGCCTTTCCCCCTTACCAGGCATAAACAAGCTGATTGAATGTGAGAGGCATGCCACCTAGTGTGTGTGTGTGTGTGTGTGTGTGTGTGTGTTGTGGGGATTGCCTCGCACATGCTAGGCAAGTGCTCTACCACTGAGCCACAACACCAGTCCTACTGGGTGCTTTTATTTTATTTCTGTGCCAGGGGCTTATCTTGTGAAACTTTTTTTAAAAAAATATTTATTTGTTTAGTATAGTTGGACACAATGCCTTTATTTTATTTATTTATTTTTATGTGGTGCTGAGGATCGAACCCAGGGCCTCTCACATGCTAGGTGAGTGCTGTACCGCTGAGTCACAACCCCAGCCCCTGTGTAACCTTTATAGTGACTTCATGGTGTGAAACCCTACAGCTTTGCGTCCCTTTTGACCTCCTCCCCCAAACTCTCCTCCCCACAGAAGCTCAGATACCAGAAGACAGAAGAGGCAGTAACACCAGAGGGCCATTCTGATTCCAGTAGGAAAAGATGAGGGACAGTTGGGATCACAGACCTGGCCAATGTGGACTGAGAAAGGAAAACACACACAGATGAAATTAGCTTTGCACCCTGCCTCGCCACTCCCTGGCTCTTGCAGGTCAGGGCACCCTTTGTTTGGTTCCCAGACCCCACTGGGCTGGAAGCCAACCAGTGGGAATGGAGCCCACCCCTGTGGCCCATCCACTAGGGATGACATTTGCTTGCACACAAAGGGATGGTCTCCAGGAGTCCTCTCAGGAAGGAAGCTGGGAACGGTAGCCCTGGTGAGCTGGGGAGGGCAGGAGCCTTCCACTGGCCAGAAAGGGGTAGGATCAGCTCAGGGGTCCTGCAGGGGGAAGCAGGGAGCTCAGAACCTGTGTTCTCTGGGGTTCCCAGTTTGACATTCAAGGCATCCCCTCACGGCCCCCTTTCACCTTGCTCCCCAAAGTGCATCCTTTCTCCAGACCTTTGTCCATCCCCCACCCCCTTCCTGGAATCTGGACTTGCCTCCCTCTATCTCAGCAGCACCTCCTTCAAGATCAGGGTTCAGTCACTTCAGCCACCAGAACTGGGGGCAGATCCGCCACAGCCCGCAGGGTACTAAGATGTGCACACCCTAATCATGGGGATTCGGGAGTCACTCCTGGCAAGTTGGGGGCTCTGCAGAGGGAGAAGAGCCTCCAGGGTCTCTGCCCCAGTCCTGGCCATGCACAAATGGGTCTCAGAAAACAGTCCTGCCAGCTGGCCTCATGCTTTCTGGGAGTCTGGAGCCACTACCAGGGACAATTCATACCCTTTCTTCTCTTCCAGAGAAAGTCTGTAACATGGAAATCAAACGCCCCCCAGCGCAGAACTTGAGGGCCCCCCTTTTTCTGACTCTGAAAAGCACCAATTGATTGTCACTTTCCCTGCTTTTAAATTGCATCTGCGTCCTCCTGTCCCAGGCCACAGCGGCAAGGAGGGCTGGGATTGCAGGAGTCCGGTTGGTGCCTCATCTGGTCTGGGGCACGGTAGGGGCTCAGTCGCAGGGGCTCAGGAGATGCCCACTCCCCGCTTCACGCTTCCTGGGTCCTGCCGCTGTCCTTGCTCACCACACACTGACCCCTGAGAGAGGTGCGAAATCTGGCCACCCTGCTCGTCCCCTCTCTGCGAAGGGCCATTGGGGAACCCTCCTAGGCCGGTGGCCTGGGGCAGGAGCCTCCCTCACCCGCTGGTTCCTCCCAGTTCCCAGCCCCGTTTCTCACCGCTTCGCTGGGCGCCAGGGCTCCTCAAGGTCTGGTCTGCGAGTGTGGCTCCCGCCTCGGCCCCGCCTGTCCCCCGCCTGTCCCCCCCCACCCAAGTGGGCTGGGAGACCCCGCCCCTCGGCCCAGCCCGAGACCCGCCCTCCGGGGGTGGGGGTGGGGAGACTCCTTAGCGATGGACGCAGCCTGTCATCGGTACCTTCCCCAACACTCAAGTAAAGTCACCCGATTAGTAAGGGCCACTTTGTGAGACCTGGGTCCAAAATAAACTCGGGGCCATTGGCAGAGTCTTGCCTGGAATCCTGGTCTCCGGGTCTTCATCAGGCCGCTCCAAACCTAAGGCAGGGAGGAGAGAGGGCCTGGGGCAGCGGAGGGGGCACAGCCAGGACCGAGGGGGCAGAGGGAAGCCAGAGCTTGGGGGGATGCTGGGGCACCCTTGCTGGCCTCAGCAGCAGAGATGCCCAGCTGGGAAGGAACTCAAGTTGGGTGACCCCAGGGCTTATCAAAGTTTTGGGGTCCCACGCCCCAGGTTCATATTGTCTCTGACTTGAGGCACTGCCACCTCACTTCTCTAAGCCTCAGTTTCCTCACCTGTCACGTGTGGATGATAAATGGAGCATAGCTCAGGGATTCGAAGTGAGATGGAAATGACATCAACTTCACATGTCCAAAGCCCATTGTTTGCACCACGTGGTGCCAGGCACACAGTCCCTTCAGCATTCCATCAACTTGACGTTAAAGTGTGTGTGTGTGTGTGTGTGTGTGTGTGTGTCTCGCAGGCAAGTGCGCTACCACTGAGCCCCAGCGGAGGCCCCCAAATATTTTTAGTGTAGTTTGCTGGCATCAGTTGTCATTTTCCCCTTTTTGAGGGTAAAATACAGAGGATATTAAATTTGCCATGTTCTGATGGTTTATTCTTAAAAGAAGGAAGGGACTCAAAGTGAGCTATGTGTTGGTGTTCAGTGTGCTAGTTTCTCAGCTGTTGCCCAGGATTGAAACTTTTCAAAGTGAAAATTAGGGGAGAGGGGCTGGGGATGTGGCTCAAGCGGTAGTGCGCTTGCCTGGCATGCGTGCGGCCCGGGTTCGATCCTCGGCACCACATACAAACAAAGATGTTGTGTCTGCCGATAACTAAAAAATAAATATTAAAATTCTCTCTCTCTCTCTCTCTCTCTCTCTCTCTCTCTCTCTCTCTCTCTCTCTCTCTCCTCTCACTCTCTCTAAAAAAAAAAAAAATTAGGGGACGAGGGGCCCCTATTGGTGGCAGAGCTCTGAGATTTCCAGCTCTCTGGACCAGCAGAATGAATGCAGGACTTGGCTCTCCTGTTTGTGACCTGCCCACTTCACACGAAGTCCAAGTTTCCAGAACCAGTGTGAAGGGTAGATTTGGTCTGAGTGCCCCCTGAAGGTTCGTGTGTTGACGTTTAACGTCCATTGTGAAGTACTAAGAGTGGACATTCAGTCCAACCAGGTGTTTCTGGTGGGGCCGCCGGGAGGGGATTAGGATTAGATAAGGTCATCAGGATGGAGCTCCGATTGCATCCTGGCGGCTTTATAAGAGAGAGACCAGAGGCTGTGGATGCGCACACTCATGCCCCACTCTCTCTCTCCTCGTGATGCTCTGGGCCACCTTCGGAGTCTGCCAGCAAGAAGACCATTGCCAGGTGAGACTGTTTAGCTGTGGACCTCCAGGACTTGAGCCAAAATAAGCCATTTTCCTTTATAAAGTAGATTGCCTTGGGTCTTTCATCACAGTAATGCAAAACATACACCACACTTGCACTATCTCCAAGGCAGGGGTTCTTGAGTGTCCATTTTACAGATCTGCAAACTGAGCCCAGAGAGACAACGGGATCCGTGAAGGTCACACAGCAAGGATGGGATGTACTCTGGGTCTTTTTTACCCACTGCTCTTTTCCCTGGGGCTGGGGTAGGGTTTAAATTGACCTTGTCTGCCGATCTCCTTCAATGCCCTCTGATCGTGCCTGTTGGCTCCATCCCAAAGCTCTCCCTGGAGCCTAAGTAACAGGCTTGGCCTTCCAGGCAGGATGCCTGTCCGGGCCCCCCAGCCCAGCTCCTTCCCTTCCACGGGGTCACATTTCACAGGCGTTCCTCCTGGAGATGGCCAAATGCACAAGGATCTCAGTGGAGGCGGGCTTGGGACGTCCTCCCCAGAGCCCACGCACTGTCCAGATGCCAGCCGGGGACCATCCATCGGCTTTATAGCAGGCAGCTCTGACAGGCCACTTGTCTCCCCAGACAGGAGCTGGAGGCTGTGGGGGACTGATAGCCACTGGGCACCTCCTGGTCTTTGTCTGGGAACAGGGTGGGAGTGGAGAGGGCAGCCAGGCCCAGGGGAGCCCCGAGGGTGAACTGAGGACACCGTGTCCTTATCCCAAGGCCCTGGCCCTGTCTAAGTCCCTTAGCCAAACCTCTCACAGTCCAGAGGACTCTGGGGAGAGGGAGCTGGCCTCTCTGACATTTCCCCCTCCGGGCCACCATGACGGCCATCAAATTGAGACTTGGCCGTCAACCAACGTTGATGTGACTCGGGTCAGTCTCACTCTGTTTGACTTCTTTTTTTGTGGGGGCAAAAAAGGTGCCTGGAAGAAGAGACTCCTGTGTTGGGGTTACTGTCATCTTTCTCTATAGACACAGTGGAGCCCCTCTCCTCCCCACAGGCCTTCCCTGGGCCCTGAGTACCTAGGGTGGGCCCTGAGTCAGTCCTGCCTTCCCTCTTGCCTGCTGCAATGCCTCTCCCTCGCAGCAGTCCCAGAAAGTGCTCTCAAATTTGACCCTGTTCCTCCCCTGCTCAAAACCCTTCCATGGCTCCCTGGTGCCTCACGGAGAGGTTCCACCTTGCTCTCGTGGTTAACGCGATTCCCTTCTGCACTGGGCCCCTTCCCCTCTAGCCCGAGTGAAGATCCTCTGGCCTCACCTCTGCTCTCTCTCTGCTCAGGAAGTTGAGGGCTTCCAAGTCTTTCCCAGTTCCTTTCTGCTCCTCCTTCAGGTCCCAGCTTAGATGCTTTCCCTGAACCCCTACAGTGAACTGGTTCAGGAGTGCCAGAGAGTTGTCCTCCTGCCCCTGTACCCCCTGCAGCACTCAGGCTGATCTTGAGAGGCCCTTTGTGTTTGTTGAGGGACTGAAGAAGATACAGAAGACCTAGGTGCACTCAGACAGATACCGTGTGACTCTAGGTTTGATGATGATTTGGGGAGCATGGGGAAGTGGGAAAAGGACCCTGTCTGATGGGCCTGGAGCATCTGACACTGCCCTGATGACTGTGCTCACCAGGAGGCCAACCAACTATTTGGTGCCCACCTGGGGCCATACCACCTCAGTCAGTGAGAAGCAAAGTCCCTCTCTGTCATCTGTCACATCATTCCAAGCTGGAAGCTGGCCTTGAGTTGGGGATCAGAATCCCTCCTCCATCTCCCATCCCAGGCCCCTCTCTGCCACCAACTGGTGCAGGGACCCAAATAAGTCATGCCTTTGCTCTTGGTTTCAGTTCATCTCTAACAGATCCAGCGTGGAGGCTGGTACACAACAAGTGCTCAACAAATACCTATTTGGGCTCGGGATGTGGCTCAAGTGGTAGCGTGCTCGCCTGGCATGCGTGAGGCACTGAGTTCGATCCTCAGCACCACATAAAAGAAAATAAAGATATTGTGTCCACCTAAAACTAAAAAATAAATATTAAAAAAATGCCTATTTGGATGGAAGGAAACCAAGAACCAGAGCAGGAAGGTGAGGCCACTGGAGCCTGCTGAGCCTCGTTCTCCCGGCCCACCCCACCCAGCCCTTTTCGTCTTAAAACGCCTCACCTCTGTGTGGGGGACTGGGGGCCTGTACCGTGGGTAAAAGTCTTCATTTAAGGGATGATGAAAATGTTCTGAAAGTGACTGTGGTGACTGATGACGGCACAACTGTGTGAATACACCCATGACCACTGAGGTGTGTGTTTTAATCGGATGGTGGGTGTGTGGACTACAGCTCCGTTGGTCTTCTTTCTTTTTTTAAGGCAGAGCTATGGAAGGAAAAGCAATGGCCCTGGAGCCAGAGGATATGCCTCTTAGTAGCCACATGAACTTCTTGAGCCCAGTCCCTCAACCCTGTCATGGGATCCTGTTCCCCACCCAGGAGCTTGTACGACCAAATGACAGTGGAGTGTGACACTTCTGGAGTCGATGCCAGGATCAGCACGGTCATGTCTACAAAAATGAGTCTCTTCGTGTGACTCTGGGTTTGATGATGTTTTGGGGAGCATGGGGAAGTAGGAAAAGGATAATGAACAAATACTTCACCAAAGAAATAAGTGGACATGTAAATTCATCACTAATGCAAATACAGAGTGAAATATCAATACAAAGTGGAAAATATGGGGGCTAAGGTGTGGCTCAATGCTAGGGCTTTTGCCTAGCATATGGAAAGTCCTGGGTTCTTTCTCTAGCACCAAAAAAAAAAAAAAAAAGTGTGTGTGATGGTCCTCTTAAGTTTTTTTTTTAATTTTTAAATATTTATTTATTTATTTATTTTTAGTTTTTGGCGGACACAACATCTTTGTTGGTATGTGGTGCTGAGGATCGAACCCGGGCTGCACGCATGCCAGGCGAGCACGCTACCGCTTGAGCCACATCCCCAGCCCCTCCTCTTAAGTTTTAATCAAAGGATTAAAACCAATGGTAATTTAAAGGCATTCTTTTATGATACTAACTTGGAAAAAAAACCCTTTTAATAATCATAAAACTCTGTGCTGGCACTGTTGTGATAAAATCAATATACTCAGGCACTGTTAACAGTATAAAATAGCACATCTGTCTTGGAAATCAATAGGATACATAATAAGAGCATAACAGTGGTTAAAATCTTTGAATGAAGTGATTCTTCCTGTGGTAGATGATTTGTACATGAAGACATTAATCATATTGCAATATAATCCTGAAAAATAGAAGCTATGTAAATGCACGAAGAATACACTGAGATACCAACCCATTAAAGAATAGAACTATAAAAACAACATAGAGATAAGGAAATTGCAAGGCAGTAGAAGAGAAAAGCAGGAAGCAGAAGTTCTGTGTGGCATAATTGCAACTAAAGGCAACGTCATGTGGACGGCAGCAGATACTGCTGGGGACTGGCTCAGCTTCTGTTCTCATGCCCTTCTCCTTTGTCTATGAAATGCTCCTTTTCTTAGCCTCCCTTGTAATTAGGGGTAGTCATGTCATCACTGAAAGCTTCCTGGGAGAATTTGGGGGAACATTTTTGCTTTCCTGACACAAGGAATTAGTATAGCCCATGCCCTTCTCCTATCTGCTTTCTGCCTTGAATAAACACGCGATGCCTGGAGTTGATGTAGCCTTCTTGTTACTAGGAAGCAGTAGCAGGTCAAAAGGCAGACTCAAGGATGGCAGGGCCCCCAGAGTGTCAGATGGGGGTGGGAGGTGGGTTCCGTAACATTATGATGTTGCTTCCCTAACCTGGAGACCACCTACCGGTGATCTCTTTGGTCTTCAAGGAAAATAAGCCTGCAGGTATTTAAAGCACTGTTGGTACTTGCAGCGGAGAGCATGCCTAACTGGACAATGGACAAAGACTTAAAATCTCAGTGGACTGTGCCCAAAACCTGGAGTCCGACAAGCTGCAATTCCAATCTCATTTCCCCTACTCTATTACCATGTGGTTTTAGGTAAACCACCTCCCCTCTGTGCACCTCCCTTCTCTTGGGGCTTTTGAAGGGTAGAACACAACAGATTTGAAGTCCTTTGTTGACGGGGTTAGTCTCATGGAATAAAAAGTCTGAAGAAAAAATATTGTGTTTGAGGAGGGGGTCGGTCGTGAGTCTCCCCACCCCGCTCTTTTCGTCTGGAAGCTTCTTCAAGGCGGCTCCGAGCCTCCCTTCCAGGGCCCCACCTGGAGCGGACAGGTGCGGCCCGGGCTGCGGCCGGGTGGTGCGCGGGGCGGCGCTAGGTGGCGCTCGCGGCCCGCGGCGGCCGGGCGCTGGGCAGCTCACCTGGCCCCGGCAGGCGGCGGGGCGCCGGGGAGGGAGCTCCGCCGCCGCCGCTGTGACTTGCGGTAAAAATAATCAGGAAAGGACAGCTGCTTCCTTGTCAGCAACCAAGAGGGAAATAAAGCTCACGTCCCCTCCAGCGAAAACCTGCTCTCCGGGTCCCCTGGCTCCTGCCACCAACTGCTCGACGTCCGCGTGCCAATCCAATTTGAACGCCCGCGAGTCACCCGAGAGGGTTATTTCAACTTCATCAAGCGCAGAGCAAGCGCGGGCTGCAGGGGGCGGGGGAGGGGCGGCTGCTGGCCCGGCTGGGGTCCCGCGGACCATGCATGCCCCCCCCCCAATCCGCTTCGGCGATTGAACAAGTCGTTCATTTAATGGAGGCTTAGTACGTCCCTACTGGGTATCCCCTGAAATAGGGTCAGGTCCCCTCCTCTAGGTCTAGCAAAGTCCTTCCCAATATCCTCAGCCTCCTCTCCCGTCCTTCTTCCCCTGGGCTGCGCCAGGCTCCGCGACCCAGGCATGCCCCCCCCTCCCCGTCTAACCCTGCTGGGCGCCTCTGCCCCCTGCCTGTCCTGGTGGAGGGCCAGGAGCTCCTGGTCCTGCTGCAAGACCTGACTGGGTCCCACCTACCACTCCCCACCCCCTCCAGGCGGGGGGACTCAGTCTCCCTGGGGACCCTGCACTTCCCTCTGTTTTAGGTGAGCATCTCCCTTCCTCCCTTTTCACCCCCCCCTTTTTTTTCTTGCTCCAAAGAACGCACTTTCCAGGACCCTGAGCTGGGTGCTCAGGACAGATGTCGATTCCAACTGGTCCTCCTCGTCAAGCAACACCTGTGTGGACAGGGTCCTCCTGACTCCAAGCCATTCCAGGACCACTGGGCAGTCCAGAGAGGAAATTGCCAGAAATAGCTGCCGCATCCAAGCAAAGGCAGGGACGATCGCATCTGGTTTGTTTTTTCTTTTTTCTTTTTTTCTTTTTTTTTTTTTCATCCATTGGGTTCAAGAGGTTTTTCGGACTTACATCCCAATGATAGGAGCCTTACTTTTTTTTGTTTGCTTAATCATTTCTGTATTGTTTGAATTTTATGAGCAGGTACCAGATTTACATGACATAGGTCCCATGAGATTATGATGGACCTGGGAAATTCCACTGCTCAGTGCCGTGGCTGTCATCCTCTTAAACACATGAACACTTCCCATTGGGTTGAGATCGCCCTCAGCATCCAGTACAGTGTGGTGCTTGCAGGGCTGTAGCCCAGGAGTGCCACAGAGCCCTGGGTGTGGGCTGCACCCCTCTGCTCTGTTGGCACAGGGACAAAATGGCCTACCAAGGCATCTCTCAGCGTGTGTTCTCCTTGTTAACTGACACACGCATTCTAATTTAATGATGCAAATAGCAATGCACTTTTAAATAATAGATGTGAAATAACATTTAGATAATACAAAAATGAGTTTGTGTTTTTCTTTGCTTGGCTTAGTCTCTGAGGGGGCGTTGGCCCTCTCTCCCTGGGAGACCTGTTTAGTCTGGCTGCACAGTTAGGAGAAAGCCAAGTGGCCCTGGCAGCCTGGAGCTGGGTACAGAGGACACTGCTGTGTTCCTGCAGGGCTTGTTCTGCAAGGGAAAAGCAGGATCATGGGACATGGGTCCCCAGGAAGGAGCAGGGTTGGGCCCCCACTCAATATCTTCAGGTGAACCCCACAGGGATGGGGTTCTGGGCTTGGTGGAGATTGTCTATTCTGAATGGTTGATAATCTGAAAATTTGAAAATTTGAAAATTTGTTTCTTAGGCCATGTTGGAACATCCTGGCCCCCCGGAGAGGGTGTCTCTGTGTCCCAGGGGTCAATACATGGCTAATTCCCCAGCGGGCTGTGGTGGGAGTGTTGAAGTGGGTCTTTTAGAGAGTGAGTAGTTGGGATGAGAAGAGGGAATTCTATGTGCCTGGGTCTGCTCAGAGAAGGAAAGCAGCTCAGAGAGGGAAAGCAACTCGCCCAAGGCCACACAGCTGGAGTGGCTAGGGGTGGGGGGCTTTGGCCGCAGGTCTGATGTGTGGCATCTCCTGTGAGTAGCTGGCACTGCTGACTTGGGCCGTGCTCCCAGGAGGTGACCTTGGAGCCCTCCGTAGCTTTGTCTTCTTGATCCACACACTTAGCTCCAGGTGCCCACACCTGTGAGGATGGCTGCAAGGCCCTTCCCTGACACCTGAGATCCTGTGAAGTGGAAGGGGGAGCACCCAGCCTGAGTGGGGGACATCCAGGATTGGCCACGTGCCAGCCTCAGAGGGCTTCACTTCCTGGGTGTCCAGCCCACCTGCGTCTTCTGGGAAGCTCTCCTTGCCCATTGTCTGCGTGATTCCACTCCAGCTACTTCTCTTCATGAACAGAAATAACGCACGATTCACCAGGAGTGGGCTGAGGGCTCTATTGACATACAACTTTTTTTCTTTAGTGTAGAAGAAGTCTGGTGGCAGCCACTCCAAGGCTCATGTGAACCACTGAGGCAGTTGACCTCACCTCATAGCCTAAAATGACTGCCACAGCTCTGGCCATTGCACTCCTGTTTTAAACCACAGGAAAGAGAAAAGAGTGACCAGGTCCGCTCCTTTTAGGCATTCTTCCCAGAGGCACTAAAGGACATTCTGTTTATATTTGACTGGTGGCAAGGGAGTTTGAGAAATGTCATGCATTAGTTGGGCATTGTGCTGTCCTCCCACCAGATAACCACCAACAAACAAAACCAGGTGTCTGCCTCTCCACAGGCTGCAAATCCATGTCCCTGTCATTTTCATACGTGGCGGGAGGAAATAAAACCAAACCAAGAGGAGGGAACTCGTCTGTGAGTTCAGACGGAGGCAGGGGGAAACAGGGGGCAGAGGCAGAGCTGGCAGAGGGACAGGACCCCCTGGGGTGCCGAGCCAGCCCCCCCCTTCCAGGGGGCCTGGATCTTTCCCATCTTGACTCTTTCTTCTGAGACAGGGACTCTGCTGCCTCCAGTGAGGAGGGCGAATGTGCCCCGGCCAGGCGCAGCCCACCCAGCCACGTGGGCCTGAGCCACCTGCTCTTCCTCCTGTGGCCTGGGGTTCTGCTGCGCTTCCCGGGCTCCCAGGAACCTGCAGCTCCCGGTCAGGCCTGGGTTCCTGGACGCTCGAGTAGCTGTGGAGGGTGAGAAGGTCAGAGGGGGCAGGAGGGGGGCGAACTGGAGGAGAGACAGCGCCTGCCACTTTGCTGATGGGCACAGGCAGAGGGCGAGGACCCACCGGAACGGGGCTGGTGCTTGGGGTACAGAGCCTTGGGGTGGGAGCTGGGCCATGCCAGGTGCTGGCCGTGGGGACTCACGGGGTGACCCAGCCAGCCCCTTTCCTGCTCCTAGAGGCAGCAGCTGGGTTCCCGGGGACCCCCTTCCACGGCCAGTCCATGGAGCTGGGAGGGCCCGACTCACCCCATCCAGGGGCGGTGGATTTGCTTTCCGGAAGCACCATGGCATGTCACCACAGCACCTTGAAACCACGCAGATGGGTGACCTCACGGTGCTGTGGGTAGGGGACCTGGCGTGGCTCCTCTGTGTCCCACCTTGGGAACTTGCTCACTGGAGTCAAGGTGTGGGCAGGTCCATGCCTCTGGGGGAACCACTCAGGCACTGGCCAGAGGCTGTCCCTGGGACTGTGGGACTAGGGTCCATCCCTTGCTGGCTCTCGGCCAGGGGCTGCTCAGTGTCCATCCTCCCCGTGCCTCTAAGGGACTGCCCCACAGCAAGGCAGCTCAAGCCATCCACCCCTCACCTTCCTCTGCCTGCTTCTCCCACCTCCCTTCTCTGCTTTTACGGGCTCTTGTGAGATGTATCAGGGCTACCTGGGTCATCCAGAGGGGTCTAATTTCAAGGTCAGCAGATTAGTAACCTGATGACATCTGCAGAGTGTCCACTCGTACCCTCACTGCACAAATTAGCCAGGGTTAATAGGAAAACAGAACCTATAGAATGTGTGTAGGTAGGTAGGTAGGTAGGTAGACACACAGAAATTTATTTTCAGAAGTTGGCTCACATAACAAGACTTGGTAAATCCAACATCTGCAGCAGGCCAGAAACCCAGGGAAGATTTGATGTTCAAATCCAAAGGTAACAAGGCGGCAAAGTTCCTTCTTGCTCACGGATAGTCAGTCTGTTTTCTCTTAAGGCTCTCAACTGATTGGACGAGGCCCACCATGTTATGGAATTAATCTCTTGAACTCAAAGTCTACTGAGTTAAATGTTAAACATATTTAAAAAAAACTCTCTCCATAGATGCACCCAGAATAATGTTTGACCAAATATGTATACCTTGTGTCCCAACAAGTTGACACATAGTAGCACCTAGTTAGTATTTGGTTGAATATCCAACAGTGGAAATGCTGGGGTGGAGCACACTATTTATAATTCTGATTACCACAGGAGGGATATGACCCAGGATCATCCAGGGTCATCCACCCATATTTGGGGAATAGATCAATGACTCCTTCAGTACAGAAATGTTTTGGTCTTTCATTTGGGATGCTGACCACTTATGTAGCTTTCCAACTTGTTCCACTCTTGTCATTTTTGCAAAAGCTTTATAATTCCGGGGCTTTTTATCAGGTTTTTTTTAATGGATCATTTTGACCTTGGCTTATTATTCTAGCAATCGGAATGATGTATCAAGAATCTAATTTGGGGTGGTGCACGCCCGTAATCCCAGTAGCTCAGGAGGCTGAGGCAGGAGGATCGCAAGTTCAAAGCCAGCCTCAGCAACTTAGCAAGGCCCTAAGCCACTTAACCAGACCCTGTCTCAAAGTTTAAAAAAGTAAAAATAAAAAGGCTGGGGATGTTTCTCAGTGGTTAAGCGCCCCTGGGTTCAATCACCAGGACCAAAAAAAAAAAAAAAAAAAAAGAATATAAATTGGTGTAGTCATCCTTCTCTCCCAGACATCCCTACTTGTGGTCTCCTGCTTTTCACAGTTTTATTTTTTCCGCATGATTTTTTCTACAAAGAACAATGACAGTTGGTACAGAAAGCGGCTCAGTAGAAAACAAATCCTGAAGGTGGGATTCTGAGATTGGGTCACTTATCAGTCAAATGGGTTGGGGCAAAAAAACCCCAAGCAAACCTGGGCAGAGGTTGGAGGGCGGGGCAGGGGTCAGTGCCTCAGCGCTGGCACTTGAACACCAAGGTGCATTGACAATCAGGTGAACTCTGCGGCTGGCTTTTGTGAATGATCTTGGAAACTTTGAAGAAAGAGAATGGCCAGCGCAGGCCAGATAACCCGGGGCGTCATGTGGAAAGCAGAGCAGCTCCGCAGCCGTGGTGAGAGGGCACCGGACTCTCTCTGGGGACTGGCAGTCAGGCCGGACGTGGTGACGGTTTGGTTTCTCGGGAGATGGTGTGCGCAGCCTCAGAACAGGTGTCCTGGGCTAGCGGGGTCCTGACGGGGGGAGGACTGGCTCCCGGGGGCCTGGAATGCTGACACTTGTGTAGACGTGCCTGAAAACCTTCAGCCAACTGTCCCCTGAAACCTCTGGTCCCCATAGTGTGTAGGCGGAGGTGGCAAGAGCTCCTCACCTGGAGGAGACCCCTTTTCCTAAGACTTGCATGTGTGCCCACATCCAGGTGAGGTGGTGGCCAAGCCTCCAGGTCACACGGAATGTGTCTGCAGCTGGAGGAGCTGGGGTGGGACGGGCCACGGCAGCCCTGGTCTTCCTGGGCGAGGAGCCCTTGCCACCTCCAGCCAGGGTCTGGCTGAGCCACGCCCACTGAGTGAATGAACGAACAAATCAACTCATGTTCTGATGAATGAATGTCCACTTCATTGCTAGATGTGGTTGGTCCCCCAAAGATATTGACCTTGCAAAGACCTTACCCAGGTTAGATCCTTGCAAGCTTATCCTTCTCAGGACCTAAACTTGACTCCTGTGACAGTGTCCCATGGCTACTGTGACAAGTTACCACAAACTGAAATCAAGGCCAGTTCCTCTCTCATGGCGCAGGGTCGGGAGTCCCAGCCGGGCTCCTGGCTCAGCGCAGGCCTTGACAGGGCAGGTCTCCTCTGGAGTCCCCGAGGGGAGAAAGGGTTCCAACTTCCCGTGGTCACCTGCACTCCTTGGCTTGTGTCCCCTTCCTCTGTCCCCAAAGCCACTTCTGTCAATCATCATGCCTCTGTGTCCTATTCTGGAGTCAAATCTCCCTCTACCTCCCTGTGTGAGGACACTTGGTGACTGCGTTTAGTGGGGACCTGGATAATCTGGGCTGATTTCCCCATGTCAAGATCCTCGACTTCATCACACCTGCCAAGTCCCTTTGTCAGGAAAGTTGACATCTTCATAGGTTTTGAGGATCAGGACACTGACATCTTGGGGGACCATCACTCAGCTGAGCGCGTCCAGCAACGAGGGGGACACTCATCCACTGGTCCCCATAGTTTGTGGCTGGAGGTGACAAGAGCTCCTCCCCTGGGGGAGACCAGGGCTGCCGTGGCCTGTCCCACTCCAGCTCCTCCACGCCACCTCTTGGCTTGGCCACCACCTCATCTGCATGTGGGCACACACGGGTCACTCTGGGTCACTGCTCTCTTGGCCAGAAAAGAAAAATAAATACGGTCTACTCTGATCTGGCGACACTCACAGAGCACCTGTCATGTGCCTGGCATTGCATGGGAATTAGCTTCTTGCCACCCGAGGCCTGGGGATTCCTATCACCCTGATAGGCATGGGGGGATCAGAGAGGCCAAAGTCTCACCCACGGTCACACAGAGTACGAGTGGCAGGTGGAACCGAGGTCTGGGGGACTCCAGATCCTGTGTCCTCCCCCTTCACGAAGCTACAGACAAGCCCAAGGATGAATGAAGTCTCTCCTTATCTCTGAGCCTTTCCCCCTCAGCCCCAGAAGTTAGCCCAGCTCCTCTGGACCAGCAGATTTAGCGAGAGTCGGCTGGTGGCCCTAGGGATGGAAGGCGTTAGGCTTCCTGGGCTGATCTCCCCCCCAACCTGCTGCCCTTGGCCACCTGTTCCCCCGACGGCTGTCACCTTTTAATAGATTTCTTGGGGAGTGAGCAATTTGTTCCCGGTGCCGGCTCGGTGTCGGGCAGGAAGTCCCTGCAGGCCTGGAGGGTCAGTGAGCAGCCACTCAAAGGCCACTGCTGGAGGAGGACGGTGGTCAGTGCCGGACACTTGACACAGTAGTGCCGCCAATTACCGCCTGCCTGGCTTCCTGCCGCGGACGTGCCCGGGGCCGGGGCTTTGAACCTTGCGGGGGGACCAGCTTCCAGTAAACAACCCAGGGCAGCTGGCAGATTGACAGCGCGACGAGGACACGGGTGGCGGCTGGCGCTGCCTGCTGCTCCTGCTGCGGGTGGACAGGACAGCGGTCCCCGAGGTTGCTGCAGTCTGGCTCAGGGGGACCAACAGAGACTGAGCCTCACTTCTGGGTAGACAGGCTCTGGCCACGTCCCACAGGGTTTCTGGGCCATGGAAGGGATTTCTGTGGATAGGGGATGAGCCTGGGCTGGGTCCCTTCTCAGCCACCAGCCTGGGAGGAGGGGTTTGGAGAGAAAAGCCTTGGAGGGGCATCAAGGCCAGTCCTGTTCTCTCCCGGGGAAGGTCTCAGGAGAACTGGGGGCCAGGTAGGGCCAGGTGCTGGGCTGCCCCCAACCCCATAGGCTAAGAGGAAGGAGGGGTGCCCTGTGTCTAGGAGGGTCAGCCTGTCAGTACACTAGGAGGTGGTGTCCTTGGGGGTCACTGACTGGGGGGCTGAGGGAGATGGAGGAAGGGTCCAGATCCCGAGTTGGCGGGTGGGGGAGGCTGGTACTTGTCAGCCAAGCTCATCCGACTGTGTTCTTCCAACATGTGCAGAAGCCAGGGGAGCAGAGGCGGAGAGCCTGGGACACACACTCGAAGCTCTCACGCCACGCCACACATGTCCCCAGCACACCCACGCCAGCAGCGCTGGGCCACACACTCACACACGGACTCCTCTGCACACTCCCTTTCAGCCATACTTCCTCCTTCTATGGTCAGGGCTGGCTCTCCACCACCCTGTCCTCAGAGAAGTGGCTCTCTTGGTCACTAAGGCCCAGCCACGTGCACGAAGGAAACGGGTGGGACATGAAGTGAAGGTGCCCATGGGTGAGATGCCAGCCTGGTGTCCCCTGGGGAGGGACAGCCCACCCAGCACCCTGCGCCTGGCTGTGCCCCGTCTCCTGCAAGACCCTGGGGTCCGGAGTTGGGGGGCCATTTCTTCTGTTCTGGTGGCCGGATGTGCCCAGCAACCGCTCTCCTCACCACGCAGGACTCTGATTTGCCAAAAAGCAAAGGAGAACTCGAATTGTAGGCGGACAGTTGGGAGGGTCTCTCACTGGCCAAATCTGGGACAAATGGAGAGACGAAATAATTTAAAAACCAGAGTGGATTGTAACATAGAATCAGAAAATCTTGTGTGAGCTTCCATGGGTTCAAAAGGAGGAGAAAACAGTGAATCTGGCTTGAACCACTCGTGCAACTTTCTGAAGGATTAAAAAATTTCAAAATAAAAAACCAGGGGGAAAATAATATGTAGAGAATTTGTGCTTTTTTCCCCCAGTATACGGGATTGAACTCTATCACTGAGCTACCCCAGAAAATAAAAATAAAATATTTATTTTGAAACAGGGTCTGACTAAATTTCCAAGGCTGGCCTTGAACTTGGGATCCTCCTGCCTCAGCCTCTGAAGTTGCTGGGATTACAAGTGTGCACCCCTGCACCCATCATCATTTCTCCTTTCTTTATGTCATTAAATATGCATTGAAAATACAATTTTTTTAAAAAAAATTTAGTTGTTGATGGACCTCTATTTTTATTTATTTGTATGCAGTGTTGAGAACCGAACCCAGTACCTCACGCATGTCAGGCAAGCATGCTACCACTGAGCCATAACCCCAGCCCCCGAAAACACAATTTTTAAAAATATTTTGTGTTAGTTGTAGTTGGACACAATACCTTTATTTTATTTTTATGCGGTGCTGAGGATGGAACCCAGTGCTCCGCATGTGCTAACCGAGTGCTCTACCACTGAGCCACAACCCCAGCCCCCAAAACACAATTTTTTAAAAAATATTTATTTTTTAGTTTTAGGTGGACACAATATCTTTATTTTACATTTATGTGGTGCTGAGGATCGAACCCAGTGACTCATGCATGCTAGGTGAGCATGCTACCACTGAGCCACAACCCCAGACCCCAAAAGACAATTTTTAATGGTCTCATATATTCCCTTATAAATGATTGAGCCATTCCTCCATTGTTTTGATATTAGTTTCTAGATTTTCATTATAATATTGTTATTTATTATCTATACATTATCTATTCTAATAATAAATACACAATCTATTATCCAATACAATATCCAACATATAGCCCACTATAGAATCCAGTATAATTCATGATAAATAACACTATAGTGAACATCTTTGCAGGCTACTCTTTGTCTGAGGATAGATAGATTCTTTGAATGGGGGCTTGGGGACCAAGTGTTTTGAGCTTTTCCAAGGATCTTGGACCATTCCATCCTGAAAATGAGCAACTTTCCAGAAAGCCTGAAGTGCTTCCCACTCCTGTTAGCACATCTTGGCGCATCATCCTAATGCTGAGCACTACCAGCGCAATTAGCGTAATTAGACAAACAGTCTTTGCTAGATTTGAAGTTGGAAAGAGTCTGAGAGGTGGTTCAGCCCCACTGCCACCTTCCTGTCCGTCTTGCTGGCTGCTCTGTGCTGCTGGACTAGGCGTCTCCCTGCATCTGGGGCCCCACTTTGGTGGTGGATGCTCCCCTCCTCTGGCTGAAGCCTCCTGCCGGCCCACTGCCCCTCCGCCTGCACCCACTCCACCTTTGCCTGCCTGAGCTATTGACCACCCAGCCCGCGTCGCTGCTCCCTCTCCTTCAGCAAGCGCTCCCGAGAGGGCTCCTCCACACCCAGGACCTGCACAGCCTCCTGGCTGCGCTGGGAGAATCCCTTTTTCTCTGTCCCCACCCCAGGTTGGTCTTAAGGCACCCACGTGGACGGACCTTCATGCTGCCACCAAGGCCGACAACTGCCACTCATATCCAGCCTTCAGCCTGACCTGTCTTATCTGGTGTCCTGTGACAGCTCTGATGTCCTGTACCCGTCTCGCTGTTCTTCCTGCCACCACCTGGCTCAGGCGCCTTCCCCTCCCCCTGCTCTCTTCTTTCCAGCCCCTCCTGGCCCAGCGCTTCTCTCCCCTGGTGCACAGCACACGGCTGGGGTCGCCTGGTCTCCAGCTCCCACCTGCGCTGGCCTTTGGTGCTGCCGCCTTAGCTCTGCCCCTGCTCCCAGCCGATCATCCCTTGGAAGTCGCCCCGCAGGTGGCGCGTGTCCACTCAGCAGGTCCCACAGGGAATGCCCTTCTCTGCTCCTGCGCCCAGCCCCCTCACCCCCAGAGTCTGTTCACCGTCTGCAATTTCCCTAGAGCATTCACTGACACTTTCCTCCGCTGAGGGGCTGACTTCTTCTCCCTTGAGACTCTGAGTTCCACTGAGCCCGTCCCGGAACCTTAGGATCTCGAACTTTCCTATTTATTTCTGTACCTGTCTCCCTCGGGGGCAGTCTTTCTGTGCCCGTACCGGGTGCAGCATCCTCCATGTGGTGAAGGAGCATCTGAATGCACACAGGGCAGCGGGCTGACTGTGGAAGGGCAAGCCAGGGCGGAACCATGGAGAAGACAATGGAGCTGGACGAGCCTGGGAGGGGTGCGGGGGAGCTCAAGGTGGACGTGCAAGGTCCGTGGAGAAGGCGTCCCTGGACTGCGGGTCAGTGCCTGGTCCTTGGGTGCCACTGCTCAAAATCCCTGTGTCAGGAGGCCATCCCGTTCCTCAAGAGAGGCTGTGGTGCTTCTCTCCTTAAGCACCTGCTGTGGCTCCCCGGGGCCCCTGGGGCCCCTGCTTGGGACAGGCTCCCCTGGGCTCCCAGCTGGCCAGCCTTACCGCTCTGCCTTGCCTGGCCCGCAGCTGCACGGACCTGCCTGCTTTGCTGCAGCCTCGACGTGCTCTGACTTGCAAGCTGTCCCCCTGTCTGGAAGGCTCTTCCCTGCTCTCCACGGCCTCAGTTTCACTTCCTCCAGGAAACCTCCCTGACCGGCAGGGAACGGTGTCTCCTGAATCTTCTCTATGGGAAGAATGAGCCCCATTTCTGTACTCCACCCTCCAGGGCCCAAGACGGTCTTGACTCTCCCTCACTGTGTGGCCGTGGGCCAGGCTCCAATCCTTCCCAGTTTCAGTTTCTTTTCTTTCTTTCTTTTTATTTTTTGTTGTTCCTTCTCCAGTGAATGGTTCCCACCTGCCATTCCTTCTCTCCGGGGTCCGTAAGGGAACCAGACTCACAAGGTTTGGGTGAGGAGCAAGAACTCTGGGCTGGGTTCAGCCCCAGTTCCCTTGCTAAGCAGCTGTGTGACCTTGGATCAGGCAGCTCCTCTCCCATGTGCAAGTGGGACATCTCATAGGGCGGTTGGGGGGATTCACGGGGTGGTGGCCTTGGGAGGTGCTTAAGACAGCACCTGGCACATCGGGAGGTTTCAATGAACAGCTGTAACCAGGATGGTTAAACCAAGGAGGGATGTGCTGTGGAAAGGGAGGGCAGCTCGCGACTTCACTGTGGCCGGCACAGGCCTGGTGAGGACAAGGGGAGCCCACTCCTGCTCAGCTTCCCCTGGGGCTGGCACAGTCAGGGCCCACCCAGCCCAGGCCCTGCCCATAGTGATTGGGCTTCTATGGGTCTCAGACAGGCCCCAGAGTCTGCTAAGTGCCCCAGCAGACTCTGGGGCAGATGCCACGTGTCCGTGCTTCCTTTCCACTGGAGCTGTGTGTCTGCCGGCTGCGCAGCGAGGCTTGGCATCTGGGTCCTGGGCCAGGGGCCCTGGAACCTGGAGCAGCTGCACTAATTCATGCAAAGGAAGGCGCCCAGGTTCGCTCTGTCTATTTATAGCTTATTTATGAAGAAGGAAAAACAAGGGCCCAGTTGCCATAGCAACCAGGAGCATCATGGGCTGCTTTCCCTGCAATGGGAAGATGGCCAAGTCTGCCTGTGCAGGGCACCCTGGGATGTGTGTATCCTGACAGGGGCCAGGGCTGGGCCTCCAGGCGCCATCCCACTCTGGGTTCCTGCGCAGCCTGAAGACGGGTGGGTGGACGCTGCTGCTTGCCTGGCCCTTGGAAAATCTAGGGTGATGCTGGGACGGAACGCCCCTGAATTCTCTGCGTGGAATGCACCTTCTGCTTTCCTGGACTTGGGCTAACTCTGCCCGCTGAGTGCCCACCTGCTACCTCAGGCCGACTGGGGAACTCTTCCCTGGTTGTGTCTCTGACGGCACTTAGCCCATCGGCACAAGGGCTGTGATCTGCCATGGAGCTAGCACAAAGCCTGGCACCCACGAGGGACTTAATGAACACTGAATGAATGAAAAAATGAGTGAGGTGTTTCTAGTTGATGGGGCAGATGTGGTGACGTAAGCACTGTAATGTTCTCTCATTTTACAAAAGAAGAGACTGAGGTTCAGAGAGGTAAAGAGACCAGCCTAAGGCCACACCGCCAGTCATTAACTGAGTTGGGGTGGAAGCCCTGGAGGATTAAAACCTTGCTTTTGCTCTGGAAAAATCCCTGGTAATGTGGTTGAGCCTCGACTCGGCTATTTACCAGCTCTGTGACGTTGAGCCAGTGATTTCACCTCTGCAGACTTCAGCGGCCTCATCTGTAAAGCGGGGCATGATACCTGGTCCTTAGGGACAACAGCTCCCTGCCAGCAGGCTCCGCGTCTGTCTCTTGCTTTTTTTTTTTTTCCCAGTGTTGGGCATGTTCTAGAAGGCCCCGCCGATCCTGAGGTCCTGTGTATAAGTGGTTAAGTTGGAGCTCATGTCGTCGGCTGATTGGTTAACTATGTTTTTTGGGAATTGAGGCACGGAGAGCCTGATGAATCTCCTGAGGTCACAGCCACATCCAGAAGTGGTAGTCACTGGTCAACCGGGCGTGGTGGAATGGCCACGGAATAAGAGACTGTGTCTAGACTGAGAGAAGGGCATTCTGGGCTGGGCTGCAGTCCCAGGGAGCTGCAGCCATGTTGGGACAAGGAGGCTGAGCAGGAGTCCTTGTGTGGAGACCTGAGGTGGCCCTGTAAGGTTACTGGGGAGGCAGTCTGCCCTGGCCCAGGGCTGACTAGTTGGTTAGGTCTGGGGCTCAGTCACCTCCCAGTCCCAGGCTGCCTGGAGGCTCTTGGTCGCCCTCTGCTGGGCTCTGGCTGCCTCTGCTGGGCCACCTCCAGAGGCCGCCAGGGAGCGATGGCATTTCTCAGCTCTGTCTGGCAGGGGAACCATACCAAAGAAGCCCAGGTAAGAGGAGAGCCGCCTGCAGACACACCACACTTCCCTGGCTTCTTTGGCTCCCGACAGACCCTATGGCAGGACACAGCTGTCCTGTCACTACCCTCGGCTTCTCTTTACTGCAGCCGAGGAAGACTCATTCTGGTTCCTAAAAATGATGTCCACATGTTTTGGCTTAATTTTGTCTTTTCTGTGTCTGTCCCTCTGGACGTCTTGTCTCATAAGCTCACAATCTTGGACTCTCTAGGCTTCCGTTGCACCCCATCTCTACCCTGTGTGCCCCTCTGCCAGCCCCTGAGTACTTCTGGGGACTTTCTCTCCTCCTCATGAAATGTATGAGTTGGCTGTGGCTGTCACAACAAAACACCCCAAACGGGTGACTCAGATGACAGAAGTTCCCTGTCTCATGGTTCAGGTAGTTAGAAAAGCAAGGTGACAACAAAACCAAGTCCTTCTGAGGCTGTGAGGGAGAATCTGGCCCAAGCCTCTCATGCATGTTCTGAGGGTGTGATGGTGACCTTTGGTGGTCTATGTTTGACACATGTCACCCATCGTCTTTGTCCTCACATGGTGTCCTGCCTGTGTGCTTTACATTCCCCCTCAGCTCAAGTTAGGTTGGATGAGAATCCACTCTCCTAACCTTACTTGAACGTGATTACCTCTGTAAAGTCTTATTTCCAAATAATGACACATACTGAGGAGTAGGACTTCAAAATCTGAATTTAGTTTCCTTATTTCATAAAAAGACCCAGAGATGTAGCACAAGTGAATTCAACCTTTGGCAAGTATTTCTTTTTTTTTTTTTAAAGTATTTATTTTTTGTAGTTGTAGTTGGACACAATAACTTTATTTTATTTTTTTATATGTGGTGCTGAGGCTCCAACCCAGGGCCTTGAATGTGCAAGGTGAGCACTCTACTGCTGAGCCATAACCCCAGCCCCCCCCTCCTTGCAAGTATTTCTTGACTATATGCCTGTGATAGACACTGGTTTTAGGCACTTAGGATGTCATTAATTCATTCATTTGCACATGGAATCACGTGTGACACATAATAGGTGCTCAATAAATATTTGCTGAGTGAATAAATTAATTCTTCTGTTAGAGGCAGACAGGTGTGAATGATGGGAACATGAGGTTGAGATAATAATTCTATAAACGGGGCCCGCTGTGCTGATCCCCATATGCTTTATTTTCTAATACACAATTTCCCTGCAGCTCTGCCTGGCTTAAGTGGACAGGTCATGTCACATTCTTCAGCCAACTACCTGTTGTCTGCAGGAGAAATGCAGGCCTAAAATAATGTCCTCAAGAGGAACCCAAGTTATCCTGAAGGGGGAGTTTTTCTTTTTTTCTTTTTACTTTTGAAAGCATTTTTTTACTGGTGCATAATAATTATATATAATAGTGAGACTCATTGTGACATATTCATGATATAATTTGATCAATTTTACTCTCCAGGACCGGCCCTCACGCTCCCCTCTCCCTTGACAGTGTCCTCTTTCCCTTTTCCAAACCCTTCAATCAACTCATTCCTGTTACCCTAAGGGGCATGTCTGAAATCTTTCTGACTTGATAGCAAGAATAGGAGTTTGAAGGGTGGGTGGTCTTTGCACTGCCTCAGTTCCCAGGAACCTTTATAACAACTTCACAGTCATTGAGGCTGTCACTGACTTACTATGAAAATTTGAGCATCTTATCTCACCCAATGAGCCTTAAATTCCATTAGCAAAATTATTTCAATTTCAGAGCTACCTCCTAGAGTTGTTGGCAGGAGGAAATTAATGTATTAACAATAACAGCTATTTCTGAGAAGCTGCTGTGTGTCAGTGTAGATGGTTTCCATGTATAATACAGCAACCTTTTTTTTTATTGTTGGTCGTTCAAAACATTACATCTAACTTGATATATTTCACAGTTTGATTCAAAAGGGTTATGAACTCCCATTTTTTATCCCGTATACAGATTGCTGAATCACATCAGTTACATCAATTACATTTCCATTGATTTACATATTGCCATTCTAGTGTGTGATGAATTCTGCTCTCTATCCTATTCTCTACTATCCCCCCTCCCCTCCCCTCCCCTCTCCTCTCTCAACCCCCTCTACTGTAAAACACTTCTTCCACTTGTATTATTCTTCCCTTTCCCCTCACTTCCTCTTGTATGTAATTTTGTATAACTCTGAGGATCACCTTCCATTTCCATGCAATTTCCCTTCTCTCTCCCTTTCCCTCCCCCCTCTCATCCCTATTAATGTTAATCTTCTTCTCCTGCTCTTCATCCCTACTCTGTCCTTAGTTACTCCCCTTATATCAAAGAAGTCATTTGGCATTTGTTTTTTAAGGATTGGCTAGCTTCACTTAGCATAATCTGCTCTAATGCCATCCATTTCCCTCCAAATTCTATGATTTTGTCATTTCTTAATGCAGAGTAATACTCCATTGAATACAGCAACCTTTTAAAGATCAAGATAAAACTTACATAATAAAATTCACTATTTTAACTATTTTTTAAAAATATTTTTTTTGGTTGTAGATGGACACAATACCTTTATTAACTTACCTTTATGTGGTGCTGAGAATCGAACCCAGGGCCTCTTCACATGCTAGGTGAGTGCTTTACAACTGAGCCACAATCCCAGCCCTATTTTAACTATTAATTTTTTTTGTAATTGTAGATAGACAATATGCCTTTATTTAATTAATTTATTTTTTTTTGTAGGTGGTGCTAAGGATTAAACCTAGTGCCTCACACATGCTAGGCAAGTGCTCTGCCACTGAGCCCCAGCCCCAGCCCCGATTTTAACTATTTTAAGACATGAGCTTCAATGTTTTAGCATAGTCATATTTTACGCAACCTTTACCACTAACTCCAGGACATTTTTATCACCCCCTCAAATGCTGTACCCATTAAACAGTCACTCCCTAGTCCCTCCTCCCAGTCTTTAGCAATTTGCTTTCTGTTTCTATGAATTTGCCTATTAGGGACATTTCATATATATATGTGTAAAATATGGAATATGTATGATTTTTACATACATATATATGAATATCACTGGAATTGTGCAATATGTGACCTTTTGTGCCAGATTTCTTTACCTTACATAATGTTTTCAAGGTTCAGCCTTGCCATAGTGTGAATCTGTGCTTCATTCCTTTCTATCGCTGAATAATATTCAGCTATATGGATAGGCCACATTTTGTTTATCCACTTTTATAGATATTTGGGTTGTTTTCATTATTTGTCTATTATGAATAACGTTGCTGTGCATATTCGTGTGCAAGCTCTCCGGAACATGCTCCTTCAGTTCCCTTGGGTGTATGCCTAGAGGTGAATACTTCAGGGCAAGGCCAGATCCTTTTCTGGAGCAGTTGCACCATTTTACATTCCTGCCAGCCACAAACGAGAGTTCTAATTTTTCCACATTCTCTCCAGCCTTGTGATCTTTTCTCTTCCTGAACACAGCCGTCCGTCCAGTGGGTGCAAAGCAGTGTCTCACTGTGATTTTGATTTGCGTTTCTTTGGTAACTCATAGCGTGGGGCATCTTTTCATGAGCTTATACTTCTTTTGAGGAAGGCGTTTGTTTCGGTTGACAATGGAGAGAACAGATTCAGAGATCTGAGAGGACTTGCCCAATGGAAGGAGGTGGTGGAGCTGTGTGGGACTTGGGGGTCAACGTCTCAGAGCCCCATAAATGGTAGAAATAGGTCTGGTGTAAACCTGGTGGCAGGCGCTTTTACCACATTTTTTCCCCCTCCTCCGCGCCACTCGAGGCGCTGTACATACACAAACATCTCTGAGCCTCTCTAGGAATCAGGACTCTAAGATCAACCACTCGCCTTGCAGGTTGTCCCTCCCCTTCAGCCCTGGTTGCTGGCGGCGCCGGAAGTGATCGGCTGTTTTTATTTGCCCCGCCTCCGGCCCGGAAATACTTTCTTGGAAAGATGGCGGCTGTGTCGGTGTATGAGCCACCGGTTGGAGGGTTCTCTTTTGAGAACTGCCGCAGGTTCGACCGTGCCCCGGGTCGCGTTCTGGGCGGGAGTGGGAGTGCCGTGCCGGGGTCGGAGTTGGGCCACGGCCACATCGGGAACGTGCGAGCGAAAGGAGGATGACGGGGCCCGGGGCTCGTGTGACTCAGGGGAATCGGCCTGAGCGTGGGTTTTTCTCGTGGACGAGTCGGGCCTTTCATTTGCCCAGCGATGCGGGACACGGTATCTGTCTCCCTCAGTTTAGGCGAGTTGTCGGTCCTCTCTGAGACGCTTATCTGAAAAAAGGGGCGATAGGGCTGATGGTGGGAGGATTTATTGAACAGATAGGGGTGACAGCAGATTATAGTTTTCCTTTTCCCGAGTTCCCAGGACTTTAGTGTGGTCTCTCCATTAACTCTCTTGTTTCCACTTGTGCTCTCAGGAATGCCATCTTGGAGGCGGACTTTGCGAAGAAGGGGTATAAGCTTCCAAAAGCCCGGAAAACTGGCACTACCATCGCGGGGGTGGTCTATAAGGTAAGCCCGGGCAGGCTAAGAGCCGCGGTGACGGACTGATAACAAGAACCAGGCCACTTGAACTCCTTTGTCTCTTTCAGCTGGGTCTAGAAGGGCAAATATTATAGAGAGCATCAGGAAAAAGTCTTTTTTTAAAAAGAGACTGCTTTTGCCAGGACGTTTTGTGTGCTTACAGGTGTATTCTTTCCTCACTTAGGATTTTGATTGGAGGATAATCTGCTCTTTCTTAAGTTACTTTAGGAAGCTGGATGGTGTCACGGAAGAGCACAAAATTTGGGGTTAGGTCTCACGTTTTTATTATGCTTCCACTTTGGGGCAGTTCATGTTACTTCTGGTGGCTATACCTTTTCCATTCATCAGATAAGGATACTTCTTGCCTTAAATTGTTGTAAAGATCAAAAGGGATGATGAATAATGTTTCAGATGAAAAGCGACATTTTTAAAAAACAAATTGGCAGAGGTGCCTATTTTAATGGAAAAATTTCTGGGACTTAAAGGAGATTTTTCTCAGATTAGCTCTGTGATTTGTAAGGAATTCACTGAATCTTAATAGAAAATGGGAGTGTTAATTCTTAACACCTACTCAGGATTCAAGCTGTAATGTTTATTAAGAAGCCTTTTGTGGGGCAGGAGTTGTGGCTCAGTGGTACTGCGCTTGCCTGTCATGTGTCAGGCCCTGGGTTGGATTCTCAGCATCACATATAAATAAATAAATAAAGGGAAAAAATCCATTGGCAACTAAAAAAAGCAGTCTTTTGTTAATCCTGAGCATGTAGAACAGTATTTTTTGGTGCTTTTTTTTTTTTTTTTTTAGAGAGAGGAGAGAGAGTGAGAGAGAGAGAATTTTAATATTTATTTTTTAGTTCTCGGCGGACACAACATCTTTGTTGGTATGTGGTGCTGAGGATCGAACCCGGGCCACATGCATGCCAGGCGATCGCGCTACCGCTTGAGCCACATCCCCAGCCCTTTGGTGCATTTTTGGTGGTATGGGATTGTGGGAGCAGGATATGACTAACATTGTTTTCCTTAACTGGAAAGGAGAACTGTGGCTTATATGTGTAAAATTGTTTAAAACTTTTTTTTTTTTTTTTTAAATAGGATGGGATAGTTCTTGGAGCAGATACAAGAGCCACTGAAGGGATGGTTGTTGCTGACAAGAACTGTTCAAAAATTCACTTCATATCTCCTAATATTTAGTAAGTATTGATTAGTTTGAGTAGCTCTTAAATTTTCAAATGTCAGGGATACAATTGAACTTACTATCATTCTCCCTGAAACCTGTTGTTCAACTTGTATTTTCTATCTCCTTAAAAGGTTATTACCACCTACCTGTCACCTAAGTTATTTATAAGTCCTCTCTTTAGTCTTAAGTTAATTTGGTAGCCAGTTCTGCCTTCTGTATCTTCAATCCATTTTCTTCTATCCCTCCCTCTGTTAAGACTGACATTTGTGTTTTTTTCTCAACTGGAATATTGGAGTTGTTATTGTTACTCTTCTGCTCTACCAGACTTTGTAAAACACAAAGATCTGATTTTGTCCCTTTTCTTTAAAAAAAAAAAAAAAAAAACTTTTCAGAAGACTTTTCACATTTTCACTTTACTTGTAGGATAAAGTCAAAATTGTAGCATGACATTTAAGACTCTGTACAGTGTCACAAAAAGATTACCTTTCAGCCTCTTTTGGCTGCCATTACCCCATGCTCCAGTTCCTCTTGTATTGTCCCTATTCCCTCGTACCCCTATTCCTGTTTCCCTTATTTCTAAGTTGTATCACCTCTGCATACCAGTCTCTTTGCTTAGAAATGCTCTCTTTTCTCTGCTTAGAGAGGGGTGTGTTTGTGTGTGTGTGTGTGTGTGTGTGTGTCTCTGTCTGTCTGTATCTGTGTATGCCTGTGGACCAAACCTAGGGCCTTGGACCTGCCAGGCCAGTACTCTTAATACCGAATACATCTTCCAAACCCCTTGTATAATGTTTTCATTCTTCCAAATCCAGTTCATAGAAAACCTTTTGTTAATGATCAGAACTAATCTCTCCTCTAGTTTCTCAGAGCAAGTTATACTTATGTTACTATACTTTATTATGTGGTATATTACAATTTTTGTTTGTCTCATCCACTCAGTTTGGGAATTAAGAATCAAATTATATTTTCTATTATAGGTACTGGGATTTGAACCCAGGGTTACTCTACCACTGAGCTAATTCCTAGTTCTTTTTATTTTTCAGTTTGAGTCAGGGTCTCTTTAGATTTCTTGGAGCCTCGCTAAGTTGCTGAGACTGGCCTTGAATTTGTGATACTCCTGAAGCTCCCGCTTCAGCCTCCTGAGTCTCTGGGGTTATAGGTGTGTGCCACTATACTTAGCTTAAATTACATTTTCTTTGTTTCCAGTGCTTGGTATTATGACTGGTATCTGGTAGTAAATACTTGGCAGATATTGAATTACAACACACCTTGCTTTTTTGTAGCACTGGATACATTTGTAGTATTACAAAAATATGCACTCTGTTAGATTCATAGAAACCAGTGATTTTGAAATGTTCACTGGGCTGTAGAAAACATATTTGAATATAATTGGATGTGTATTCTCAATTTTGGGTTTACTTAAGATTGATTAGAGTAATTGCATTGCAGATAGACTTAAATCCTCTCTGTATACTTGAACTCAGCTTCTAATTGAGACTCCTGGTAATTGAATGTCAGCTAAGTTTCTCGTGGTATTTTTTAGTTGTTGTGGTGCTGGGACAGCAGCAGACACAGACATGACAACCCAGCTCATTTCTTCCAATTTGGAGCTCCACTCCCTCTCTACTGGCCGCCTTCCCAGAGTTGTAACGGCCAATCGGATGCTGAAGCAGATGCTTTTCAGGTAAGATTCCAGGACAGGGATTTCTTTAGCATCTTTTTCTCATATGTTAGATACTTAGCCAAGGGAAACCTGGAAGCTAGAGAAAAAACATTTCGAAGTACACATTTTATTTCAAAAGTCAATTGTTATTAAATAAAAAGTCATTTTAATTTCAGAAGGCATTTGATAGTGAATTTAAATTTATGGGGTCTGATTCCCCCTCCCCAATAAATCACAGGCATCCAGGTGAGTAATTTCCTGAAGTAAAATGATATTACAGGATAAAAGCAATCTTTTGTTCATGGTAGGAAAGTAAGAGCTGGGGGAACTTTTGAGTTTGTCCTATAAATCTCACCTCTCCACGTCCAACACACAGATGATTTTTTTCTTCTCCCTCTTTTAGGGGCTAAATAACAATGCAGTGAATAGTACTACTTGTAGTTGAGTGTAGTGAGTAAGTATGATAATATTGATATTATCTGTCTCTTTATCTGTCCCTTAATTCCATTCTAGGTTCTGTGTTAAAGTGCTTTATGCCTGTTCCCACTTTATCCTTTAACTGTGAGAGAGGGGCTATTAACTGTCTCCTGTTTATAAATGAGCAGACTGAGGCTTATAGACATGTAGTGAGTTGCCTGAACTTCACCCTATGCTGATGCCAACCTATGAGTAGTTTTCTTTTTTCTTCTTTAATAATCACATCATTACTTAATGTTTGTGTAGGTCTTGACAGTTTTCACATCTTAAGTCCATTTTCTCATTTGCTATATGTAAGGGAGGATTGCCTCTTTATTATATTATTTATTATAGGGGAAGTAGGCTGGGCATTTGTTTTGAGTTGGAATACTGACTTCTTTTGTGACCTGCCTCACTTTCAGGAGTTTTCTTCTTTTTTTTTTTTTCTCTTATATGTGGAATGGACATCATGATACCTAGAGATTTTTGTGAGAATTAAAGGAAAGCATGAATAGAAAGATGATGAACTAGTAGGTCATAGGCCATGGTCTTTAGAGGAGTTTACTTAGGTCACATGGCATTTAAAAAAAACAGTGGCTAATAATTTATAAAGTTGGAGATTTGAATTAAAAATACACAAGTTTCTGGCTTGGAAAAGAATTCAGAAAGATGTTCTGGAACTGAGTGGTGAATATCACCTTAGATGTAGGAGTGCCCTGTCACAGTTCCTCCCTGGCTCAGTTCTCTCTGTTTCTTATATGGCTGTTGCCTTGAGGGTCCTCATCTACATGTCTTGCTCTGGCTTCTCAGTAGTGTATATGCAGCAAGGATATTAGTATAGTTTCCATTTTACAGATGAGAAAATTAAGACTTGGCGTCATGTGGGTAGGAAACCTATTCTACCTAATTCCTGCTCTGGCCGTGCTGAGCCTTTGTGTATATAATCATCATTATGATCCAGGAGAGTTGTTGCCAACCAGTTAAATTCTTAGCTGTATTGTGAGTGGAACTTGTTGAAGCACACCTACTGAGTGCCAAAGACATTTGTGGATTTTAATTTTAAATACAAAGCTCCCTCTGGTGGCTAATGTGGTTCATTACATTTTAAACAATTTTCAAACTTCTAAAGTTGCCATAAATAAATATTGTATTTCAAGATTCCTTGCAAGGTCATTTAATGTGTTTAGCAAAATAGTTTAGCAAGTATTTTAATCATTCTTCCTGGAATATTTCAGGAATTCTGAAGTATTTTTTTCAATGTTTTATAATTTTTAGGTCAATAACACTTTGTAAAAATTAAATTTTATCAAATAGTTTTGAGAGGAACATGTAAAAATTTAATCCAGGGTTGTTTAGTCTTTTATGCCCTGTTGTCATTTTTGGTGAGGTACATAGAGTGAATCAGAGTGTTGAAAGGCACTTTGGTTCAAGTTCCTTCTACATCACTGCCAGCTAAGTGACTTTGGCAGTTCACTCCATCTTTTGTCAACACAGTTTCTTTCTCAATAAAGTAAAGATACTAGTTTCTGGCTCTCTGACTTTTGAGGGGTAAAGGAATAAAGAAGCAAGGCTTATGATGGTGGGGGGGGGTTGCTGAAAATCTTTGAGATGTATTTTTTCATTCTATACTTATACTCTCATATTTACATATTAACAAGAATGGCATGCCATTGTGTGTGATATTTTGTAACTTACTCTGTTCACTTAATTCTGTACTGTGCATCTTGTTCCTCTTAGTAGACAGCTTAGAATCAGGAGCTTTCCCCCTTGAACCCATGGAGGAGTTCTAGAGATCTAGAACCTCTTGAATTACAAAAAAACCTCTGTGATCTTGTTGGGGGAGGGTTCCAGAGTCTTAGTCAGTTTTTCAAAGGGGTCTGTGGAATTGTGTTTAAGAACCATGGATCAATATTATAATTTTTGGTGCCTGTGGACCAGTTGCTCCCTGCCATATGGCCTATGTTCCCTCTTCAGGCTTCCTCTAAGATTCTTTGCTAATATTGAATTTTTTATTTAAAAGTGGAAGATTCTTTTTGAAATAACAGTTTGGTAATCAAAATATGGGGGAAATACTGGACTTGACTAATCTGTTCACCAAATGCTTTTTGGTGTGTAGCTGTTTCTCAGTCTGAAACTATGACTTTTTGGTCTTTATGTTAATTTATTTGTATCAGTTTCAATGATTATATCATATGGCAAGTTCAGTGTGTGTGGGTTTTACTTTTCTTTTCAAGGAGGTAAGGCTAACAGCAGAGAAGTTTAAATTCAGCATCTTTATCCAGCATAGCAACTCTAATGGCAGGTGAACTGAATACAGGGAAAATAATATATAGAAATGGTAAATAAACCAACTGTGTAAAGAGTCCAGAGGAACAGATAATGTGACCAAGTGGAATGAGGTGGGAAATGTATTTCTCTGTGTTCCTGAAAAGGCACGGCTTTGTCCTATGGTAGGAGCAGTGGTTTAAAGGCTTTCATGGAGTTATTATTTATGTTTCTAAATGATGAAATGCTTTCCTTTTATTCAATGTGAGCTTATATCTGTGATTTGAGTTCAGAGGCAAGATATTTTTGACATGAGCCATTTTCCTGTTGTGTCTGTGATAAGGTTGGTTTTTAGAAGAGCTGGGTAGCTCTTCATTGTTATCTGCTAATCACAGAGAGGTGTGAAGGCGACAGTGCTTGTGATCTTTGGAGTAAGCTAAACTTGCTCTCAGACACTGAGCAAGTACTTAATGTCTCTGGGTTGATTTTTCTCTTAAGTGAGAATGATAGTACTTTTGGGGGCAGGGGTAATACTTGGGATTGAATCCAGGGATATTTTGCATATCCCCAGATTCTTTTTTTATATTTTAGAGACAGGGTCTCACTAAATTGGTAAGGCTGGCCTCAGACTTGGGATCCTCTCACGTCAGCCTCCTGAGTTTCTAGGATTACAGGTGTGGGCCACGAGCCTGGCAATAGTGTGCTTTTTAAAAAAAATTTATATATAACAGCGGAATGCATTACAATTCTTAATTACACATATAGAGCACATTTTTCATATAATAGTGTCCTCTTTTAAAGGAGGCTGAGGCTGAGCTGAAATGAGGTATGTGGAGTACTTCACACAGTATACCACATAGATGCCCCTCTAATGTTAGTTCCCTTCTCTTTTTTGTTCCCATAAAAGTAATAATCCCTTAATGAAACAATATAAGAAAAACTTTTTATTTTCTGAATTCTCATGTAGCTTTTGATTAAGTTACAGTGGTGCCATGCAGACTGATGTTTTTTTCCTTATGCATACTCTCATCACCAGGTATCAAGGTTACATTGGTGCAGCCCTAGTTTTAGGAGGTGTAGATGTCACTGGCCCTCATCTCTACAGCATCTATCCTCACGGGTCAACTGATAAGTTGCCTTATGTCACCATGGGTGAGTTTGATGTTTTATTTATGTTTCAGAATTCTCCTATTGCCAGGTTGGTCTCTTGAAGTGTGGTATGTTTCCTATTAAAGGAGGCAGTGAAATTCAGTGCTTTGATAAATATTTATTGAATGCTTATTATGGATTAAACTTGATGTATGCAGACAAAATTTAGAAAAATTCCTTTCTATGAGGAGTTTTTTTTTTTAGAGGAAGCAGACAGTAAGCAACTATAAAATACATTTATAATGTTAGGAAGCAAAAATACTGGAGAAAAAAATGCTTTTTCCCCCTCCTTGTGTTTATTATACAATGATATTTTACAGTAGTAATGTATTTTGGGGAAACTGGGTCAAGGGTATTTGGGAACTCTATTATTTCTTACATCTCTGTATAAATTTACAAAGATGAAAACAAAAAGTTAAAAGATACATACAGCATAAGAGTACTTTGGAGAGGTGGGCAAGTGAGAGGGTGGAAGGTAGATTGCAGAGTTAAATAGGAAGGTTGGGGTAGGTCTCATGATGAAAGTGAGATTTGAGTGGAAGAGCCCTCTGGGCAGATGGAAAGGTAGAGTTGAGGCCTCACTTCTGAGCATGACTGGTATATGCAGAGAGTGGTTTTCTGTTTTTTAAAGCTGTGAGTGACTGTGGTCCCTCTTTACCGTTTAGTGTCTGAGAAATCATGAGTGTTTGATTCCACCTTGAACCTTGATTCCCTCAGCTGTGAAATGTCAGTATTGCCTACATACCAGGTGCTTTTCACGACAAGGAGCTGTATATAGAACATCTGCTCCAGTGTCTGGCCTATAAATAGTAGTAAATCTTTTCAGATCAGCTTTTTATGTTTGTGTTTCAGCACTGCTAGATGAGAGAATTTTCTTTTAATGATCCCATTAAAAACAACAACAACAACAACAAACGAGTGATAAAATTATACTTAGAAGGATTAGGACTTTTCAGACTCTAATGTTTTTGTTAAATATCTGAGTTAGATGGTATAAATCCCAAATTTGAATAGTCATGCAGCTGGTATTTTTCCAACCACTTATGTCTGGTTGTCTTGACTAGCTAGAAGTCTGCTGCCTTGAATATTGGAAATTGCCAATTTGAGACTTTGCTCTCCCGTTGTGTTATTTAGCTTCTTACAAGGTTTTCTACAACAGATGTTCCCTGTTTGTTGGAGAGAATGATTTACCCTCAGATACCATAGGGATGGAACTTTGTAATTATTTTAAAATCAAGATACTTAGAGTAATTTTAGAATTGCTTTATTCAAATGTAGTTTTTATTTCCATTAAAGTATTGCTTTTATGTCTCCCCATCTAGGACTTTTAAGTGGCGGTAAAGATAGAATAACCTTTTCTATTATTTTTTATTTGAAAAATTTCAAACTTGGCAGAAAAATAGCATACACAGAAAAGTTGACAGCATATAATGAATTATTTACCCAGATTCATCAGTTGTTAACATTTTACCTTACATACACAACATCATCATTGTCTTTATCATCATCATCATCATTATCATCATCATCATCATTATTACCATTATTTTTTGTGTTTGGAATCACTTGAGAGTAAATAGCTCCCCACCTCTAAATCTTTCAAGGAGTTCTCTTTTATTACCTGGATAAAATCATCAATTTCAGGAAATTTAACATTAGTACAAAGCAGTTTCATTTTTAAAATGGGAAAATTAAATTAGTTTCTTTTGTTTTTGAACTGTAATTTTTTGTAACACAAAGCTAAATTTAGGAAAAGTTGTTGACAGTGAGTAGTCGCACGGATGTGAGTCTGCTTATTTTACCTCTGAGACCTGCCTTTTGCTTTGTTCTCATTGCAGTGTTTTTTTTTTTTTTTTAACCTCCCCAAGTGTGGTTTGACTTCAGAATGATGGGTATACAGCTCTGGGTTTATAGAATACTTTCTTTTGGAAACACTCCTGCCAGGCATGGTGGTGCCTATAATTCCAACAGCCTGGGAGGCTGAGATAGGGGGATTGCAAGTTTGAGGTTAGCCTGGGAAATTTAGTGATAGCCATTCTATTCTCAAAAGTAAAAAATATAGGGCTGGGATTGTGGTTCAGTGGTACAGTGCTCGCCTAGTGAGGGTGAGGCACTGGTTTTGATCTTCAGCACCACATAAGAATAAATAAATAAAAATAAAAGCATTGTGTCCACCTACAACTAAAAAAAAAAATGTAAAAAATATAAAAAGGGCTAGGGGAATAGCTTACCTGGGTTCAATCTCCATACTCTGCCCCCAGGCACCCCCAGAAACAAAGAAAAAAAAATGGAGCAAAAAAGAAACAAAAATTTGCTTTTGGGGGCTGGGGTTGTGGCTCAGTGGTGGAGTGTTTGCCTAGCATGCCTAGCACGTGTGAGGCACTGAGTTTGCTCCTCAGCTCCACATAAAAATAAATAATAAAGGTTATAAAAAATTTAGAAAGCGTTTGCTTTGTAATTCTAAACTGGATTGGAAAGAAACAGCAGCAGTGTCTGATTTAATATGCAATCACATTGTTTCTTTGAGATCTTGTGTGTTCATTCACTCATTTGTGTATTGAGTGCCTTCTGTGTAAAGGCACTGTAGCAGACAGCGATAAATGGAGGGCCTTTGCCTGCAAGATATTCATCATCTAATAGGAGACAGTGGTAGATGCCAACTAGGATAGTAGATAAAAAGAACAAAGAGTGAGTGGGGCTGTGGGAGAAAGGGTCACTTCTAAACTATGGTCATTTAGGAAAAGCTTCACTTCCCTTGAGCTGAGTCTTGAAAGGGAGAATAAGGCTGGGCGTGGTGGCACACCCCTATAATCCCAGGGAGTTTGGGGGGCTGAGGCAGGAAAATTTTAAGTTTGAGACCAGCCTGGCAACTTGATGAAACCCTGTCTTAAAAAATAAAAAGGGGGCTGGGGATGTGGCTCAAGCGCACTCGCATGCACGGGGCACTGGGTTCGATCCTCAGCACCACATAAAAATAAAATAAAGATGTTGTGTCCACCAAAAACTAAAAAGTAAATATTAAAAAATTCTCTCTCTAAAAAAAAAAAAAACAAATAAAAAAAAAATAAAAAGGGCTGGATATGTAGGTCAGTGGTAGAGCACCCTTGGGTCCAAATTCTAGTTCTGCCAAAAAAAAAAAAAAAATCCCTTTACTTTTATCAGGTGTTTATTTAACATCATTTGGGCTGGGCACTGGGAGTGTGGTGATCATCACTGTGCCACTTCAGCACCTGTAGCCTGGAGGGCAGATGGACATTAGATGAACACATCTTAATCTAAAAGAATGCACAGTGATAATTCCCCTAGAGAAGAATGATAGTCACGAATAGGAAGAAGCTGGGCACAGTGGCACATGCCTGTAATCCCAGTAGCTCAGGAAGCTGAGACAGAAGGATCAGGAGTTCAAAGCCAGCCTCAGCAATTTAGTGAGGCCCTAAAGCATCTTAGGAAGACCCTATCTTTAAGTAAAATATACAAAAGGACTGGGGATGTGGCTCAATGGCTAAGTGCCCCTGGGTTCAATCCCCAATACCAAAACAACAACAACAAAAGAATAATAGGAAGTAATATGTGGATGATAGATGTTTGGTAAGTCCTTTCTGAGCAAGTGACACTTTAACATTTTCTAATGAAAGTAGTTTATGAACATAACAAAACACTCAAGAGGGACAAAGAAATGTTTGTTTCATGTTATTCCTCCAAAGTCATCAATGTTAGGATTCTTATTTTTCCTGGGAAATGTTTTATGATACACTTTCACACAACCCTTTCTCTATGATCTATCATCTATCTGCATGCATATTTGTCCCTTATGGAGTACACAGTGTTTCTCCCTTACAGTTAATTTGTTTTGAAAAGGGTTTATAGCAGTGTGTTTAGATATATGTCATTTCTGTAATAGTGATCATATAGAATCACTCTCTGGCTATACCATGGTTACTCACCCATTCTTCTAGTAATGAATATTTTGATGCTTTGGTTTTCTTAGCTTTGCAACAAAGTGCCTTCATCTATTTGCACAAGTACATGCTTGATTTAGATAAATTTGTAGTTGTTTAATTTCTAGATTGGGATATGTTCATGTGCCAGTCAGAATTCTCTGTTATAAGCAGTAGAATCACCGGTGATTTAAGGAGAAGACATTTTTTTTTTTTTCCCAAAGGCTAGCAGGTCCTGGTTCACAACAAAGCTGAGAGGGCAATAACTGGGTTTGGGGCTAAGAGTAGTGTAAAAAATCATGCTTCTGTATCAGCTTTGGCTGGTTGGGGCAGCTAGTACTGGACCTCAGTGGCCTCAGAGCCAGGGGTGTCTTCTGTTTTCCCTCTTGCTGCCAGAGGGCTCCTTACAGGAAAGGGTGGGTACTTCTGATTGGTCCAGTTCAGCCTCCCATTCTTGTGTGGGTGGAGTTCCCCAGACAGGAAGGAAATACAGCTGTTGGGCAGTCCCAAAGAGTGACAGATGATAGTAGAGTGCTTTATGCTTTTTTGAGAGCTATTGCCAAATCCTAAAAGATAACTAGTTTACTCTTCCACTGAGAGAACACAAGGATGCCTTTCTGTTGCCGCCTTATCAACAATGGGTATTTTTGTCTCTGATAAAGTGAAACAATGGGAAGAAATAACATTTAAGCTAAGATCTGATGGATGAATAGGAATTAACTGCCCCACTCCTGCCCCCAAAGGAAAGGCTCTTTAGGCTCTGTATGATCTGTGTGACCAGGGAACAGATAGGCCAGGGTTTGCTGGAGGTAGATGGGGGAGGGTAGTATACAGAGGGAAGCAGAAGCAGCAGTGGGGAAGGATGAAGAGGAGCTGTGCTGTGAGTGTAGAGCAGAAGCGAAACTGAATACGGCCTTACATGGACCTGGTGCTGTAGGCTGAGCTGTTTGATTTTGTTTCTGGAGGTTTCCACCTAGTTTTCAAGCCAGGTAGTGGTAGGTTTAGATTTGCTTTTAGAGCAGTCTGATAGCTATAGAGAGCATTGGCATGTGGGAGGCTGGGGGCAGGGAGATGCATCGTAGCCAGAGATGTTGAGGATGTGATGGGTCCAGAGGCCATAGGGATGGCCCCTGTCATTACAGAGACTTCCAGAAACCGGCCAGCTCTTAGGCTGGAAGGCTGGATCCTGGGATTGTGGCATTGATTTTCCGTTTTCTTCCTCAGTGCCAGTCCCCTGCTGTCTCTTGTCTGCAGTGTTGCTGTAACTCCTCCACCCGGGCCACTTCTCTTTCCAGTTGATCCTAAAACCCCTTTTCCCGTTGCATTTCCTGTTAAACCTCCATTGTACCTCCCTGAATAGCTACCAAGATGACTTTTGTCAGAAATGACTGCTGCCTGGAGTATCTCCCCTGTCACCTAAAGTCTAGCCCCAAAGCCCTTCCCTCCTGGTCATTTAGGCTTGTGTTGCAAGTCCCAATTCGAGCACTCCAGCCTCTGCCAAACTCTTTTTTACCTAGCCCTTGTCCCTCTTGCTCCTTTAACACTCAGCCATCACTTCCTCCCAGAGTCCTGCAACTCAATGAATATTTGATGGTGAATTAATTTTTTCATTCTCTAAACTTATTTGTGCCAAAGAACATCTGAAATTCAGCTGCTATTCATTGTTCACAGCACCCCTAGAGTTGGTTTAAATTGACTTCTGTTTATGTGGCCTCAGGTTAGCTGTAAGAGACTAGAACAAAGCATTGTTTGCAAGACATGTCCTTTTTTGGTCGTTGTTGAAGCTTAGTATTATTTTAAATGTGAAACATATTTATGCAGTGTCTCTGTGCCAAAGTCTGCTGGGTGCTGTCACATTATTTTCAGTTAAAATTCCATGCAAGGGATTTTGTTATTGCTGTTTTATTGATGAGAAACCTAAAGCTTCGAGATATTTAGCAAATTAGCCAATATCATTCAGCCTGCAGGTGGCAAAGCTGGGATTTGAACCCTTGTCTCTGTTAAGAAGCCCTGGTTCAACATAGCAACTATGATTTTATTTTATTTAGTAGTAAGTTTTGTTTCTGAATACTAAAAATATTAATCCAAATTCTCAATGGGCATTTTGTCCATATTTTCAATTGCTCTATGTGTAGATTTTGTACTCTGCATGTTAAAAACCATATTTATTGGGCCTTTCTTCCTAATGTGGCTTTGATTTTTGTGTTATTTTGTCTTTTCCTTCCTCTTCCTCTTTCCCGCCCCTTCCTTTGTTTTTGAGGGCAGCTGGACATAGAGATCTCCAGAATTGCCAAAGTTTGATGGATTTTGCTTTAATTCATTTAATTTCATGAAGAACAGATAAAATAGGGCCCTCCTGAATTCTGTGCCTCCATGAGTTTGACTTGAATATTTCATCTGAATTCTCATGTTTTGTTAAATTAGGAGTTTTTTTGTTATGAGAAATAAAAGCAAAACTGAAAAACTTTGTAATTAACCTTTTTTTTCTTTTTGAGTGATTTGACAGGAAGAGCTGGAAGCTACAAATTATTCCTAAGACAAGGGTATCTAAATTTTATCTACTATGGGCTCATATTGGCGACTAGCCAGGTGCCTGAGGGCTGCCTTCATTTACATGATTCCTGGCTGCCCACCCTGTCTTGCTCATCTTCAACCTGCAGGCGCAGCTCTATCTGCATTGAGTGCTGGGTCCAGGAGCCCACTGTCTGAGGACTGGCCTTCCTGAGGGTTTCCTTGGGAGACAGATACATTGAACACATCATGGTGTGGCCCTGTCCTAAAGCCGTCTTTGTGGACAGAAGGGTGACCATAAGAATGGCAGCACTTATTTAGCTGTAGTACTGGCAGCTGTTGGGGGGGTGGTACTTCACTGATTTAATCTTTGCCAAATAGAGATGAGACTGCTCTCATCCTTGCTTGAGGAAACTGAGGTTCCTGGAGATTTCTTGCCAAGTTCATGCAGCAAGGAAGTGCATGAGTGGGAATGGGAACCCTAGGATTTCTTTCACTTCTCTTTAAGAGAATAATTCAAGAGACTTCGGTTGATCGATTGTGATTGTTGAAAGCTGGGAGAGAATGACGTTATTAAGAAAGGGAGAGGGGCTTTAGTCATATTTTTTAATAGACAAAATGTGAGTTCTTTTAATTCTCAGATTAATTAGCTTATTCTTTGAACTTGGCAGCTTTTCTTTATTAGGCAAACTGAAGTAGTGTCAGAAGAAGCTTGGGGACCATCTTTTGCTATTAGTTTGGCAGTGTTCCTTGTAGCAGCATTGGCAAGGTATATAAAATTTTTATTTTTGCCTGCTTATCCACATAGAGAATTAATATGAATAAAATTTCAAGCATGACATTCCTGGAAATGAGGCCCTTGGACAATTTAGGAATACTAACTTGAGGAATAAACATTGGTATGCACCATTAGGGAAGACTTGGGGTCACTGCCAGGGCCATCCAGGTAAAATTCTATCTCCAGATAAACTGGATATACAATTTCCTAATTACTAGAATGCACAAACCAAGTCCCAGCTTACAGGGCCCCTGAGCAGTTAAAAAGATGCGGGACAGAAGAGGAAATATACCAGATGTCTCATGGCTTTGCCAAAAGAATCCTAGAATTAAGTTGGAACATCAATAGGGGGTTCAGACTTGCCGTTTTCCCTGCATTTTTACACTAAAGTGAGACCTTTGTGCAGATATTTTGATGTCTCCACATGATTTGATGTTGAAAGTTCTCCTGTGTTAGATAAAATTAGTACTCTCATGATGACACATTTTTTTCATTTTCATTTTCATTTCTTAAATCAGATGTGAATTTAGCAGCAGCTGTATTTAGTTCATGGACCTTCACAAGAGCCTCCTCAGAGGACATGTGTGTGGACTTTATAGCTGTGGTGTTGCTGGTAATTCTTCATTCCACAGTAGGGCCTCATGTAATTGACTGCTGAAGAGGCCCTGGAAGCATGTGTTGCTGTGGGTATTGAAGTGTGTCTACCTGCCAAGGGCTGTGGGAGGGAGGAGCCGGGCCGGTTTAGGAAACCTCATTCCATTGGAAGCTTTGCTCAGACAGCCGTGACTGACTGCTCAAGAGTGGGCTTTTCCGTAGCTACCAGAGGTGTAACTTAGAACTCTACAAGAAGCCCTGGAGCTTGGAGCCTCAGATCTGCTTTTTTTTTTTCCCCCCTATAAATATTTATTTTTTAGTTACAGGTGGACACAATGTATTTACTTTATGTGATGCTAAGGATCAAACCCAGTGCCCCATGCATGCTAGGCGAGTGCTCCACCTCTGAGCCAAAAACCCACCCAGAGATCTGCTCGTTCTAAAATGAAGTTGGTGCAGTTTGTGGTGGCCTTTGTTTGGTTTCTTGGGAAGGCCATAGGTTCTTGGGGTGCTGTGATGCCATGGCGTATGTGAACATACTGTGCAAATCACTGCACTTGATGTGCAAGTGTTGGTCTTGGCATCGCTTTTTGAGGCACCATGGCTCAGTTGAAAGAGCTGGTTTTTGGAATCAGTCTGGGTTCAGATCTTCAGTCCAAAATCACATTAGCTATGTGCCTTGATTTCTTGTCCTGTAAAATTGTAGTTAGAGGAACTGGCAGGGGAAAGGTATGAGGATGTGTGAGATACTGTATAAGAAACAGCACATGCTAGAAGTTTAGTGCATGGTGTTTTAATATTTTTTAGTGCCACCATATTCTCTGTGTGTAGTTCGATGTACAAATATTTCTCTGGTACTTAGTCTTGCTTTGATCAATATAAATAAGGGGCATTTTAAAAGATTTAAAATGTACAATTCATAGGATTTTATATCTTAAAATTCATGCTGCTGTGGAGTGCCAGGAAGAAAACAACTGAGAACCAAAAGCCCATGCAAGTTTAATTGTATCTCTTGCTTCCTGGTTGTTGCAAAGGTGGTACTAAGCCAATAGATGGTGCCGTTATGTTAGGAAATGAGAAAACATTTAACAAATTCATCATATTGTTACAGAGAAGGTAATGTACTCAACGTTGCCAGTTCTTAATCTGTTCTAATCAGAGTGGACTTTGTTTTTGGTTTGGTATTTAAAAAAAATTGAACATCTCTTATATATACATAAAATGGTAAAATATAGAATTAATGTGTAGTGCATTTCCCTCTTTTTTCCAGCTCAGATATTTTATCATGAAGTTTTATCTTTTCTGATTTGAATTCAGTCCTTATTTCACTCTTGCCAGGAGTGTTTTTCAGAAGAGTTAAATGAAATGCTCAGTTTTTAGTTTGTTCTTTAGACCCCACTTTAGGGATAGTGTGGTGAACTAATTTTTCTTTACCTGCTCTTATCTCACAATTGGATCTGAACTGGCCTTGCTAAAGAAAAGCACCTTTCTACTTTGTGGTCTGGAACTTGCTTTCTTTTATTCTCTTATTGGTCAGAATGAGTGGAAAGTCACTTCATGCAACAGCAGGCTTTTCCCTGGGTAGTGCTTAGAAAATGATGTTTTAATCAGCTTTTTTTTTTTTTTGCTGTGGTGACCCAAAGACCTGACAAAAACAATTTTAAAGGTGGAAAAGTTTATTTAGCTCATAGTTTCTGAGGTCTGAGTCTAAAGATGGCTGGCTCCATTGTTCTGGGCCCAAGGTGAGCAGAACATCATGGCGGAAGAGTGTAGTAGAGGAAAGCAGCTCAGTACATGGCCACCAGGAAGCAGAGATAAAGTACTGTGCTCACAGGGGCAAAATATATACCCAAAGACATGCCGCCAATAACCTTCCTCCTTCAGCCACATCCTGGCTGTCTGTGGTTACCTCCCAGTTAATCTGTTCATCATGGATGAACGAACTAATTAGGTTAAGGCTCTCATAACCCAATCATTTCACCTCTGAACTTTCTTGCAGTCTCACACTTGAGCTTTTGGGGGACAACTCATATCTGAACCATAACAGTTGGCTTTGCTATCATTCAGAACTGGGTTCAGATTCCCACTTTGCCATTATTGGCTGGGTGAGTTTGAGTGGGTTCCTTCATCTCTCTGAACTTAGCTTTTTCCCATTTCTGAAAAGGAGATAATACCATCTAGTCTACCGAGTAACATAAAAAAAAAAGTCTCTGCCTCCCTACTTTTTTTTAGTAAGTAGGATTTCCTTTTGTTTGCATATAAGCTCTGTGGGCAAGATATTCCTTAATTTAAGATTAAAACTAGGTATGCTTTATCAATGATTAAAATCTCTGATCCTTTTATTCTCGAAGATCCTGAGAGACATAAAACTTGGAAAAGGCCTGCAGAGTAGACTGACCTACAATTTGGGAAGTTGTTTTGAAAAGCGAGCCAGAGTAAGGGATGCCTTGCGCTTGTGCTGCACGAGGGTGCAGGGTCTGCCCTGTGCCACAACATGCTCAGTGGGAGCTCCTGTTACTGTGGGCCTGCCACTGTGGGAGACAGAGGAGGCACAATGTAAGCCATTTTTTTCATCCTCCACGTTAGCCCATAAACATAGGGTTAGGTGGTGCTCTGTTTTGAGGGAGCATTTTCTCCCCATACCTATGGCATTTCAGTTAAATGCATTAATAAAATAAAACTTTCACATTTTAGGCCTGAATGCCGCTGATTATTAGTATTTTCTTAGGAGTGTTTATAAACTATCAGGTCCATGAGATGTTGCAATTGCAATTATAAGAAAAATTCCTGTTCCCTTCAAGTAGTGTTTTAAATTATTTACTTAGAAATTTAACTTCTCTTTGACTATATTACATTGCATTTAGACTAGGAACTGTACTTTTTGAGAAGTTCGTTTTGGAGTGAAAAATGTTGGATGATTTTAAAATGTATTTTTAAGCGTATGAAATGGGAAAAAATTTTTTTAAAGTCATTGGGAATAAAAGGTAGACTCTGACATTGAAGTACATTTGCTGATGAAAAGGAAGCATTCTTTCCCCTCACGAGGGTTTAAATGTAATACTCAGTGCTTACTCAGGAGTGAAAACATCAAATTAAACTGTTTATGCTGACAAAGGACAAATCTGGATTTCAGCAAGCGATGCAAGATTGTCTGATTGCTTGGTTTGCCGCATACTCAGAAGCTTTTGGCCAAGGCTTATAATGAAATACATGCATACAATTAAACCATTTAGTCTGTGCTCCATTTTACTGAGCCTTGAGAGGTGCTCCACTGCTCTCTAGTGGCTGAACACTGTCCCCCGGCACCAATGTTGTTTTATATTCATAAATCAGCTCTTCACATGTTGGCATTGTTGGTCCTCGGAGCAAGCACTAGTATCAGGAGATGAGGCCTTGTAGCAGGAATGGAGTGAAAAATGACCCCCATCCATGGGTCTCTGGAAAGCACCAAATTTTCCCCAGGAAGAGTGGCCAGTTGCCTAACAATGAGCAAGTGTGACTAAGCGCTCTGTCAGGGAGAGCTGACACTGATGGATTAGAAGTTCTGTGGGTGACTCCTTTATCGCTGCATATATCTTCCACCTTGGCAGGCCATGGTGGCAAACAGGTCCTTGGGTGCTTAAAATGGACTGCTCCTTAACAGAAGGAGCAGCTTTTTTTTCCTGTAAAGTTCTGGTTAAATTGATTTGGGGAAAAACAGTGGGAATCCATATCCTGCTGCTTCTTCTCGGAACTTTGTGACTTTGAGAGAAGAAATTTTGAAGACCTCTGTTGCCATTAAAGCTGCCAGCCTGGGGACTTGTCGAGAACAAGTGTATAAAATTGCTGCTGGAGAATGGGGAGCTTGTTTTAAAGTCATTACAATAACTAGCTTTTATTGAGCTCTTACTATGTCCTTGGCATTCTGCTTTGCTTGTTTCATCTTGTTCATTCCTCACAGCCGCCCCTTTAGGAAGGTGCGCATGCTCGTATCTCTTTTGTGTTGGGGAGGGAAACCAGGGCATCAGGGCACTGCACTGCATGGTTTTGGATCACTTTGTGCTTGAAGGGATGTTGCCTCCTGGTGTAGCGTAGCCAACTTGTGCTTGGAGTCCCTGCCCAGGGAAGCAGGCAGGGAGCATCAGAGTTGTGCCCTCCTATGCAAATGTGTGATCCCAGAGCCTGCACCCTACTAGGCCCAGGGGAAGTCACTTCTGAATTGTGGCCCATCTGTATTGTCCTACACAAATTAGTTTAAAGTAACTGAGCATCAGTTTCCTTTTCTATACAATAGGGCAGTACCCTAACACTTGAATTTAGGGTCAGAGACCCTTTGGAGTTTTCCTCTTCCTTAGTCTGAGAGTGAGCATAGATCTTATTTAAAAATGCAAATTTCTACCTTCCAGTTTTCAGATCCTTGTTTAAAGAGTTTGATTAGGCATCAGGTTTTAGGAAGTAACTTCAGTCTTTTAGTATTTCTTTAGCATGACTAATAACAGATGATGGAATTGCTAAATTTGATTTAGCATTTCAAGGAACTCTGATATGTAAAAATAACATTAAAAAAAAATACAAAAAACACTGGCCAGTTCAGATTTGCCTTGACTTGAATTGTTCTTTCAGGAAAAAGTTAGGTTCGAATTGAACTACAAGTTGAGCACCCCAAATCTGAAATGTTTCCTAATCTGAATCTGGGTGCCAGCATGACTCTACAAGTGGAAATTTCCTCGGTTGACGCCCTGTGACAGATCTCATCAAAACTCAGGCACACTAAAAATATTGTATAAGTTTACAATCAGGCTACGTGTCTCGGATGTATGTGAAATAAGTGAATTTTTTGTTTAGAACTGGGTTCCATCCTTTGGATTATCTAATTATGAATAGGCAAATATTCCAAAATCCAAAACAATTCTTGCATGAAGGATACCTAGTGAGTACTAATGCTGATAAGATCAAAAGCATCTTCTGAGGCTTTGGATAAAAAAGAGTAATTTTTTTTTCAGTGTGGCTATTTTAATATACAGTACTCTTAGAACAAGTACTGAGTGGCATTGCTAATCAGTGAAATTTTAGTTAAATGATCTAAATGATTAAATACATTTTAATCATTTAGATCATTTAACTAAAATTTCAGTCTTGCTTGAACTTCTAAGCAAAAACCACACAAAAAAACTATATCCAGATGTGTGTTGATCATTCTCCTGAAATCTGAACAAAAAGGAAGCTTGAAGGCATGCTTTTTTGGGGTGGGAAGCTAAGAAAAGATAGCTGCTTCCAGTCTTACTTGCTAATCTTGACTTAAAGCATTTGGCTTTGCTATTTAAGAGCAAACATGGTAGAATGGAAAGAATACCACACACCCTAAATTCAGATAGATCTGGCTATGAAATCCCAGCTTTGCTAACCACGTGATGCGGGTAGGTTCCTTACCTGAGCTTCAGTCTTCCCTGTTGTAAAGTGGGGCTGCTGTCACCTGCCATGTCTGAAGAGCAAGCAGAACTGGTAGGTGGAAGTGTGTTTTGAAATGCTCAGCACCGTCCGTGTCTGTTGCAGCTAGCTGCACTGACTGTACTGTTTGGCACTGTTTGCCAGAGTGCCATACTGGATAATTGGGGTCTAGCTCTTTGCCAATATGCGCACAGGTCTTTATTACTAAGGTGACTTTTTTTTAAGTTGTAGATGGGCATTATGCCTTTATTTATTTATTTTTATGTGATGCTGAGGATCGAACCTAGTGCCTCACATGTGCTAGGTAGGCTCAGTACCACTGAGCTACAACCAAGACAGCCCCAAGGAAGCTTTCCTAAGACCTCTGGTAAAGAGAGGCATGATGTATTTATTTGTATTGATTGATTGCTGTCCTACTTTGGGACTGTTGACTCATGCATGGATTGACCTTCAGGCCCTGTATAGAAATTTCAGGAATAAGTTGTTGCCATTAAAGATGTGACAGGTAGCAAGGTGTTGGTATTTCGGGATCCCCCCACTCACCTAATCATTTAACACTGTTGGGTTGTCTCCCAGTTTATACCTTAAAAAATTGCAAGTATACATGCTCTTTGAAGGGAACACACACACACATACACACACACACACACACACACACACGCAACAATATGAAAGTAGCAACACTCAGAAATGAGCATATTTTGATTTGTTCTTCCAGGTTTCCATAGTATGTATCACATAAGCATACCTGTTAATATTGCATTGGAACATATTTTCTACCACTAAATACTATATCATGCATATCTTTCCATTGTCTATACCCCCAAACCTTTGTTATGTTTAATGATTTGTGTATGTAGTTTATTGTTAAAACTTTATACTTATCTCTAGGTTGGCTTTTTTGGGGTGTGTGTGTGTGTGTGTGTGTGTGTGTGTGTTTGTTTGCTAATCTATAAACGATGGTCTTTTATATACATGACTGGGTACTTGTCCGTTTTTGTTTTTGGAATAACTGCCCAGCAGTAGCATTGCCAGCTTGGTGGGTGTGTATAGCTTGTTAAATTCCAGTTGATGTTTCTCAGTTCCTGAGAGGAAAGCTCTATGCATTAGTGTTTTATTGTGCCCATTTTATTACACCTTTGTCAGCACTGACTTAATCTTTGCTAATTTAAAAGGCAAAAGATGGTATTTTATTTCAATTTATATTTGTTTGATTACTAATGAACTATATTTCTAAATATGATTTTTGTGAACAGTTGTCTTTTCTCTGTTGGAATATTGATGTTATATATCTGCAAGCTCTTTTTAGTTATTAATATTCTGCGTGTTGCACGTATTTTCTGAGAGCTTATATTTTACTTACAGGAATTAGTGATTTGTTTTTAAGCCAATGACCTGTGATTCGTAAGACCAGATATTACATTTTAAAAGCTTGACTAGAGATATGGACCTTGAGGCTTGACTGCTTGGGCCCCTGCTCCTGAAGGTCAACAGATGGGGGTGACCCCCAGCATCATGTCAAAGGTCTGTGGATGAGTCAGGCCCTGGGAGTCAGCAATGGAGCAGTCTCTTTCTGGGCCTCCACAGGGTGTCAGTTGTAGGAAGAGTCTTTTAATGAGCACCTGGCTGGAGCAGCTGAGGTCAGGCAGTGCCGGTCTGAGTGGTTGCTGCAGATCAGGGCATGCAGAGAATGGCTTCTTGGCCCTGCTGGTGCTGGAGGATTGAGTTGCATATTCCCTTGTTCTGATCTTCCCATAGCTTGGCTCCTGAGTGGGTTGGGAGTTAGGAGTGGTTGAGCAGGGTGCCCAGTTGCATGGTGAACTTGGAGGAGAACATTGTGGGTGGAGGAGGCAAGGCGTGGAGTGACTAGTAGGTAGCCATCACAGTACATGGTGGTCTTTCTGAATGCTGGTTACTGAATTGCAACTTGTTTTTCTGTTTTAAGAAGCTTTGTTCTGGAAGCACCACTGGCTACTTGGTAACTGTGGATGGGCTGAAAAAGGCAGACATGTGGAGGTTGCCAAGGAGCACCTATACACAGACTCCTGATGAGACTGGGAGTTTCACTAGTAGGACCACAGAACTCTTCAGAAGGGCAGCCCACTCCTGTGATAGTGCAGTGGTTTGGATCAGACTGGGACATAGAATAAATAGCACATGGTTTTGTGGCTTTAAATCCTTTTATCCCTTTTGAAAATTGAACCTGCTTTACATATACCTTTTGTCTCTTACCAGCCAGGTATGGTAAATTAGGCAGTATGTGTTCTTTTGTATGTATCAAGGCATTTACAGCTCTCATCACTCCTTAGGGCCAGCTCAGAATGCCCGCTCCTTCATTTGGCTAGTGGGTATGGGGGGTCAGCTGTGCCAGGATGGACAGTTGCAAGGATGAGAGGGATGAACACCCATGGGGCAGAGTGGTGATCAAGGAAGGCTTCTGGGAGGAAGCGATGTCTCAGCTGGGGTTTGAAGGGTGACCCGGAGTTCCATGCACTGTTATGGGAGCAAAGGGACGCCACATACCAAGGCATGAAGGCTTAGAACATCATAGGCATTTAGGAAATGAGTGTCCTGTGGCATTGGTGAGCATCAAGTGTGTGTGCTTTGGAGGGAGGAGTGGGTTGAGAAAAGCAAGATCTGATCATGGAAGATAGTGGGAATGCGCTCCTCAACTGTGTTATTGCATACAGAACTTTCTCTTTTTTTTTAAAAAATGTTAATACCTTTATTTCACTTATTTATTTTTATGTGGTGCTGAATATCGAACCCAGGGTCTCGCCCATTCGAGGCCAGCGCTCTACCGCTGAGCTACAACCCCAGCCCCCACATACAGAACTTTCTGTTTGAGAGAGTGACATAGAGACAGGAATCCTTCCTCTATGCTTGTTAGTCCTGTAGCCCTTGACAAGACTGTTATCACTTCAGTGGGCTGCTAGGGGGATGACTGAATGACAAATACATTGTGTGATGTGGCGTGTGCCTCACATAGGGCCTTAGTTGTTTGCCCCTAGGCTGCCTTCCCCTCTCTCCCGGGTGTGCATTCTGGAGTAATGGCATCCGGCTTTGGATCCTGGCAATGAAATAATGGATGACTTGGTATTATAGTTTATGGGGAAAATGGGATGTAATATTTTAATGTTTTGAAGGTTGCATGTCTGTTGATTGATTGTATTTGGTCTGGGTATGGGACCAATATGTAGGAAATGTGAATAAAATTATTAGAGAATTCTGGTCCCATTTGTGTTTGCTGCCTCCTCCTCTTCGTTGTTGCTTTCCCCTTGCCTTCTGTATTGCATTGTCTTGGAATTACCTGAGCACTTGCATCTCATTGTCAACTGCTTTGGGCATCACGGTGTTTGTGAGTTCCCAGCCCAGTTTTCTCCACAGCAGATGCACTTAGTTTCCCAGATGCCTGTTGATAGTGGCGGCCATCGCCTAGTACTTCTGTGTATTTCTAAAAAGGGGGCGCCAGAGTCCTCCTTTCCTAAAAAGCTAGGCACAGGAGCTCATTTGTAAGTGATTTAGAGATTATCTTGAATGTTGAGTATTCCTTTCTTTTCAGGTTTTTTTTTTTTTTTTGGAGGGGGTTCACTTTTAGGAAGTTTCTGCTTTCCTGAAAATTTCTCAATACTGTGTGTGTGTGTTTGGGGGTCAAGATGTAAACAGGGGAAGCCAGAATGCATTGTAGCAATAACCTGGTGTCCTTCCTGTGTTCACCTACTCTGTCAACTGTTAAAACTTGTCTTTGATACTGTGGAGTGGCTCCCTACACTGGGTAGACCTGCTTTGTTCCAAGAGTCTGGGGACTTCAGTATGTCATTTCCACTTCGAGAAGTTTTGTCTGAGGTGTTGTTTCTAAGCAGGATAAAAATGTTTCTGACAAAGGACAAATTATTCTGTTGAGATGGAAATATTTTTTCTTTTCTTTATGAATGAAACTGAGCAAAGGAATATATATATACCTAGGAAAAAGAACAGAATCAGGGTTTTTATTGTGGAAGTGACAAAAGAAAGGAGAAAACCTAGCCAGTTAAGTGTTAAGGAAAAATGTCTTTAGATGAGCTTGGTTTTCTCCTTCACAGTAATTTCTTATAATTCTCCACAAAGTTGTTAGCAGATACCTGGCTTTGGATTTCTGGGCTCTGGTTCCTTAACCCTTTGGCCTCTGGGATAATCTTGGGCCTCCTAGGAAAAGGCAAGCCTGCTGTTGGCTACTGTTCAGGAATGAATATTTTGTATCTAAAAGTATTTTTTTTTCCCTTCTGAGATTTCCTTATTCTCAGTTTTCTTGTTCTTCCTGTCAACTATTCTTTGCTTTGTTTTATTTTTTATTTTATTTTATTTTTTGAACTAGTGAGACTGAGACTGATTCTCATCTGTGCTTTAAAGCAGAAACTTAGGTTACTTTTTCCTCTCGACCTCTAAATCTCAGAGTGACTGGTGACTTACCAAACATTGGTAGGATTTGATGCCAGTTCTTCATCTTCAAGGACATATTTACTTTGAAATTCACTGGTTAGGTTCGGGTACATTTTCTCTGTATATGTTCTGGTTCTATGTTTAATTTTTTCCCTTTTCCAAAGGGCTTCTAATATCTCTTTAGATTAGAAGACCACTTTAGGTTTTTTTTTTCTTAAGGAGAAAAAGATTTTGAGAGGGGAGAATGGGGTTTGCCTTTTGTACCCAAAGCCTAAATGAATAGTCATTGCTTGTAATGCTGGGCTCCGCTTGCCGCTTCCTACGGCTCGAGACGTGATGTATCCAGTGCTGGGGAGGTAATGATCCTCAACCGCAGCAATATTCCATAACAGGAGTATCTGTCATATTCATCGGGATTACCATGTTCATTGATTTGTGTCTGTAAATCTGCTGTTTCTACCCTTTAAATTTGATCTATAATTGGACCTCCTTAAATGGTTCAGATAAGGTAGTCTGTATTTTCTCAATGCAGTGTTGCTGTCAGCTTCTCCTTTTTCATTATACATTCAGCAGACTTGATAAAATCAGCAGGACACCTCATTTGAAACTGTTTAATCGCTGCCTCTTTCCTTTGCTAAACCATTGAGGTGGTCAAGCGATGTACACAAATCATTTTAAATAGAAAATATGGTTTTCTCTGTGACCCAGCTAAATAGATAGTGTTATGCAAAACAAGTTAAAAAGTAATAAATGCCAAAAAAATCTTCTAATTGGAGTAAAAAATTGTGGGCAACTCTATCCTCTCTCCAAAAGTAGAGTATCCTGAAATATTGCTGGGACCCTGTACAGACAAGATGATGATTTCCTAAAGATTCTCTGGTTTCTGAACAAAGCAAGTTTACATTTTCAAATAGTGCCGAGCTGCCTTTTGCATTCGTTCAAAGGGAATCCGTACTTATTTGAAATGCCTTTACATCCTACTTTGGTAGGGATAAATTTGCTATCTGTTAATATCTATGCAGTGTAACCTTTCAGCCATTTGCTATTGTAATAGTAAATTTTTGTTTCTTTGTCTGTCATTTTGTCTACTCAGCTGTTACTCTTCAAAGTACAAACTAAAAATAATAGCTCCAAATAAATGCCACATAATAAAGTGTTTTACAGTTGTAGCTGGAATAACCTGGTGGCTGCTGCTCGCAGTCCTATTACCATTGCTGGTGTGGGTAGTTTCTTCCCTGCATGTCAAGGTGACTCTACCAGGGCCAGCTCATTAAAACAATGTATTCTTCCTAACTGCCTTGGTATTTAGCACTGTACCCAGCAACCGCCGGGCCACAATGTGGAGCACAGCTTCACAGCATAGGATATCTGAAATTGTGTGGCATTTACTTTTTGAAGAAATACAAATTCTCCATAACCTCATTTTCATGCTTCAGCATTTTATTGTGAATAATTTACAATTAAATCCATCAGTAGTAGAAGTAGGCCCAGTTGCAGATTTATCTAAGTTAGTGATAAGTGTGACTCCAGGTGTTTTGAAGAGCACTCTTTTTGACCCTGTCGATGTGGCCCTATAGGATTGATATTTACACTGTATTTGAATGTGATACTGGGACTGTTTTGCTTTTTTTTGCTGTCCTGAGGTAAACTCGATATGGAGCAGCTGGGAGTTGGCAAAGTACACTAAAAATGCATCTTTTTCTTACAGGTTCTGGCTCCTTGGCAGCAATGGCTGTGTTTGAAGATAAGTTTAGGCCAGATATGGAGGTATGTAAGTCCCTGCAGTTTTATTCTTTCAAATATTTTTCTGGTTGTGTTGAACATTTACAAATTGATTGTCAGTTCCTCCAGAGCTTGTATAACCCTGTTGTTAGTTACAGTGCTCTTTGGCATGGATGGAAGGAATATTTGCTGAGGAGACTGGCTACTCAGGAAGGCATCTTTTTGTAGCAGCCCTGTCATGCTGTCCCTTGGACTTAGGAGCCAGCACTGTTGAGCAGTTTGCTCTGGGCTTCGGGCTGTTTAGAACTCTTCTTGGCTGTAGATGCTGCTGCAGTGTGGAGTGTTTTCTTGTATACTGAGATTTCTGTGTCATGATAGCTCAAAGTGACAGATTTTTCTGTTCTTTCTAAGAATAGAGCAACTGTGTACATCTTTACATGTCATGCAGACCTGACCTGAAAATGGGCCATTTTCAAAATCCCTATAGATTGTTCAGCATCTGGCAGAAGAAATGAGACAAGATCATGTGTGTGCTGAGTCTTCTCAGGGTATAGTGGCTCTAGTGTCTAAAATATATTTATGAGATACTTTTACTATGTTTTCTTTGGTGGTGGGGAAGGAGGTATCTGTGAATGATATTCTATATAAGTGTGCTTTAATGATAGATGTGCCTCTTCATTAAGCACCCCCCGCCCCATGGAAAATAGGTCCTCCAATAACAAATCCACAGATCTTCCATTGCCTCTCTCAGAGGAGGGTTCAGTCTGCTTGGATGCTCAAGGTACCACATTGTACTACATTATTTCTCTACTGTGTATCATCTGTGCCACTAAACCAGCATGTAGGCACTTAAGTCCTGGCGGCAGCCTTCATCCTCTGCTTTTGGTTTTGGGATGGTTAATTTTTTATTAGTAAAATAGACAGTTTATGAGTGGTTTACCCCATTTCTTAATATATTTGTTTCTGTTATTTATGACTTCACAGTATTTTGGTTTGGGAACCAAAGGATTTGATGAAATTACTCTTTGATAGTGCTTTATGCCTAGTCGTCTTGGGGAAGATCACATATTAAGGATATTTTGTTCTTTCACCATCTCATCATCATTGGAGCTCTGAAGCTCTTTCTGCCTTTGGGTGTGGCTCAAGCCAGAGAAAGCAGGTAGTAGATGATGACCAGCCAGGGCAGGGAGTTTCTACCAGAAATCACTATGCCCTTGGTACACGAGGACTGCACAAGTACGACACTCTGTCAGTGGGCTGGATGTCTGTCCTTTCCTAGACATCTGTAGGAAATTAAACATAGAAACTGAAAGCAATAGTGTCTTGCTGCAATTAATAATAAACAGGGCCAGGTATAAAACTATAAATAAAATTAGTTTCATTTCTCAGTGTTAAAATGTATTCCCATATCAGCATTATTTTCCATTTGGGATTCTTAAATATGTGAGGAAAAGTAATACATATCAGAGGTCACTTGGGGAAAAAAAAGGTTTCCCAAGCTTCTGACTAGAGGCGAGGAGTTTTAATGTTAAGTCCTTCTTTAAACCACACTGATTAATCTTTTTAAATTCTCTTGAAAATTTTGTCTGTTTTCAGTAGATTGGGACCTCCATATGTTAAAGAAAAATAAGAATTGCAGGAGAAGTTGAAAATATGAGGTATATTAAAAGATACTTAACTCTGCTAAAGTAATTGTACACTAGTTAGAGTTTTGGTTTGAAATGGTCCAAATACCATGAATTTAATATTAATGTGATTTGGGGGAGGAAGTGGATATGTCAGCATCCTCTCAGTGGAACTTCCAATGTTTCTTAAAGTAATTATATCTGTAACTCAACACTTAATGTTCTGTACTACCTATGAGACCTTGAAACCTGATGAATCAGTTCCCATTTCAGATTGATTATTTAAATTTACAGTTTCTGTTGTTGTAGTATGAGGCACATTGAAAATCAGTGAAGGTCACTATCAAGCATGAGATAGTACCTGCTTCTCCCATTTAAAAGGAGACAAAAGGCAAAGGAGAGTATAACAACTGTCAACTGTCAGTTCGGGACACTTTAAAGATATTTAAATTCATGTTAACAGGGACCCCTCCCCCTGCCTGGACCCCTCCCCACCAGGGGAAAGCCAGGCTAACATTGCTGGCCAGACTGCTCTCATAGTGAGTGTGAGGTGAGGCTGTGTCAGTGGAAAGCTGAGGCTGCTAGTGAAGTTGGGAGGACATTGTGCCAGGGACTTCTTTGTTGTGAAAGAGAGCTTGACTGCAGTGTCATTTCTGCAACATTTGCATAGAACACATAGAAGATGGGTTGGTTTTAAATTTCTAAACCTTTTGTTTTCCTTCTTTGGGTTACAGGAAGCCTCATAACTTTTCTTTTTTGCCTAAATAGAGACTGGAGGGTGGGGTGACCCTTTTAGCTTGTGAAAGGACTCTAGATATGTCACAATCAGAAAGAAACCCAGGAGAGCATGCTCTCATGTCCCTCTTGGTTTGCTGGGACAGCAGCTCTGCCTAGGCAGAGAATGGTATTAACAGAGGCTACTTTTGGGCTGTTGTAATTTTACATTGTTTGTCCAACACTAAATTTTAGGGCCAGACTAAGCCAAGAAACTTTTATTGTTTAAAACAAATAATAAGAGGAAGCCCAAAGTCTTTTTTTTTTTTTCTTTTTTAAATCTGCAAACCTATGTATTGGATAGTGCTGGGCTGGGACTAGCAGATCTATGGAATGAGAATGACTGTGGTATTTATGGAGTGAAGATTCTACCCTGCTCAAAATAGTGTTTCCTCATTGTCTGTAGCTGCTCTGTTCAATATGGTAGCCACTCTCTGCATGTGGCTGTTTATTACTTGAAATTTGACTGGTCAGTTGGAGGAAGGTCTGTAGGTAGAAAAACACCACAAGATCTCAGAAATTTAGCATAAACACTTTTTAGTATCTCAATAATTTTTATATTGGGCTCGGGTGTAGCGCAACTAGGAGAGAGCTTTCCTAGCATGTATTTGAGCCTCAGCACCACACACAAAATTTATATTCATCACATGTTGAAGTGATCAGTTAAATAAAAACATGAATAAAGCTAATTCCCTTTTTTTTTTTAGTTGTAGATGGACACAATACCTTATTTATTTTTATGTGGTACTGAGGATGGAACCCAGTACCTCACACATGCTAGGCAAGTGCTCTGCCATTGAGCTGCCACTTAGCTACAGCTGCAGCCCCTTCGCATGTCTTTGCTTAAAATGTGGCTACCAGAAAATTTATCTAGCAGGGCTAATCTAATTGTCTCTTGAACTTTTCATTGTCATATACCTCATTTTTTTTCTGCCATATTTTGGTGCCATCAGTACTTCAGCCTTGAGAATATTCTTTAAATGAACTTACTTTTAAAAAATAAATGGAGGTATAATTTATGTATTATAAAATTATAAAATGCACAGGGCTATGAATTTTGGCAATTGTAATCAGAAGTAACGGTCATTCAAATCAAGACACTGAACATTTCCTTTACCTCCAAGTACCCTTCCTAGTCAGTCCCTTCCTGCTCTTTCTTATAGCCACTTCAGTTCTTCTTAAATTTATTTTATTATTAAAAAAATTTTTAGTTGTAGATGGACACAATACCTTTATTTATTTATTTTTATGTGGTGCTGAGGATTGAACCCAGTGCCTCACACATTAGGCAAGTGCTTTACCACTGAGCCACAACCCCAGCCCCTTAAATTTATTTTTAAGTATAGTTTATATCTATGAAATCCTGGATATGGTACGCTGGTTATAGTTTTCTCCAAGACACATGAAAACAGGTGCATACTGACAATAGAAAAAGGAATGTGTTCTGGTATCACCATCATGTGTAAGCATAGGGGGGATGAATGTGAAGCTCCGGGGACTGTGGTTCTACCTCAAGACATTCCTGTCTGCTCCCTGTTCTTGAAACAGTGTATTCTTACTTGCTGCTGACTCCTTCTCACTGCTGGTGTCTGCCAGCTAGGGGCTTCCTCATTTATATGTGTCCCTGTGCTCTATTGGACACACCCTGTTCCTTTGTTTGGTGGTTCTTTTTAGAGGCACCTTCCCTGCTTGCCAATGACAGCAGGAGCTTCTTGAGGGTAGGGGCCATGGAATCTTCCCCGTTCTCGAGCTCCTGGTGTTCAGTACGTGCTTGCCGAGTTGAGACAGTATAACTGAGCTAAAGCAAAACTGTCTGGGAAATGGAGGGACTTCCTCCTTCCCATCTGGAGAAAGTGCTGTGAAGTTACAGAGGAGGATAACTAATACTCTTAAATAGTGTACAGTATTGGGGCAGAGTCAGCAAAGCAGACACCCCATTAAGTGCGTGAGTGAAAGAAGATGGAGCAGGGGGGCAGATGCGCATTGGGAGGGTACAGGCCAGAAAAGCTGGACTGGTAACAGCCCAGCCAGGATTCTTAAATGCCCAGCATGAACCTCTGCTATTTCAGGGCACCTTAGCCAAGGACCTGCTTCAAATGAAACCCTTGGTTCAAAGTTTCCTGCCGAATAACCAGTGAGTTCAAGGAGTGTGAAAGGTCTTTAAAAATTCTCACCCATTTGTGACCCAAGTGCTGCCTTAAGTGGTCTTGTAATTTTCATTTTCTTGCTGTTAGCCTGGAAGTTCATGAACAGGGACTGTGATTATTCATTTATTTCCTTAGACCTAGCGTGGTCACTGGTACCAAGCGGGTATTCAGCCAGTATCTGTCGATGGGTAGGTGAAGAAGGGTCAAAAGCAACCTTACCTTGGGGTTCTCACTGAATTCATCATTCTTTGAACGTTTAGTGCTCATAGTTTTCAGCTGTGTTGGAAATGAAGCCTCATGAACTTGTATTTCTTCTGGATGATAGGTCTCACACTTTATTTTATAGTAAAAGGTGTTTATTCAGACATCATACCAATGTATCAGAATAGTGGATTTTGAAATATGTGAGTTGACCTGATTATGAGGGTCATTTGTTAGAGTAGTGTTTTATGATGATAAATTGCATGGAGCTGTTTGTTCTCCCAGCTTTTCTGTTGTTAAGGTTGGTGTAAAGTGAGTACCTGGTGCTGGTTTTACCCATAGGGTTGTGGAGCAGGAATGCTGGGGCCAACTGCCCTGAGGCCTTTTCAATCCATTTCCCAGATACCCTTGAGGAATTTGACTATGGTATCTGGATGTTAGTTTGGTGGTGGTTTGTATCTTGACAGTTGCTGAAATAAAATACCAGATTTATTTTAGAGGGGGAGCAAATTAAGGAAATGAATCAAATAACTTAGTTTTCTTTCCATTTCATTTCTTTGTAAGAAGAAATGTTTTCATTTGGCCTAGTGAGAGATTTAAACTCCTGAAGATTACAATTCATTAAAATGGGTAGAAGATTAATATTTAGTCTGTCAAGATCAATACTGTCCCCTTTTTGCACTAATTGTCAGAATATCGTGTGAGGGCCGCCGAAGGGTAGTGGTGTGCGGCAGGACCCTCACATCACAGGGAGATGATTCAAAGGCAAACTGTCCTGCACCCTCTGGTATCGACTTGCAAATTAGCATCTGGAATCTAATTAAACAAGCTTAATGAAAGTAGCAGCTGAATGCTGCTGGAAAAGACAATCAGCTTTCCCCCTCTCTGATACATATTCTGTACTATTGAAGTTGGTCACCAAACACATCGTGTGAGCACAGTTAAAAAAAATTAGCATTTATTTGAAGAATAGAAACTGTTTTTCATTCTGTTATGCATTTGGCATGCTCTGGCGTCCCATGAGAGCCATGCCACAGCAGATAGTGCACAATATTTATAAATCCATGACAGGCAATAATAGCAACTTGAAAAATTCTTTTGCTAGAATCTCAAGTTGAGAGCTGCCAAAAGCTGAGAGGATCAGATCTGCAGTGGCAGCTGCTGTGCCCTACAGTTAGAATTCTAGACTTTGAAGATGCTCAACTTAAAGAAATGAAGACTGCAGGCTTAGCCAATTTTTGCAGGTTTCTAGAGCTCTGGCTCTCTGCCTTTTGAAGATGACTTGCTGAAGCTTCTCCTCTGCCTGAGGCATGCTAACACCAGCAGGATCTTTTTCCCCAGTCTTAGTGTGTCTTCAGTTTTAAGTAGCACATGCTTAGTCAGTGCCAACTGTGATGGTCCTTTCTCTGTGCAGCACTGGGGGGTGACTCTTACCCTATACCCTTCAGAGGGAAGCTAAGAAGATAGATGGTGACGTATACAAGTGCCACTTCAGCCATCTGATTTATGGAGTCGTATTTCATCACTCGGCCAGAGATGGCCTCTAGAGAAGCCCTTGTAGATTGCTAAAGATGTGAGCAGCTCTTGCCCTAAAGGCTTGTGGTTACCTCACAAACGTGATGCCAAACACCTGGCTACTGAGAGGAAACGGAATTAATCTGTCAATTGTAGGCAGCTATAGATCCACTTTAAATAATGAAAGACTTGATACCAATATGTTGTTCTGACAGCAGATTTTAGAAGTAACTGTGTGTGCTTTTCTTTAAGTCCAATAAAAGACACCAAAGTTGCAGATTCTTTTGTGCTTTGCAGGTGGATAGTAGTGTGAGAGATCTGCATTATTTTGACTTCAAAAAAAAAAAAAAAAAAGGACTGTGTTTAGTTTGGCACATGGGATGGTTCCCGAGGAAAGCATAGAACATGAGTTCAATATAGTCAGATGGAAAAGGGCTAAGGGTTTAGGCCCTGGAGGATTGGGCTGTGAGCCTCTTTCCACTATATTCAATGTGTGACTTGGGCAAGTGGCAGGGAGGTCCTCATCTGTGAGATGGGAGATTCAGAGACCTACCTGCAAGTTGCTTCGAGGAATAGGTGTGGGTGTAAAACATCTTCTTTGGTGGAGCACACAAAATTGGCTCTAAAATATGGCAGCTGCTTTTATTTTCTAGTTATTTAATAGTAGTATACAAAACGTCACATAGCAACGACTAACATGATTATTTGTGCTGGCATCAGGCTTGGTGATTGGTAGCACCTGCTTAACATATAACACAGACCATGAAAGTACTTGTCCTATTGTGAGAAGGAGGTATGGAAAGCACTATCATAGTAGTCAGTGTTTACATCTTGTCAGGCTCTGTTCTAAGAGCTTTTTCTCCATTATCTCATTTGCTTTTTAAAAATTCTTGTGAAGTCAGTACTTTGTTATCCCCATTTTAAAGAAAAGAAAACTGGGGTATAGGGAGGTCAAAAAACTTGCCTGAGGTTACTGAGCTGGTCAAGGGATGGAATTGGAATTTGAACCCTGATCAGCCTGACTTGGGAGTCCTCTGAGAAAATTTGACCACTAAAAGGCTTCTCTGACTTTTTACTAAGTCTGTGTATAATTCTTTGACAACAGAATGGGGAAGACATCTTAGTCCAGAATAACAGAGGCGTGGGCAGCTTGGGCTTTTCCTTTTCTCTGACGAGGTCTTGGGAAAACCTGCCAAGTGTCATAGGAGGTATGGAAATATCTTGAGTGAGCTTGGTGATGTGAAGGATCCTAGGAACAGAAAGGTGCAAGGAAGTCAGAGGGGGGTGGGGGAATTGAAAACCTAAACAGAGATACAGATTGGTAAACAGAAATAGGTCATTTGGCTATGGAAGATCCCTTTTCCCCCGTCTGAATTCTAGGACGCCCCCCCCATCTTTTACCTGTTCTCTGCCACAAATATTCTGTGAAAGCCCCCCACCCAGGGTTCACATATTATCTACAAGAGCAGTTTTTCTCTAGAAGCTGATGTACAGATTGGTATAGCCCTTTTCACATTTAGTAATGAGACCAAGAAGTCTTTAACTACTGGTGAGTGGCATTTGTCCACTTGAGGGAAATCATGAATAACTTGAAGAAAAATAAAGAAAAAAATAAGCAAGACTATCATATTTGAATAATGAGGTGCTCTTTTTTTCCCAACTGCCAAAACTTTTTAATCTTCGTCAACAATTGTTCTGTCCTCCGTCTTATTTAGGTTGCATCTGTGGACTCTGAGCTCAGGAGCCCTGACAAGCGGCATATGAATTCTGTATTCATTAGTGATCTTGATCCAAATGCCTCTGTCCCTGCCACGGGGGCTCAGGTGTGGAAGCTGCTGGCTAATCCCACCAGCTGACATTTGGAGGTTTAATGACTCCATAGGAAGGTGACCACTTGCTGGGAGGTTTGCTGGCGGAACCCACACAGCAGACAATGGAGATCAAGGAAGACGATCAGTGTTTAGCTGAAGCACCTTCCTGTGCAACTTGAACCCCGTTGGCATCAAACACAGAGTTTTAAGTAAATGCAAAAATTAAAAAAACGTGACTTTCGACAACTACTATAAACAGTGATTTTCCTCTGTCTGTTGATGATGCTTAAGACTCTTGTAGCACTGTAATATGTTAGCTTAATTAGCTGAATTTGTCTTACTTTTCCAGATTTTCAAATTTATGGTTATGTTTGTCTTGTAGTTACCTCGTCTTAGGTGTCTTGTATGTCTGGGGAAAATTGTATAGTTAGAAAATTCTTTTTAAAAATTTTATTAAATTTTTAAAAATTCTTTTTAAAAATTTTATTAAAAATGCCTTCAGGGAATTAGGCTAACATTTTTGTTTATTATGCTCACTTTCTTTTAAAAAATTACTATTAGAATGCAGGTTTATGATTGACTTGTGACTTGTCATTAGATGTTTTGACTGTTTTTAGGTTCTCTAGTCTAAGTTGGATGCCTTATTATTATTTGGTAACAGCTTCATTGATAAATAGTTCATGCCCATACAGTTTACCTGTTTAAGTGTACAACTCAGTGATTTTTAGTATACTTAAACCACAATTTCATCAACTTCAAAAAACAAACTCCAGGCCTATTAGCTGTCAGCCCCTGTTTCCCCCCCAACCCACCCAGCCCTAGGCAACAGCTAATCTACTTTCTCTCTTTATGGTCTTGTCTATCCTGAACACATATGTGCTTGAAGCCGTACATGTGATGATTTCTTTCATCTATCACAATATTTTCATAATAATTAATTCATGTTGTATATTTTGATGATTGAATAGTATTCTACCATGTGGACATCAGATTTTATGTATCCACTCATTAGTTGATGGACATTGGATTGTTTCACCTTTTTGACTGTATTTATAATGCCATTACTGTGAACATTTATGTAGAAGTTTTTGGTGGATGTATGTTGTGATTTCTCTTGGCAGTATACCTAGGAACTGGATTACTGGGTCATAGGGTGACCTTTTGTGGAAGAGTCAGACCTTTCCATAGTGTCCCCCCACTACCAGTGTATGAGGCTCTGATATCTGCACATCCTTGCCCACATTTTGATTACAGTCATCCTCGTGACTGTGAACTGGTATCATAGTAGTTTTAATGGATCCCTTATTGCTTAAGAACTAGTGCAACAGTGGAAGTGTTTAGATAAATCAATTCAAACACAGGAAATGTTTCTTATGCACCCTGGATTTGCGTAGTAATTGGGTTGATTGTGCATATATTGAAAGGTCCCTTTTGGAGCCTCTGTATGAGGGTGTTCCTGCCATTTTTTTTTTTTTCGTCATAATTCCTGACTATTGGCTCTCCTTATACCTGAAGCATTAGATGTAGTGAATTGTGTCTTTATTTTTGGACCCAAAGATGTGATTTTCCTCGATTTTTTTCTCTTTGGTTTTATTTAACATGAAACATTAGCTTTTTGAGAAATCAGAACCTTAAGATACAGTCCCCCAGGGGCCCCATGTGGAATTATTTTTAGTAGTGATTTCTAAAGACGTTAACCAGTTAATTTTAGAAATGAACAGATTTCTGTGGTTCAGTGGGTAGAGTTAGAAAATGATGAGAAAAACTGTCAGTGATAAAGCCTTGCATCAGAATCAGATCCCCTAAGTTGTTCCTCTTTTAAAGTGAACTCATTCTCTTGAACTGGAATCTACTTGGCAGCTACTTTGGAGAGGCAGAGGAGGGGTAAGGTTACTCTGTTGGATCTTGTTCCATTTGCATTTTGTGGGATTATAGAGGGCAAAGTTTTCTTTGGTCTTTCACCTGATGATTCAAGACTGGCTCTACTTTCTTCCATACAGTGATTGGATTTCAGAAGTGATTACTTCTCTTCCTTTGATTCTCTGAGATGTTAGTCTCCCTTGACTTAGAAGTGGCCACTTAAATGTTAGTCCTCTGGCCAAGGCCCTGTCTTCTTTATCTCTGTTTTTTCCAGAGCCCCAGTTAATGGTGGTAGATGGTTTTCATTTCCACTCTTGCTGTTATATTTTGCTATTGATAAAAGGTAAAGTTGAAAGTGGGATATTTCAGGGAATAGGTGAAGGAAATTTTGTGAAATGTGTCTTATTCTTTTGTCCTTAGTCTCAGGAAGTAAAAGGGTAAATGGTGGTGGTGGTGGTGGGGCTGAGGAGGAAAGTATGGTTTATCAAAGTCTCCTTTTAAACCAGACCTCTGGAATTCTAGAATCAGTAAACCTTGAGAAAGTGACCCTTTATAAATTTTTTGAACATATCTTTTCTGATTTTTTGAAGAATAATGAAAGGATAGTTGCAAATAATATACTGGCAAAGTTAATGATTAAATTTTTTTTTTTTTTTAGTTTTAGTCAGACACAAATATCTTTATTTTATTTGTTTTTATGTGGTGCTGAGGATTGAATCCAGTGCCTCACACATGCTAGATGAGCACTCTTACCACTGAGCCATAATCCCAGCCCAAGTTACTGATTTTCTTAAAAAAAAAATTCTGCTCAAATTATTTCTTTCTAAACCTTTTCACGTCTTTTGTCCTGTTCTGTAAACACGGAATTTCATGTTCTCATATAACCAACATGAGCTCCATCCATCCGCGGATACTTACCTGGTATCAGGTGAATGCAGTCTACTTCACTTGGTGCTGCAGTAGGGCTGTTATTATAAGAGGTCCTCCTGAAGTTTTCCGCAAAGATATTAGCAAAGCAAGTTGAAAAGAAAGAATATTTTCCTCTGTAGAAGATAGGTAATTATTTATGATGCATTTCTTTGGAGCCAGGTGTCCCATTAGAAATGTTTTTGCTTTACATATTTCTCCTGTGTGTAGGGCATACCATATAGGAGATATTTCATAAAGTGTGGTGCTTGCTGTGCCTGTGGTGAAAATCTACCAGGGAAAATGTTAACTTTTTGGTGACCAGGGACTGTTTAGTCAAGTCTAGAGCTAGATTCAGGGATAGTGCTGAATGGAATGTATGTTTTGTAACTTCCAAGTGTATAGTTGGAATTCAAAGGAAGATATTGGTAGTAAAATATTCAGCATCAAGATATCAAGAAATGAACTTCTTTACTTTTTTTTTCCCACCAAATCAAATTGCCTCTGCCAAGTTGGGTCTCAGTTACATGACTTAAGGCACTAAAAATGCTTTCTTTATCTGGTACTTTCTTTTTCTGGTACTTAAGCCACGATTTGGGATATCAGAGCTCCTTGGGAAAAGATACGAAAGAAAGTCTTTTATTATTCACTGATTTCCTTCCATTTTAGAAATCTATTTTATAAAAATTTTGAATCATAGCCATTTATTGAACAGTGGCTTTCAGGAGAAGAGGGGACTCCTATGAAATTTACTGTCAAAGTGAGTCTCTGTGCCACAAATCCAAGAGGTTATCTGTGGTTAGAGGCTTGCAAGCTTTTGAACAATGGATTTCCACTTGGCCTGCATATGGGTTGGAGAAATACAAGAAATGAAATATAGGACTGAGTGTTACTGGATGGTAGCTTAGAATCTTATAAGTTTTGTCTTGGCAGGTAATTTGGCATAAATTGTTAATGTAAATCTGGGTTAGTGGTGAAGACGTTATTTTAGTAAAAAAGATAAACTGCTGATTAATTCAGCATAGAACTCAATTACAAATTGAAAGTGTCTCTGCGGGACTCCCGGGCCCTAAAGACAGCAGATGTTGAATTGATACTCCAGCATATTTCACAGTGGTATGAAATATTAACATGGTTTATTATACTTGTGTGGTGTGCGATATTGGAAAGGGGGAGGTGGTGGGCAGGTGGGTGTGCAAAGCAGCCTGACATTACACATCCACTAAAACACTGAAATGTGATTGTGAATTTTAGGAAAGTTTTCTTTCTTTCTTTCTTTCTTTCTTTCTTTCTTTCTTTCTTTCTTTCTTTTTTTTTCATTTAATGAAATGGCTCTGTGGAAAAATTAAGTTTAAAATAACATTTGGATCTAAATATTTAAATGTAGTACATGTAGGCTTACATTATACTTGCATGTTAAACATGAAAAATGGCAAATTTTATTAACGGTCATGTAAGCGTTTGATGGGACCACTAACCCCAAGAATAGGGGCCTGGAGGGCTCTACTGTTTCACCGAGTTGGTTGTCGGCTTTCATTGTCTGGAAAGTTTTAAATTGCTGCTGTACTGTTTTTATCTTCTGATCTAAAACATTGTAATTTTAAAAATGCCTCTGTATTTCACACAGGCTGAGAAGTCTCATTTCTGTCTCCCCATATCCCCAAAAAGTGCTTCATAGTTTTCATATATCCCTATCAACTCAAGGGGGGAAAGCCAGAAAATTTCTTATATCAAAAGATTTGAATAAACAGAACTGCAAATATTTGATGGGATTGACAATTCTTAAGAGGGATGCAACTAAAGTTGGCTTAGATAGGATATTTCAAAGCCATTGCTACTCAATGACAGTTTTTTTTTTTTTAATGAAAGCCTATATCAAGTGTAGTTTTTGCTAGCCAAAGTAAAGACAGTTCCAAAAATGGCCAAATGATTCCAAATGTTATGGTATGACTACACCCTGGATACCTTCTGCTCTTGTGAAGATTAAAAAAATATATTTAAAAAAAATCATGCCCCTTCTTACATACAGCTTGGCAGAGGCGGGCGGTGGCAGCGGATGGCAGGTTCCCAGAATAGTGTCTGTGTTGCTCATGAGTTGCCATTTGGCTTCTCTAAGCAGCCAATGGGTCATGGTCCTTCAGAGATGCGGAAGGTGTGCTTATGTTCCAAGCACCTGTGTCATTGCAGAAGCTCTGTGCCTGCTCATGAGACGGGATTCCCTTTCTGAGTGACATCTACAACCTAGTGGGTTGGACAGGCCCATAAACAGCTGCTAAAAGTGTGACATGAAAAATATGAGAATGTTCCATATGAGGAGGGCTATTAAAGTAAGACAGAAGCAGAATTGATGGACTCTGTCTGGGAGACTTATTTAAGAGGATGTCAAAGAGCATGTGGTGGATTGGGGAGGTAGGCTAGCATGTGAGGCCATGAGTTCAGTTCAGAAGAAGAAGAAAAGAGCGATTCCTTATTTGGCCTTGGGGTTTGAGGACAGTAGGACAGGAAGCCTGAAGAGAAGAGGAGACCATTCTGGATGAGGAACATCATGCACAAAAGCATTTCAGTAGGGTAATCCTGGAAGTTTGGACAGCTGAACATATTTGGAAATAGGAAAACAAAACTCCAGACAGTATCTAAAGTTGTCTGGATGGTCATTTCTTGAGTCAGTGTGGCCTTTTAATTAGCATCCACTCTTCAGTGGGAGACACGGCCAGGGCTAGCAGCCCTGTCCCTGCGTGTGAATATTTAGTTTAGAAAGCTGCCACGTTCCATTAGAGGTGGTTGTGTTTCAGCAGTGGGTGCAGGAGCCGTGTAGACTTTTCAGATGTCCTTTGAGATTTATGTTGCAGTGTAATTGGGAGATGCTGGTACTTAGTGTGTTGTGCATGGCGGAATGTGAGATTACCTGCTGTAATGAGACCCCAGCAGCATACCTCAGGAAGGTAGTTAAAGTTTTAACCTTAACAAATAATGTTACTTGTGAGTTTCTGTGAGGTAATTTATACCACTCTCCCCTAACCCTGAAATTCTACAGAAATGAACAAAGATACGAGGTTGTGCTTAATAGATATTTTAAAATTCCACCACCTACTGGTACAGATTTTTAAAAATATTTGCAGTGAGCACTGTATCCATAGAATGCAGTCACATTTGTAGTTATTGTCACCCTGTCATGACATTGGAATATAGTTCCTCTAAATTCAGAACTGTGGCAGTAACATACAATTAAAAGGTATAAGTACCTATTAACTTGATTTCTTGACAAATATATTGGCTCTTAACTCAGATGAATGGAGTTGAGATGATTGAATGGTAAAAACAGGCACAGTGGGAAGTTCATGTGTGGGCTTTGAAGAGGTCTGAGTTTGAGGATTGATTTTTGCCTCTTGGGTAACCCCCGGTAGCCTCAGTTAATAAAATAGAAAATTCACTCCTAAAATGGGTTGAAGTCAGCCCTTCAGGGAATTGTTGGGAGGGCCATGTTTGTGGGTTAGCAGAAGTTTGCTCTCGAGCCCTCTGACTACTTCTTGCTCTGAAACTTTTGGAGAAAAGGTGCACTTGCTTTTTTCTTTGTTTTAGTTAAGATTTGCAGTTGACAAAATGGCCTGGAGGGAAAATTAAGTTAAATGGTATCTTTATTGATATATAAGGTAGTCAAAAAACAATTTCACTCATTCTGTTTGCAGAGAGCTTTTCTATATGTGTTTTAGGGAAAGGTGAACATTTGGAGGCAGTACTGATGCAGTGATTCTCACAGACTTTCCTTTGGAATTTGAGGAGTGTGAATTCTGAGTTAGAGAAGCATCAGGATGTTTTACCACATGCAATCAACCAGATGAACCATGGGATATTAGAGCAGCATTGTTTAAGTCATGTTTGCAACTATGAAATAATTTTAGAGGTAAAGTGCTTTAAAAAGATAAACTCAGTAATTGATCACGAATGTCTAATTAAGGACTAGACAAACTTCATTAGTATGTTTTTGACATTTTGTCTTTTGGCAGGTATTGAGCATGCTAGGCAAGCATTCTACTACTAAGCTACATCCCAGCCCTTTTTTGTATTTTTTTATTTTGAGACAGGTGTCACTAAGTTGCCTAGGATGACATTGAACTTGTGATCCTCCTTCCTCAGCCCTGAGCAGCTTAAATTACAGTCAGGCGCCACCATACCTTCCTCTGTTTTCTTGGGTGAAAACAAACAAACATGGACATTGGAGCTAGACCAGACTGTGTTGCATCTCAGACCTTCCGGTTGTGGGTCTTGTGTCTTGGGTTAGTCTTCTCCACTCCTCTGGGTCTTAATCTCCTGGGTTGGTAGCGTCGGGTAAGGGTAGTAGCACTTGTAAGTGTTGTTTTAAAGAACAAGTGGAGCTGGGCACCGTGGCACACACCTGTTTATCCCAGTGATTTGAGAGGCTGAGACAGGAGGATCCCAAGTTCAGCAATTTAGTGAGGCTCTAAGCAACTTAGTGAGACCCTGTCTCAAAATGTAAAGGACTGGGGATGTGGCTCAAAGGTTAAGTGCCTCTGGGTTTAATCAATCCCTGGTACCCCCCCCCCAAAAAAAAAAAAGTAAGTGAAGTAATGTGCTTTGTAGACAGCCTGAAGGCAGTAAATATAAGCTTTCTAACTCCTTTTAGAATATAATTTCTAGGGAAAACGTGTTACTTCGTACATTTGTTAGTGTGACATGGCAGTAAATTCTTGTGTGAAAGATGTGCATGGGTGTCAAATTGCATTTCACTTGATGTATAATGATTACCTTCCTCATCAATTTGAACTGGGAGTACTGAGAAACCATTGCTTGTTGCATTAGTAGTTGTGGAAGAGTGAGACTTTCACCTTGTAACCTTGGTTGTGAATGTTAGAGAAGGGAGTAGAGTTAGATCTGTCATGAATTTCTTGTGTACCAGGCACTGCACTAGCAGTTTCTCCTGTACATCTGCACATGGAGTACCTTGTGTAGTTCACATCTGCTGAGGATCAGGTGCTAATTAAAAGGTTAGGTGCTAGGTGCAAATAAGGAAATTGGGACCTTAAAAATGTTGACTGACTTTACCACTGACATCACACGGCTCGTAATCAAAAGAAGTGGATTTGTACCCGGATCTTTACATCTTTACTTCTTTACATCTAGGTCCCCACACCACACTCAATATACTTAGCATACTAATCAGCCCCCCCTTTCTTTTGCCCTATTTAAACCTGCCCCACATCCAAACTGAATTTGTCTAAAGATTGTCTGAGCTTTGGAGCCCAGGAAAAGGTGATCAGCCAGGAGCTTCATGGAAAGATCTCAGTTAGTAGCTCCTAATGATCTCCCCCACCCCCACCTTACTTACTCTGTCTTACTTAAGTCCATCTGCTTCTACTTCCTTAGAACCTGACCTTGCACAGGGCCAGACCCTCATGCTCATGTGTCTCCCATAGAGTTTCTCTCTGCATTCAGTAGTCTTGCCCCTACAGTTAACTAATCCCTTGCCCTCTTTCTGCCACTCTAGAGGCCAGACAGGTTTTATTTGGGAGTCCTGTTATCGAAGAAGCGGTGTTGACAAATTGATCTCAGCCCCAGTATTTTTTTCTCCCCGGAATGGCCTCAGTAGACTTTTAGTGATTCTAATTTTATCTTGTCCCCTTTAGGTAACATCCTTGAATCTACTACAGAAGCTTACCATTATTTACAACATATATTAAGTTAATCGTTGTCTTTCTGTTAGCCTGCCAGAAAAATAGTCATCTTTGTGTGTAGGCTGCATATGTTCAGAGGAGTGGTCAGTGCCCATGGCCAAGTCTAGGAGCCCAGGTGGCACCTGCTCCTTCCCCTCTTGCATTCCCTCCTGCCTGACGGCTTCTCCCCTCTCACTTCTATGCTTATCCTTACTGCCCCACTATCCTTTATCACTGGGAATAGTCTTAATATTCTGTTGGCAATTCCTCCCCCACTGTTTCTAGTTGCAGTTTCTGAAAGCACAGTTCTAACTGTATTATTCCATAACCTAAAAATTTCCATGTCTTTTCAGTGGTTAGCATGAAAAGTTTTCACTCTGTGGCCTGTAAGATTCTCTGGAATTTGGCCCTGCTGGACTATCTGATCTTTGATTTGTCTGTCTTTCACCCCTATCTCAAGATTTGGCCCTGTCCTCATCACCTGCATTCCCTGAAACCTCTGAACACCTACCTGTAGCTCCTTTGTCAGGCCTGTCCTTTTTTTTTTTTTTTTCTTTCTTTCTTTCTTTCTTTTTTTTGGTAATTCTGGCTTCTTTACAGTATGATTACCTATTTGCTTCCCCTGGGGCTCTATGCTCTTCCTGGGCAGGCGCTCACCTCGGACCTTCCCGGTATGCAGCATCTACAGAACAGGTTCCTATCTGGGCATAGTGCACACTTGCTAAACTAAACTGACCCAGGCATTTCTGTTGGAGCTTTTGCATCATTTGGAATTTTGTTCATTTGTGGCCATCTTGAAACTTCCTAGAACTAGGGTATGCTGTATTTCTTTGGATCTCCTCCCCGTCCATTCTAGGCCTTGTGAGGCTGTAGGAGCAGGATCGTGCAGACTCCCACACACACACTGCGCTGGATGGCGGGTTCCAGTCTCTAGACCCTAGAAGCGGGATGGTGGGTAGGCTGTGTTTGAACAGCGCTTCTGCTGGCTGCAGACCCTGTGTTCAGCCTCTACTTCTAACAGGACTGAATTTCTGTCATCACTGTCCTGAGACATGCCTGGGGTTGACCCACAAAGCAGATTCACTTGATTGCTTCCTCCTGTATTCAGGTGATGGCCCTTTCAGTGTCTCTAGGAATTTATTACTACAGTCATCACTGGCTACATTGCTTTTTGAGAGAGAGATTATTAATGTCTTATTAGTATTGTTGAGCATATTTCTCACTTTAAATTCAGTCTTTTCTTTTTTATTGTTTTTTTTCTCTGGTTATGTTTGATTCAATGCAGCCTTGGAAATATATATTTGTATACACATATGCTGTGAACACTGATTTCTTTTCCTTGTGAAAAGCAATATGTTCTCATCTCTTTTGGTCCCTTTCCCTCTGGAAGCTTAGGTATTTCTCTTCCATTCACTGTCACAGATTCTAGCAAAACCTCTTGCTCGCCACCAGTTTTCCTAATGGTCGTGTAGGGAAACATAGGCTTTGGTGATGCCAGGTGCTAACTTGGCACAGATCCCTAAGTTTCCCACTTACACCCAGCTGTGTGCCTTTGAATGGATCAGCCAGCCTTTCTGCCAGCCTCTGTTTCCTGAACTGTACAAGCAGACAAGGGTTCAATAAGGAACAGAAGTGTGAGGCTCAAAGCTGGGGTTGGTGTGGGTGCCCAGTGTTAGTTCTCTCATACCCATGCCTTTTTCCTTCTGTCCTAGAATTTGCTAACAAATATGGCAGGAACATTACTATCTTTTTATTCTTCTTCATAGCCCTTGGGCAGAGTTATTATTTTTCATTCTTACAAGGGGACAACCTGTGGCTCAGAGCTTAGAATTGTGTTAATGCGTGACACAATGCTAATGTCAACCTCTCCTGGGCCATTGTAACACCTCTGTTCCTGTCTTGAGTTGCAATCACACTCTTACTCCTTTGGTGATCTGGTGTAAGTCCAGTTACTACTAATGCCTTACCCTTAGATCACTTCTGTGCACACCACCACATTTAAGGTAAATGTGACCTTAAAGCCATGGTCACCAAGCATTGGCTATGCTCACCAATTCCCAAGTGTTTGCATAGGCAGCAATGTTTATCTGGACAGCTCAAGCCAGACCCAAAATTTGGACAACTTTGCTTTTGATACACTGACTTGTCTGAAATAAATAAGTAAGCAAGTAAGTAAGTAAGTAAGTAAATAAATAAATTTGTCTTTTCCGCTGTGAAAGATGTCACCAACCATGGGTATATCAGGTTTGTGCAGGAAGCCTACTGCTGGGGTTATGTATTGCTATTTTAAATACTTTTTTTGAGCTCTTTAAATTTTTATTCAATCACTAGTCATTAATGACTCCTTTAGGCCACATCATTGACTTAGTCAGAACTTAACAGGACACTAGAAAACATTGTGTTAAAACTTCCTTCCACAGCCATCTTGAGTGGTCCCACTTGGAACTGGCGCAATTTTGGAATTACCTCATTTGGTATTATCTGTCTCATAATTTTTCCAGTGTCTGCAGAAGGTATGAGGTGCCATCCCTTGCAGAAGTTTGGTGCTCTCTTTTTAGAGTCCAAACTTACATCCCACCCAAACTTTTAGCTGCTGTGATACAGATCATCAGAGCAATAGTTTCTGTTTTATTTATTTTTTGCTGTGCTGAGGATCAAGGCCAGGCAAGGCCTCATGTATGCTAGGCAAGTATTCTACCATTGAGCTACACCCCCAATTCAAAACAACAGAATTTTTTCCTATTTCAAATCAAAGTGATAAAAATAATGTAGTTTTTCCGAGGTGAATTTAGACTGCTTTGATTTTTTAAAAAAATCTTTTATTTGTTTATTTTTATGTGGTGCTGAGGATTGAACCCAGTGCCTTGCACATGCGAGTAGGCGCTCTGCCAGTGAGCTATAGCCCCAACCCTCTGCTTCAATTCTTTTTAAAATTATTTTTTGACAAAAATTGTATAGATTTATACAGGTTGCTTTGAAATACATATACATTGTGGATGGTGAAATCAGGCTAATTAACACATGCATTACCCCATGAACATTATTTTGTGGCTGAAAACATTTAAAATCTCAGCAATTTTCAAGAATATAATACATTACTGCCTATACTTAGCATGTTGTACATTTCTTGAACCCTTTCCTCCTGACCGTATTTTTGTATTTGAGGGATCTCTCCCCAGCCCTTCTGTGCTTTAGGTCTTCCTGAGTTAAATCCATGGTTGATAATATTAAGTAGCAAATAGTTTCAAATTAAATATGAACTCAGTAGCAGATGGGAAAATGGATGAATGCCATGTTAATTCAGCCTGAATTCAGCCAGATAGTGGCTCACATTCTTGTTCACGCTGGCTCCTTGGCTGTATAAACAGCAAATAACCAGTTTTGTTTCTTTCTTAAATTCTTTAAAATTTTAGTGGAGTTGCCAGTGACTCATCATATACATGTATTTTCACATTCCAAAGCTGTGTCTAAAATAGAATGTTAGGTTTTCAGTCAAATACATATTTAATATTTTGCCTGTCCTCCATGTAAGTAAAGCCTGTTCAGTATGCATAACCTAACAGTCAAATGTGGAGGGTTTATTTAAAGAGTGTTAATTTGATGCTGAACTGTCCATAGTGCCCATTGGCTAGCACACCTCCATTGTACTCTGGTGACATTCCCAATCTCAAAACCACTTTAGTGAGAAGAGGAATTCGATTGTAGCTGTAGACAAGAATAATGTGGAAAAGTTTCTTTGCAGTACTAGTTTGGATCTGCACCATAGCGGATGCCGAGGTAATCTATCAGTTTGTGAGTGTCTACAAAATGCAACTCTCTAGATAACAGGTTTAAAGTAAAGATTTAATACAGTCTCCATCTCCTATGATGTTGCAGTGACAGTTTAAAACTCATTCTCTAAATCTCAGCAGACTTTATAGCTAGCAGTGGGCCAATATAAAGTTTAATAGCATTACAACACATAAATCATCTTTTAAAGATGCTACTAGTAGCTCCAATATTAAATGCAGACAATCGCCTGTGGTATAAATAATTTATCAAACACCATTTCAGATTAGCCTTCCATGCTGAGTTATTTATTTTAGCCTTTTCTGTACGATTCCTAAGGCACTTTTTGAAAGATCCATTACTGGTCAGTTTAATGAACTTGGGGGTCTGTTTTGTCCCCTCAAGCACTCGGGTACAGCTGTGGTGACCATTACGTGGCCGACGTGGCCCTCTTTGTGCCTTTTACAAGTGCTGCCCATTTGTCATGTAGTGGTAAATGGAGCTGCACATTGGAGTCCAGGGACACATTGTGCGATGCAGTGATGGAGACAAACAGATAGCTCTATAAAGTGCTGCTTGTCACAGCTGACTTGTAGTACAGTACATCACTCTTATTGTAATCTCATTTAAGAAGCAGGGGTGGCCCCGGGGACTGATATTCCCAGTTAGTTGGTCTTTGTAGCCATAAAGCAGGAAGTGTTCCTTTTATATTCTCTGAACTTTTAGGGAGTGTGCTTTTTGCTTGGATTAATTATTGCAGGAACTTCTTGATGGCCCTGGATGAAGATCTGTTGGCAGGTTTGCTAGGACCTCCTCCTGGTTTGGGGCTGGGTGCAGGCATTCGCCACTAAGAGATAAACTATGTTTTTTTAGGAGCCCTCTGGCTTGCTTTATTAAATAAGTTCCCAGTTCTTAAGCAACAGCTGTATGCCAGAGACTTAATAGGTGCTTTCTCCACTTGATTTCTAATTTACTGCAATCCTCTGAGGTAGGATTTATTATCATTCTGTTATAGAGGAGGAGACTGAACTCAGAGGTGAAGTGACTTGCTCAAGTCTGCATAGCAGTAAGTAGAATAGGGATGCAAACTCAGTCTATATGCTTCCACATCTGCCAGGTGACCTTGAACCTGGGTCCCTCAAATACTATTCAGTTTTCAGGGTCATGGTTGTCTTTTTGAGCATCTCAGTGTAAAAGGAAGCCATCCCTTCTCCTGGAGGGCTGTTTGTTGATCAGCTGGGATAGGTCCTGTGGTCCAGCCACACACTGAATCTCCAAGTCTCTTGTGGCAAGCAGTGTAAACCCATGAGCAGCTGGCCAGGGGAGGGTGCTGGCCCTACCAGGAGACAGCATTGCACCTAGGCCTGGTCAGCTGGGATCCCAGGCTCTGCAAGGCCCTTATCATGATCCCCCTGCAGCAGCTGTCCCCAGGCAGATGCTGCTCAGGACCCAGGTCACTCTGCATCTTCCCAGAAAAAGGAGGTGCCATTTCCCTAGGAACAGTGAATCCTAAAGGAAGAGACGGTGTTTTCTGCATTTACTGTGGACCAAAGGCAGATAAAAATGTGGTGTTTCCTCCACTTCTTGCCTTTAGTTTGTGGTTTGTCTTGATAGTTTTCTTAAATATTTGGTATCACGTGTTAAAGACAAAAGTTGTGGGCTGGGGATGTGGCTTAAGCGGTCGCACGCTTGCCTGGCATGCGTGCGGCCCGGGTTCGATCCTCAGCACCACATACCAACAAAGATGTTGTGTCCGCTGAGAACTAAAAAAATATATTAAAAATTCTCTCTCTCTCTCTCTCTCTCTCTTTCTCTCTCTCTCTCTCTCTCTCTCTCTCTCCTCTCTCTTTTAAAAAAAAAAGACAAAAGTTGTTTAATTGTAAAATTTTACTATAAAGAAAACACAGCATGAATATGCCCAGTAGTGTATTTGCATATGTGTCTAGAATTCTGTGTATGGAATACTGTAGTTAAAGACAGTATTCAACATATAAAGCGGTTCTTGGAACACAGTAGGTCTCTGGGAATATCTATTGAAGATCTTAGCGTGGAATGGGCAGATAGAAAGAACTCTTGGTCATTTTTTACCCTTTTGTGTTTTAAAGGGTTTTGGTGGTGAGGCGGGGAATAGTGAAGTGAGCCCTTTAATCTTGATGTTGGCCTCTGATGTTAAATGGTAGAAATGTTATCCCAGCGAGGTTGAGAGTAGAGAAGAAGACCCTTTGGGCTGGGGGCAGTTTGGGAAACACCTTGCAGTGGAATGAATGTCAGAGAAGCCTCTAGTTGGCTCACAGAGAAGTTGGCAGGCAGCAGCTTTCTTCTCTTATAGTTGACTAGATTCTGAGGACACTAGTGATAGGGAGTGAAACAGTCCTGAGTCAAGGTGTCCCCAACCTGTGTCCCCAACTAGTCCCCAGCCCAAAGGTTACTTGTGAGCTGGTGTGTTCTTGGTATCTGTGGCCCTAGGGTCCTATGGACCTATTTCAGTACTTACTATTGACTAGCTGTGTGACCTTGGGCAAGCCAGTGGTTTCCTCTCAGCCAGTTTTCTGATTATACCATCCTCAGAAGATGATTGCGGGCAGGAGTAAACAGGGTAGCGATCACTCATTGTTTGGTACATTGTAGTAGGTGCTCAGTAAATGTAAGGTTTGTTTGATAACATCTTTAGTCCTGTGATATGGGGGGGTGGGTGGAGAGTTAGGATCTTGTGGGGTTTTCTTATTTAAGGAACCATCTTCCCTAGGATTGGTGAAAAGGAAAGAGATTTAAAAGATTTTTTTCTCAATTAAAAAAAAATATTTACATTTAATGGCACACATGATAGTTTTATGAGTAAATCAAACTATACATAGTACATTTCAAAATTTGGCAAATTTTAAGTTTAATTAGTTATCTACTTATATTACAGAATATTTGCAAAATAAAAGTAGAATCACCCGTACTCCCAGAGCACTGTCAGCAGTCTGGTTTCTGTGTGCTTGGTTGGATTCATTGGCATTAGATATGCATGTCTAATATTATGTGTTTATTTTGGTTTTCTCTAAATCTTCCCCCATCCTCCGAAATGCAACCATTTGAGAAATTGAGACCTGCAGCCCTAGGTGCTGCCAGCAGGATTGTGATGACCACTAGTGCTGTTGGCTGGTGCAAGTCCCCAGCTGCAGCGATGTGAGAAGACAAAGCAGAGGAAATGGGTAAATGTCAGAGAAGAGCAGGAAGAGGGAGAGGAGCTGAGAAGCCAGGATGAGCAGGTCATTTCCTGAGTGCATTGGGGCACACGCTTCTGAGGATGGTCACCAGTAAAACAGCCACGCAAGTTGAAATGAGGATTCATTTAGTGAACTGGTGGCTGGGTTTTGCTGTCTGTGTGGCAGCAGCACATCTCCTTGGTTGAGGAGCAGCTTTCCCCTCTGGTTTCTGGTCAAGTGTTTGAGAGACTATTGGCAATGTGGGAGAGTCCCTGATTAGAGAATCCTGTTTAGAGTGCATTCCTACAGGACCATATGTGCCCCAGAGAGAAACTGTCTTCATTGACCCCACATGGATCCCACTCAGAAAGCTGGGAGATAAAGATACAAAATAACCCCCTAGTCCTGCTGCTGGCTTGGTGCAGATCAGATCCCCTTCCTCTGAAGCCTCTCTGTTTTTCTCTATGTCTGTAGAGGGCGCTCATGTCACTGGTATCTGAGGCTGGCCAGAGGCTGGCAGAGGAGCAGGAGCCTCGGATGGGCTCACATCTCCTTACAACTTAAAGCCAGTGAATCTTTTGAGGCTCTCAGGTTGGGCAGGGAATCTCTTTCTTGAAGGTGGTTACTTGGGCAGCAGCTGCAGCACAGCACAGAGGCCTTTCTTTGGGACGTTGGTCCATTTATGTATATGTGGCCTAAAGGGCTTGGACTTGGGCTGCCTTTGGTTGCATTGCCCTTTGCCAAGTGCCCTGTGTCCTCCCCGCGGCTTTCCCGAGCTGTCAGTGTTCCCGTGGCTCCTACTCAGTCATCCTTCTGTCCTTATCACACTGTGCTCTGGTTACTTGAGTCTGATGTCCCTGCTGAACTCTTGGGTCCCTAGAGGGTAGGGACTTTGGTGCTTCATCCATCTCTACAGTCCTGGCACCTAGCACAGAACCTGGCATGTGATAGCCTTTTTAACTAAGAAAGGAATGGCTCCACCTGTTCACCAGTAGCTGTTGGGACTCATACTTGCTGATTCGAGGTGGAGTAAAAGAGAGAGTGATTCAGAGCAGTGAGTCACTTCAGTGAACTTGCAGGATCATTAGTGGGAGGAGATAAAGTCTCTTGGGCAAGAAATCCCACCCTTGGCTCTGCCAGCATTTTCCCAGAACTACTGTTGTGTTGGTGTTCGTCTACCCACTCCCGACCCACCCCATGACACTGCCTTTCCATTACGTTACCTTTTATTAATAAAGTTTTATTGGGACAGAGTCATACCCATTTGTTTATGCTTTGTCTATAGCTCTTTTGTACTACCTGGTAGAGTTGAGCAGTTACGACAAAGACCTACTCTATGCCCACAAAACCTAAAATATTTGCTACCTGGTCCTTTACAAGAAGAGTTTACTGACCACTGTTTTGAATGATAAATACTGTAGCCCATAGTTCCCAGGTTGAGGTGATCATGTGATATGGAGTGGTAAGGTTGAGAAAAGGGGCTCATGCATAAAGAGTTTGAATATCTCAGGTTCCCACTTATCTGTTGGGAGGCCTTGGGCAAGTTACTGAGGTATGAGATTGTTTATATAAAACCTTGTTGAAAAAACACTGCACGGGGCTGGGGTTGTGGCTCAGTGGTAGAGCGCTTGTCTAGCATGTGTGAGGCACTGGGTTCATTCTTCAGTACCACATAACAATCAATAAATAAAATAAAGGTATTGTGTCCATCTACAACTTAAAAAAAAATACAAACACTGCACAGCTCCCAGAGGATTCTGCATACAGCTTGTGAAAGTACTTTGTGGGCTTCAGAACAGGTGTGCAGCTTGTCTGGGTATGGTGCACACTATGGCTTCCTTCCTTTTTCAGGAGGAGGAGGCCAAGAAGCTGGTGAGCGAGGCCATTGCAGCCGGCATCTTCAATGACTTGGGGTCTGGAAGCAACATCGATCTGTGTGTCATCAGCAAGAGCAAGCTGGACTTTCTTCGCCCCTATTCAGTGCCCAACAAGAAGGGGACCAGGTGAGTGAAAGAGAAGATATTCTTCCTATGCCTCTGGCTTCATGGACCTCTTGTTATCTCCATGGTATCTGGACCAGGTTTCTTTCCCATGTTGAGAAAAGCTGTTCCAACCAGCCTTCCATGGGTCTGTGAGTCTGCTTTATGACAATGAGCTACTGCCAGATGTGGGACAGTGACTAAATCCATAAAGTGTTGGTGCGAGAGGTGGAATGGGCTCAGGAGAGAGCTCTTGGCTGCAAGTTGGGATGGAGAGGTTTCAGTCATCGTTGTCCTTTCTTGAGTGTCTTAAAGAATCCTCTGAACTCTGCATGGAGTTCTGTGAGGTGTGTTTTCCAGGGCGCTTGGCTCACAGCTTTTTACTTAGACTGCTCCAAGATGCCTAAAAGCCTCTAAACCAGTAGCTGGGAGCTCTGAATGTTGGCCGTGGGAGTTAATGGTGTTTACTACGCCAGAGGGGAGTCGTGCCACTGAGTTGGTGGCACATGCCACGCAGGTGCCTCATCTTGGTGGTGTGGGCCAGGCTCAGAGTAGTGAGTGAGGTTCTAGTAGATTTGCTGAACAGATCTGGCTGGTGTGTGTGCAGATGAGCAGCTTATTGGCCCTTCCTTGTGGGTCCAGCTGCTTGACCACCCTGTGGCTTCTAATCTCTTTCTGGAGCTGGGAAGCCAGAATGTGGCTCTTGGGCTCATTCCCGAGTGAGGCACAGCTGCACCTGTGACCTCTGCCACCTCTGGAATGCTTATGTTCAACTCCGCTGTGGATATTCACCTCCAAGATTCACTCACAAGGAAAGAACAGCCTTCAGAGCCAGCAGTGTGCACTCAACTCAGAGTTCAGTGTGAATTAGGGTAGACGCCCAGCTGCAGAGAGCCCTCTGCAGGTGCTGGGGAATGCTGTGGCCGACTGGTTGTGGTGGCTTTGGGCATCATTCGACCTCCATTTGAAGTGGTGGAGCTAGACAGGGGATCACAAGGAGCCCACGAAATTCCCTGGGCCTTGAGCAGGAAGGAAGGCCACCCTTCAGGTACACAGTTGTGCTGGGAGCAGGCCTCACCCAGCTCCCTAAAGATGAGAATTGATAGTGTGGCTGGAGCCGGTTCATGGGGAGGAGGTGGGGGATGGGCAGAGAGGGGCTCCATCCATTCTAGACTGGAGAGTGTCCTGGGAGAGGATTCTGACAGCCACATTTGAGCCGCAGTATTTGTGAGCTGGGGGTGTAGCTCGGTTGTGGAGCATTTGCCTATCATGCGGGAGGCCCTGATTCCATCCCCAGCACTGCCAAAGAAAAAAGAGAAGAGGAGGAGAAAAGTAGTATTCTTGGTTGCCAAGGGAATCTGTGCTTAGCACAAGAATCTTTGTGCATAAGGGAGCGCAGCAGAGGCCTGTTTACCTGTAAAGGAGACTGAACACAGGGAGCAAAATCAAAGTGGCTAGGAGTGCTGGCTGGAAGACTAACCAGGTGATGTGCCAGTATTGGGCACAGGATAGGTGTGCCCCTACCCTCAACAGGCTGCTCCCTGCCAGTGCCCTGGGGCAGAGAGCACTGCATTCACAATATCTACAACCTCACTGTCATCTTCTTGTCTGGTCATTGACGGTGGGGCACTACCCAGGTGAGGGGATTTTCATAGTGGACAGCAGGTCAGGGCAGAGCTAGAGTCCTGGACAGGGTCCTGTGTCCAATGCCAGTGTAGACCTGGCCTCAAAGATTCCTGATGCCCTGTGGTGCAATCTACTGTTGCCCAAGGCAGAGGCCCTCATTGCACACTGCCAAAGCAGGCACCCAGGCTTGGGTGCAGGGGAAGAAGCTTTTGGGTTTCCCAAAGACATTGGGGTGTGGTACACATGAGTCAGGCACATAGGGGCTACTGGGACTCTGGCTCCAAAGCACGAGGCTGCCAAGGGCCAGCTTGGTGGGAGTTGAATGACATCTTCAAACTTATAGAAGGAGGAACACATTATGAAGAGGTACAGCTACTCACATCCTTGATAAAGAACACAGTGGGGACAGGAAGGTTTCGCAGAAATAAAGGGAAGCCCTTCTTTCTGCTCCAGCTCCTGAATTTAATACACAACTGTCAGATGTCCACTTTTTCTGCTTTCTGCTCCCTTGAGCCAAAGTACCTGTTTGAGAGGCAGACTGTTCCAGGAGCACATGGTAATGGCCCAGCCAGCAGCCTTCCAGTAGTCCATGCCAGCAGTACTGCCCCAGCTAGGAACATCCCAGAGGACCAGTTGGGTTGGTGCTGCTGTTTGACACTGTCCTAACTGCCAGCCTCAGTGTGGAAGTCCACAGTTAACATGTGGCTTACAGGCTGCCCTATGCTCAGAGAGGCCCCTGTGGGTGCACTGCCAGGATGGCAGTATTGGTGGGTGCCTCCTAGTGTGACCCCCCCCCCCCATGTACCTGCAGAGGCCAGTTAACTTTGCCTGAGTCTTGAGTGTGGGTTCTAAAATGATGAGCTCCGAGTCTGGCTGAGGACTATTTTTGTGCCATTGCGGTTTCAGGATAGTTTTAAAGAGTAGCAAGCAGGTGATAGTTAAGTAAGTTGCTCTTGTTGCTGGCAAGAGAAGGGCCATCTTGGCTTGATGAGAGGCTTCACTTCTGAGGGTTACTGACAGGTACTTTGGGGGAGGTTGGAGCCTGCGGTCACATAATCAAATGTTTTCTTGTATGTATGTATGGGGGGATAAGGTGATGGGGAAGGGAAGGTACGCACCCCCAGTGTCCTGGGTGCTCTTTTTTGACCTAATGTGTCTACCAGGCACTCCCATTCTGGAGCACTAGAAAGCTGAGGGCAGGACTCAGGGCAGCCACTTTCTGTTCTCTTCAGCCTTCTGTCTGGCACCTGGAGAATCCCAACTTTGTGTTTTTGTTTTTTCTCACTAGGTTTGGCCGGTACAGATGTGAGAAAGGGACCACTGCGGTCCTCACTGAGAAAGTCACTACCCTGGAGATTGAGCTACTGGAGGAAACTGTCCAAACAATGGACACTTCCTGAATGGTGCTAGTGGGTGGCTGGGTATCACTCTGGAAATCGGGGGCACTGGAAACACCCCTGTGACACCTTCATTTGGTTCCTGTTTGCTGAATGAAGTGCAATAAAAAAAAAAAAAAAATGAAAACCACAATGGGCAGCTGAGACCTGGGGACTCTGTGGTCATGGGGCCTATCAACCTTTCAGGCTCTTGATCCCTAAGTACCAATCTGGGTTCAGGTAAGTGTCATCGGTGAGGGCCTTCTGAAAATAGCAGGCCTCCTCTGGCTGGAAGCCAGACGTGGTTACTTGGATTCTTCACGTGAACATTGCTAACTTACTCCTTGTGTTAACTTCCTCTTTGCTCAGGGCAGCCCCAGGGTATTTGGTTGTTCTAACAGGGTGATGAGTGCAGGGCAGCCACTGCCTAATAACTGAGTAGGAAAGCAGTGTTGGGATGATGAGAGAGTGGGTTGTGGCATGGCTCCGGGGCAGGGCACCTGCCTGGCATGTGCAAGGCCCCAGGTTCCATCCCCAGCTCCGGGGCAGGGATGGGGGCGGGGGGCGTCTCCAAGTTTGAGTTCTCAGGCCCCACTCAGTTCTAAGCACCGAGTAACGGCAGGCAGGGGATAGTGGCTTTACCATAGCTTCGTCAAACTGGGTGAGCTGCACTCTGACCAATTTCATGGAATCACAGAGGAATGTTTACAGGCTTAGCTGGATGTGATCACTTCACAAACCTTCAGACTGCTTAGTGGTGGAGGGTTCTCACGGAGTAGGAAGTGGATGGCATGCAGAACACAAGCTCATTGGTGTGCCAAGGCTGCTATGCCAAGGGCAGACACAGCAGGGACTCTGAGAGCCATAAACAGAATATTTGCAAATAATCTGTCTGGAATCAGAAAACTTTCAGTGGTCAGTGCTAGGCAGGAGACAGGGACTTTGACTTTCCTTTGGAGAGAACATTCCAGGGTGAGCCCACTGTGAGGCCAGCTGCCTTGTGAAACTGCCGGGAGTGGGCCAGGGAGAACAATGGGACTATTGAGGGCAGCAGCTTGGCTGATGATTATCAGAATTATTTGGGGGAGCTTAAAAACATTCCAGGATTACTTGGAATGTCTGGAGCCTAACAAGTTGTTTCTAAAGGCTCTGCAAAATGTCGTGCTGCTGACGTGTTTCATTTAGGACCTCTCAGTTGAAGAAGAAATGTGTGGAAACTTAAAACTGTGCCTGACTCCTCCTCTTCCCAGAAGCAACTCCCTTCCCTCATTTTATTCCCAACATGGAGAACAGAGCAGAGACCGCATCTGGAGACAGTCTCAAGCCCAGCATTGTCACTCAGAGCTCTGCTCAGAGATGGAGCAGTGGCCAGCCCAGGTCCTTTCCCTGGGGAAGCCTGGTCAGCAAGTTCACCCATGGAGCCAGGTGAAGGTGAGGAAGAACCTGACCCAAATATCAGCACTGCTGAGCTGTCACCAGGTGACAACAGCGTAGACAGAGAGTTAACTTGAGTACAAAAACAAAATTCAAAGTATTTCCTCCAGAGCTTCAGTTTCCTTAAATTCACATTTATAAATTAGTCTTCACAGTTAATCCTGTTTGGGAACAAGAAATATGTGAACACGCTTCTGGTTTCCTACACATAATACAGTTGCACTTTAATTCTCAACTTGCATAGTCTATGCACTTGAGTTTTCAAAATGGTGAATGGCTCTCGCTATCGGATCATCTGCAATATGCTAACTTGCCTCTTTTATTTCAAATTCTGTCAGCAAACCTGAAGGTAGATTAAATTATCCTTCCCATTTTACAGATGAGGAACTTAAGGCTCAGAAAAAGCTACGAAACTTGCCCAGGTAACACTAGGAAGTTGCAGAATCAGAATTTGGAAAGAACAGCTTTGGGCAGAGCCATTAGATTTTTCATGTAGCCCATGCTTCCTTCTCACAGAGGAAAATGCTTAACACTGATCATGCAAAGAACCATCAGCATCACAGGAGGTGACAGTGCCTGACACAGGGCAAGTGTTCAGGAGAAGGTGGCAAATCAGACCTCAAACCACACGTTCCTGGCCGTTTGCCTCGTGAAACTCGATGCTAGATGTTGGGTTCTCCTCCCTGTTACTCAAGTTATAAAATGCAGATAAAAATATTAGCAAAATCTCTACTCTACTTACAAAATTATTTCCACTTATCCCTTTATACAACAGAGTAAATTAAGCACACAGCTTGATTGTTTGGAAAGATACTTAAGAACTAAACTTCACTTGATAGTCTTTGCAAAGGCTCACCACACAAATCACACCTGTCCTGTCCGTGGAGACCTGGCCAGGCCCCTGGAGGAATTGCCCAAAGATTCACATTACAGTCCAGATATGAGGGGGCTTCAGTGGCTCACTCTACTGCTCTTGTTAACCCAGCCGAGATTGCCCGCAACAGTACAAAGAAGGGACTTTGGAATTTGCCCATTGCCCGGTGCTCTGTGTTCAGTGTCTGCCTTAAAGGCTGCCTTTGGGGGACCTGATGGACCCTCTCGTGTCAGCTGATCCAGGCTACCAGGTGGTCACTTCAGAGAAGAGTACTCAAGTAAGGCAGAGTGGTGTTGGCTTTTGACAAGGTGGTGCAGACGTGTTCAGGTGCTGGACATCCAGATGTGCATCTGTTTGGCAGCCTGGTGCACATACCCGATGTCTGGTCGCTGGTCAGGGTCAGGATAGATACACATGCTGACCAGTTCTCGAAGCTGTGAGGGAGAGAATTTTTCCTGTTAATCTTGAGAAAGCAGCCTTATTGGCACTTCTGTGTCCTGTGCACACCTTTGGGCAAATCTGTTCGCGTGTGTGCGCATGTGTGTCTGCTGTCAGTCATGCAGAGGCCCAAACCAGAGGATGAAACTCAAGGAAAGGGCTTATTGATCATAATAAATGCATTAACATGCAGCAGGGCTGCAGTCTGCCCACCCCCTGGCCTCTTCATTGTGCTCATGAAAGACGGCGCTTTTAATTATACAGACACTGAAGGCTTTGCCCGCCTGGGGTGGGGGAGGGGTGCCTTAAGCCTCTGATCACCTCACATTTTGATAGCCTGAGTGCCAATTATTTTAATGGTAATTAAAATAATGACCTTAAAAAGCCTGCGTCTTAACTTGCATCTCTTAACTTGCATGGCTGGGCTCACTGCTATGTTTTTCATTTAAATATGTGCTGCTGGAGGGGCTGGCTGCCTGCCCTGCGGGGTCCTGAGCAGCAGCCAGGAGAGTGGGGGTCCTGGATAAGAGGCAGCCCAAGTGGGTTCAGTGGCCACACTCTGGGGAGGGCCAGAGGAATGTTCCAGGAGACCCAGGGGCTGCAACACACTATCTTGGCTAAGGGGGTCTGGGCTTTTGCAGACGGGGGCTGCTCTGCAGTGGGCATGTCCTAACTGACCTGTGTGTAGACCATTAGGGCACGCCTTTGACCTCCGCAGGGGGATTCCACTGTTGAAGAAACACTGCCAAGCTCCCGAACGAATGAACAACACTGGGGTTCTGAGGTGGCCTGTGCACGAGACTACTTTCCCCTCACAGTACTTGGGAAGGGAACTGTGCTAGCCTCGGATGGGTTAAATCCCCAAGAAAGCCAAAGCCAGAGTCTGAAGTCTGTGTGATCACACAGTTGGCAATAAGTGCACATTTGGGATTTTTAGAAACAGAAAAGTAATCAAGTCATTTTCATTTGTAAGAGACAGTGTAACTTTAAAAACAGGCTATGCCAAGGGCTCTGGTGCTAAGCAGTAGTCCTGGATGTGCGTGTGGCCAAAGATGTCACAGGCAACCTCTGAAGGGGGTCCAGTGGATGGGGACAGAATGGCCAACGTGGGCAAGTGTGATCCAGGTGCTCATGTCAGCCTTGCAGCTGGGGTGGAGACGATGGTGCCTGTTGGATTGTCAATGAAAGGCAGAAAAATAGGGATTGGCGCCGAGTTGCCCGGCTCTGCTGTTCGCTTCTGAATGGTACAGAAGTCCAAGTTTAAAAAGAAAGGGAAAAGCCAGTGCGCCTGTAAGCTTGGTAAGGAAATGCCACTAGCTTTCTTCCCTGCCTGCTTGCACACCAGAGCATGAAGGTTCTCTCCAAGGAGCTTGTGAACGCTGCAGCTGAAGGCGCTGCACAGCCCCCACCCCCTGCCTGGTGCAAGCTGGCAGGAGCAACCAGGCTTGGGATCTGGGGCAACTTGCTTGGAGCACCGCTGGCCTGCCCCAGACCCTGGCCCTGGCATACATGAGTGTGCCTTCCAAGGCCTCACCTACTGGACTCTGGCTGCTGAGGACTTGCCGTTGAGAAACACGATGGCACTCTAGCTAGGTGTGGGGTCATCTGGGTTCTGATCCTGCCTCACAACTTACAAACTATGTCATCTAGGATGAGTTCTTTAACCCATATGGGTATTGGTAAGGTGGGTGAGGGAGGATTCAACCCAGTAAGTCAACATGAAGCAGTGGCCTCTGGGCCTGAGAAGGCCTCACACCTACCAGCATTGACCTTGAACAGCAATGACTGATGCCAGGTACTGAGCATTTACTGAGTCAGACCCAGTGCTGTATCCAGTGACCCTGTTCTGTTTAGTGCTGGGATGGAACCCAGGGACTTTGTGCATGCCAGGCGTGCGTTGTCCCACTGAGCTACACCCGGCTATTGGTGGTGGAGGAACACCAGGTGCCCAGACATGCATGACCTTAATCCTTACAGTGATCTTGATCAAAGACCCTAGTTTTATCCCCATTTTACAGATAGGAAACTGAAACGCCAGGAAGGTAAGTGTTATACCCAGGGACAGTAAAGGGGGCCTGAGAACCCACGTCCACACCCTTAACCCCTGCTGTGCTGGGAAGCCGTCCTTAGTTTACCCATGAAAGACATGATTTTAGCCCTATCTACAAAATGATGACTGAGGAAGGTGATATTCACACAGCCAGTACTGTTGTGGCCCGAGCCCCTGTACCCAATGAAAAATGTGAAAATGAAAACCCGAGGCATGACTTAGGTCTGCTGTAATAAGCAGGAGACCAGTCAGTCCACCTGCTGTGGTTTCTTGTCACAGAAGCTAGTGACAACCAAGGATGGGTGAATGCAGGCGCTACCCTGCCACCTCCTGCCTCCTATCTGGTTCCCAGTGTCTGGTACCATGTGGCTCCTGGCCTTGGGACCTGGGACAGGTGGCCTCACATTCAGACGCCAAGTGGGAAGCCAAATAGTGTTGTGGTGGCTATACCAGCCAGCTCCTGTGGGCTCCTGCTGCTGCTGCGGGCAGGGTTGTGTGGCACTCTGGAAACCCCTTCAGTAAAGTTCACCTGGCCCTGGACCCCGCAGGCACCTCCCCAAGCTCTTCCCCTCACCCTGTGAGGTGCCCTGAGCTCAGCCCTGCGCTGAGCTTTGGAAATGTCCCTCCTGTGAGCTATATGGCCTTCTGGAGACCCACTGAGCCTGGCCACCTCACCTTCTCAGAGTAGTGCTCCCCCGGGAGTGGCGGGTAGTCACACTGCTCAATCTTCTGGCAGAGGGAGAAGAGATTCATTTTGTCTCCATAGAAGGGGCTCTGGAGAGCTGCCATCTGCAAGGGGAGGGGACAGTAGAGTAATTTCAGCCTCAACGACCAGAACTCTACGGAAAGGGGACCACCAAACTGAGGCAGGGGCTCTCTGGGCCTCACTGCAGAGACTGCCCGGCAGCACTTTGCCCTGGAACTGCTTGGACGTGGGACTGTATATAAACAAATGGGGACAAGGGTTCAGAGATGGGAGGGGGCAGCTGAATACTGAGGGGATGTCCCCCACCCCACTCAGGCCCCAGCTCCCAAGGATGACAGCAGGGAGAGGGTGCAGATGGGCTTGCCCCAGGGCCATGGGCCTGGGCGGGCAGGTTCTCCAGCCAGGTTCTCTGTCCTCTTCACCTGAAAGGAAACTGCTTGCCTGAGGCCCTGCAATGGGTGGTGGTGGTGGGAGGATGTGAAAGCTCAGGCTGTGCTGTGCTCCTCGCAGCCCTCTGCAGAACGTTCTTAGAAACCAGAAGCCCAAGTATCCCTGGGCCAGGGACCCTGTGCCTGGACCTGTGCCATGCTCACCTGTCTGGCTAACTTTCCTCTGTGAGGTGGAAAGTGGCCCTGGCCTGCAGGGCTGTGGTGAGGTGTAACCAGCTGAACTGTGTCACCCTCTGTGGAGACTGATGGTGTGAGCTCTACCTTGAAGGGAGGCCAGCAGCAAGGGCAGTGGGAGCAGACTGGATGGTGGCCCCAGCCAGTCCTCCTCCACTGAGGAAGCACTGGGCCTCCTCCACCTGTGGGGGGTGGGCACCCGGACTGCACTGTGCCACTCAGAACCAACGGGAGAGCCTTCAGCGAGGTGTGCGGAGCCATGGAGTGGCTCTGTGAGGTGGCGGCCAAGCAAGGCATCCCCTGGCCCCATCTGCTGATTAATCTATAATGGGATTCAAGTGCTTCTTGTCACTCCTGCTCACTATTACCTACGCAAATGACAGCCCAGTGCCTCCTGCTAATGAAGTGCTGTCAAGTAATTGTGCCAGACTCGCTGCCCTGCCCTGGCTCCCTTTGAGGACCCTGGTTGTGAAGGCCACTCTGCTCTGGTTTACTGGTTGAGGGGTCCCTGGCTCTGGTATTGGGATGCCTAAGGTATCTTCACTGCTCATGTCCCAGAGAGTGGGCCAGAGAGCCCTAGCTTAGGGCAGGGAGGAGGCCAGGGTAGCCCAGGGAATGCCTCCACCCTCTGTTCACCCCTGTGACCAGTATGGTTCCCAGAGCAGGGCCTGCCTTCTTCAGAAAAACCTACGAGGGCTTTGGAGCCCAGAGTCCCTGGGTTTGCAGATGGCCTGTGGGGAGGCAGCATTTTGAGGTTTCCTCAGGCCACGTATGGCAGTCTGCCCTGGAACAGAACCTGTGGCCCAGGCTCCTGAAGGACCAAATGTCTATATTCAGATGGGGGTACAGGGGCAGCATCCCCTCTCCTTCCACGCACTCATGGCTTCGGCCCCTCTGAGGAGGGCTGACCTCATGTGAACCATGAACCTACCCTGCAGGAAGGCTACAGAGGAACGTTCTGGCACTCAGCAAGGGAGAGGGAGTCTGCCCACCTGACCAGGAGCTGGCCTTGCCCTGGAGTCTGAAAATGGCGTGACTAGGGCGGCACATCTCCAAAAAACGAGAGCCTCAGTGCCAAGGGTTAATTGGGCAGTTTTGAAAGGACATCCGTTGCCACAGCAGAGAGCAGCTGTGACTTCAGGGTGGTCACTTGGAGTGACCCAAGTGCCCTCCCAGCCATGGCTAGAGGCTCCAGATGGCTTGTCACGGAGACTTTCTGCTCGGGGTAGACAGGGTGCTTTCACTAATGGCCCCACTAATGCTGGCCCTGGTTTTTTATGCATCTGACCTGAAGGGGACCTGGTCACCCTTTAAACAAATCTGATTCGGTTTTCACAAACCTGGCTGCTTGGGACTTCAACATGACCCCGGAAAATTTAAGGGGGCAGTGAGCCCTCCCCTCCAGATGACTTTTCCATTCTTCCTGGCCCTTTCCCACGGCCTTTCAGAAACCCTTCTGAACAGGGCCAGCAGTGGGCTATGCCAGGGGGCCATCTTGGCCTTCCCCAAACAGGGACGTCTCCATTTCTAACTGCAGATTCCAGCAGAAGCAGCATCCCCACCTGCCCCCCTTCCAGCTGCTGGCCACTGGCCTTCCACCCAGATCAGGGTGACAGGCTGTGAAGGAATCTTTGGGGCTGCTGGCGACACTGGGATTAGAACGATTATTCGGGACGGCGAGATCTCCCATACCGGCGGCCACCCAGCCTCTGCTGTCGGAGCCGAGGAGGGATTGCTGTTCAGGGTGACACTGGTTGCCTTGCTAGAACTGCCAGGGCCATGGCTCTCGGCACTGCTCCTCTGCTCCTCGCATGCAGAACTTCCCGGCATCATTGAGATGACACACAGCCAAGGAGCAGGGGGCTGGTGAGCACTTGCCCCCGCTGGGAGGGCTCAGAGAAACTGGTACATGATCAGAGATGTCAGAGGAGAAGTGGGGATCTGCCTTCAGCAGAACAGTGACTGCATCTGACTCCTGCCTATCGGGCCCCAGACACCCACCTCATCACCTCATCAGCCTCTCCCAGGCACGTCCAGGAGTGAAGGGTGACCCAGGGCGAACTAGCAGTCTAAGCCTTCATCCCTGAGGGAGGAGCATCCCGGCTCTTTGCTGCTCAAGTCAGAATCTTAGAACGGCGTCCCATGTGGGCACAGCTGGGCATCCCTCAGCCCACTTTCTTGCTTCTCTCTGTCCCAGATGGGGCCTGGAGTCTGTTTGAGGGGTTCCAGCGGGGGTGCCTGGCACTGAGCGCCAACGCCTTCAGCTCCGTGCTCAGATGTGGGCTTGTGTGGGAATACATGAATTCTGTAGAGCCCGGGGGACCCCTAAGTGAAGCACTGGGCCTGGTGTGGCCACACTCTGGCCTCTGCCCAGGCTCCGGGCTGAGGACGCCCCTGCAGCCAGCCTTTGATTCCCATGGTTTGCTCCTGTGCCCAGGGCAGTGTGGCCAGGCCATGGGGCATGACTCCTGAGGCCAATGCTGACCGCACTTGGCCCCAGCGTGTGCTTGGGGGCTCACCAGCTGGGGGCCAGCATTGCATCTGCGGTGACTCCAGGAGGTGCATGGTGGTAGGTAGATGCCCAGGTGCGAAAGGGGATGCGGTGGGCTTGATAATAGCCCCAAAGACATACACGACCTAGTTCCCGGAACAGCAAATGTCACTTTATGTGGCAAATGGGATTTTGCAAATGTGATTAAATTTAGGATCCTGAGGTGGGAAGGGACCTTGGACTGTCCGGGTGGGTCTCACTAATCACAGGTCCTAGTGATGACAGAGAGAGACCGGATGTGCTGACAGAAGCGAGGGCTCGGAGCACACTAAGGGGAGTGTTCCGGAGAGGGGTACCCTTCCACTTTCTGTGGAAAAGGCAAAGAAACAGTTTCACCCCTAGACACCCCTGCCTAGCCAGAAGAATCAGCCTGCTGACACCTGCCCTTAGCTGGGGACAAGGACTGGGGCTTTCTGCCTGTAGCGCTGTAAGAGGGACATGCTGCTCGGGGCTATCAACCGATGTGATCTGTCACAGCCACCATGGAGAGCTAGTATGTGGCACTTCTGAGACTTCCAAAGCCACTCTGGGGGCCGGGGGGCCGGGGGCAGTGCTGTCCTTGGCTGGGCATGCCTCAGCCCCCGGCCATGCTGCCCCAGGCATATGTGCCCAGCACCACGCCAGATTGCCAATCGACATCTGCGGGGGGGGGGGTCTTTGTCACAGCTCTTCAGGCTGGCACCTGGGAAGACCCTGCAGGCTGACCAGCGGAGGCTGCGACGTGACACTGGGACGTCTCCTTCCAATTACTACAGCCCAGGCCCAGATGTGGCCCCTCCACGTCTGCTGGGAAAACATCCCCTTCTCCTTCCCTGCCGGGCTGCGGGACTGGGGAGAGGGGTGCCCTGTCACCCTTGAGGGGCTGGCCACAACGGCCACATCTGCCATGCTGGCCCTCTTTCGTGGGGGGCCCAGGGCCGTGAGGTTTAGATGGGCGCCTGCCTCCCTGAGGACACTCAGTCTCTGAGGGACTTGACTGACTGATCGCATCGGCTTCCCGCTGACGATCTGTCCCTCTGGCTGCAGGCCACGTGGCCCCACACACTGCCAACAAATAAATCAAGTCGCCCAGGCGGGAGCCTGATGCCAAGGAGCCACCAGGGTGGGACGCTGCCCCTGTTGGACATGTGTTCAGGAGGCCGAGATGGCCGGAGCTGGCCTGCCTGACTGGGAATCCAATGAGGCTGGGGCTGCATCTGCCTCTGAGGAGCGGGACAAAGGCTTGTGGCAGGGAATGGCTGGTGTGTGGCAGAGGCCTTGGCCAAGCTGAGGATGCGCCCACCCTCCTCCCAGGGTCCCTGGGGGATGCGGCGCTCTCCCCTGGCCAGCTTGGCCTGTGTTTGTTTACATTAGAGACCCTCATGGCTTACGGGGGCAAGAAGCAGTTTCCAGAAATAAAACAGTAGGAAAAGAAAAGGAAAAGCCATCTGGACTAGAGACAGGGCAAGCACACAGGGACTGAAGCTCAGCTGCACCAGGGCTTCCCACTGGCCAAAGCAAAAAAGGAAACAGGGCCTAAGCTACGGGAGCCTTGCCTCAGAGGTGGGCAGTGGACACTGATCACCCAGCTCGCGTGGGCTCAGCAGGCTAGTGGTCAGGCCAAGGGCACCTCTGAGTGGGCACCTCGCCCCCAGGGTGCATTTACTCCAGTGAGGCAGTAGTGACCCCAGCTTATCCACAGGGTGACGGCCCCAGCAGTGGGGGCTGACCTGCCCTGGCCCTTTGGCAGGCAACTGCTGGCTGGGACTTGGAACTCCTGACCACAGTCTAGGCTCCTGCTGGGCCCTGCGCCTCTCCCCCAAATGAGCACAGCTGTGAGTTGTGAGTGTGGGTATGTGTGGACATACCCAGAATGTATCATTGACCCTGCCTCCTGCACTGACTCGGGCTTTGGGAGGCCGGAAAAGCTGTCCCTACCCCTCAGGACGGGACACTTGGCTATGTGATGTCCATTTAGAGGCGGGTCTGAGTACCCCTTGGGCCCCAGGCCAGGCAAGTGGGTGGCAGGGCTGCTACACTGAACCCTGAACTGGGTGAGAGCTGGCTGTCACTGGCCCTTGGTGACACGGAGCGATGGCTGGAAAGACCCTGAACTCACAACTCACCTCGGGGACAAGCATCAACACCACAGAAGTGCCTATGGCCTAGCAGCTCCCTGCTACTGTGACTGTGCCAGTACCGGGCCCCAGGACCAGCCGCTGTCCTGTGGTCCTTGCTGATGACAGCTCTGATTTTCATCTCTCCTCCTGTTGCTAAGGACATGGCTGCCCTCCAGACCCGCCCTGCACCTCTGTCCCTCCCCAGAGCCCACACCCCACCCTGCTCACCAGCTCTGGCTTCAGCCCATCCAGGAGCTGGGCTGTGGAGAGACAGGTGGGGAGCCATGCTCTGCACATCCCAATCTGTGGCGGCCACTCAGGGGGCACTGCCTGGCCTCAGAGTGCCCAGCCACTGCTCATTAAAGACCCTTCCTGCATCTGACGACCTGAGAGTCCAGGAGAGGGAACACAGCCTGCCCCACTGCTGACCGCTGGAGCCCGACTCGGCCACAGACCTGGGAGGTGGCTCTGGGGCTGCCTGCTCTGCTGAGTCCAGGAGAAGGGGCCACACCAGAGCCACATGGCCACCCCTAGCCGGACCTCAAAGATGTGTCAGCTGGGGCTGGGGGTGCAGCCCATGGTGGGGCCCTCGGCCAGCCTCCTGAGGCCCTGGGCTCCATCCAGCAGCACCCCCCCACACACACAGACACACCCCCCCATACACATCACATGCAGTGATAAGGTGCAACATCTGTTCTTATGACTCACATGCCCCTGATTTAAAAAGACGGTAACATCTAAGCCTTACAAAGGGAGCAGTTGTGGCCTCAGTGTCCATGAGCAATGCAGGGAGGGGCAATCCCACTGCCAAGGGGACACAAGGGCTGCCACGACCCAGGTGCTGCAGGGTGGGCAGCACGAACCACAGGCTTATCCACAGGAATACGGGGGCGAGTAAGAGGTGACCCCTCTCAGGAAGCAAAGGAAATGTCCTGTCCCTGCCACAGAGTATCCCCACCCACATCCCCTTTAAAGAGGTTCCTCAGCTGATCAGCTCTGCCAGACCCGTGTTGGCTCCAGGGAAAGCAGAGGAATAGTCAAGGTTCCAACCAAAGCCCTCCGCCCCGTCCATTTACCAGGGCTGTGACAGTTCAGGGTGGGGACACTGGCGTTCACAAGGTGGACAGACTCTGAGAGCCGTCCAGCACCCGGTGGCCCAGGGCAGGTCAGGCAAGTTGGGCACCACTCTGAGACGCCAGAGGGCCCAGATGTCCCTCTGCTGGGTCTGTCACGGCCCTGTGGTCAAGAGTGCGCGCTCCCCATGTGCCCAGTCAGTGGGCGGGGCTCGGCCCACCAAGACACAGAGATCGCCCTGTCCCTCCGTCCAGCCTGGCTCCAGGTCTGGAAATGGCCACCCCGTGGCTTTTCCTCAGCTGGGGGCGGGGTGCAGTCTTTGGTGAGACCCGCATTCCCAGGCCTGGAAGGACGCGAACGCCTCTCTAGCACAGCGACTCCTGCATGAGGCCTGATGCTCCCTGTCCCCAGCGCTCTGCACGGGCCCCATCCATCCTCACATAATGAACAACAAGCAAAGCCATCAGCAGGCGGATGCAGTTACCAAGGAAACGGCGGGGGGCAGTGAGGGAGCCTGAGTGGCCCACGTCACCTGCCTGTGTCCCTCTGTCTGCTGACAGTCCATCCCTCATCCCGGATCTGAGCAGCCCAGCAGGGCTGGCCCTGGCTGCTGCTGGCCACTGGGCCACACCGCTAACCAAGCCAAGCGCAGCCCTAGCTTCCCACCTGAGCTCTGCCCTGCCCGGGAGTCCCCCACGGACGTGCCCCCAAAGACCGCAGAGCTGCGGGAGAGGCTCACCTCGTACAGCAGACAGCCCAGGGACCAGATGTCCGACTTGAAGTTGTAGCCATTCTCGTGGATCCTCTCCGGCGACATGTAGTACGGTGTCCCAACTGAAACACAGCAAGGGGCAGGTGCTGAGGGCCTGGGCCAGGACGGGCAGGAGCACTGGGGCTCGGGGAGGGGACAGAGCCGGCCCCAGCCTCTGGGCAGCCCCCTTCCTCTCTGGGCCTGTCTTTTCCTGTCAGGTGTGAGGATGAGCGGAGGGAGCTGCCCATGCTGGAAGGGCATCAAAAGCACCTGCCAACTTCAAGGAGCTTCCCAGGACCCACCTGAGGTCCAGGCTGGGGCTGGGCAGCCAGAGGGTCAGTGTTTCTGCCAGCCATGGGGGATGGGAAGCAAGCGACCAAAGGTCCTTTAACATGATCATCTGAATCCAGAAGAGTCTGGATGAGGCTTTGAATGGGAGAAGAATCACTGCTGATGGTGACCCCTCCACACCCTCTCACTCACTTCCAACAGCCCATGAGGAGGCAGCCCCATTTCAGAGATGGAGAAACTGAGGCTCAGACAGGGGAAGAGGCTCCCATAAATCAGCAGAAATGGGGTGTGACCCTGACCCACAGGCGCCCAAAACTGTACATAGCCACCATCTGTGGCTACCCCTTGTCCAGACTTAGGGTTGGCTGAGCTTAAGCAGAAAAGGCACAAACCTCAAAAATATTTCATTAAAGTGAAGAACTTCAGTTCATCAAAAGACACCATTCGGAGGGTGAAAAGGGAAGCCACACCGAACACGGTGGCACACACCTGTCATCCCAGCATCTCAGAGGCTGAGGCAGGAGGATCCCAAGTTCAAGGCAAGTCTCAGCAATTTATTAAGGCCCTAAGCTAGCAAGGCTTTCTCAAAACAAACAAACAAACAAACAAAAGTGGGGGCACTTGGGATGTGGCTCGGTAGTAAAGTGCCACTGCATTTGATTTCTGGTAGCAAAAAAAGGCAAGCCCCAGCCTGAGGAAATCTCTTCAATCCATACACCCCGCCCCCTGGACTGACACGAAGGATACATTTTATCTCATTCATTTGTCGCAGTGCTGGGCACAAGTGCCCTACCACTGAGCTGCACCCGCAGCGCCCCCCCACACAAATTTTTATTTATTTATAGACAGGGTCTCACTAAGATGCTTAGGGCCTTGCTAAACTGCTGAGGCTGGTTTGAATGTGTGATCCTCCTGCCTCAGCCTCCTAAGCCACAGATTTCAGGCATGAGCCAGCTGCTTATCTTTTAAAACTTCTATAAACCAGTGAGTAGAAGAAAACAGCCCCGCCCCTCAGATGAGCAAAGGGGCGTCTCAGAGAGACAGGACCCGGATGGCCCGACGAGGCTTCGGCTTCTCAGTACTCATCAGGGAGACTCAAAATACAAGTAAAACAGGTTGCAACTACACACCCACCTGAGGGCTAGAGAGAAACCAAAGCCAAGAAAACCAAGCAGGTGACGCACAGAGCCACGGGACCTCCCGTGTTCCATGAGAATGACACGAAACAGAACAAAAATCCACTGACGCACAGGTTGCCGGGCTGTCACCCAGCCATCCCACTCCTAGGTGGGTGTCACCCGATGCTCTGTCTCTTAAAAGACACAATCAAGGATGTGCAGAGGGGATGTGCAATAGCCCAGCATGGAAACAAACCTCAGTCACCAGAATGGGTCAATTGATACACCACATAAACTACAGCCTACTCACAGGTGGAATACTATATAGCATTAAAAAGAACAAAACTAGGTCCATTCATAAGCAAAATATTAAGTGAAAGAAACCAGGCCAAAAGAGCATGCACAGGGAAAGTGGCCCAGGAAGGGAAAGGGCGCTAGGGGACTTCTTTACTGTATACATATCACACCTCAATTAAAAAGTAAAAAAAAGGTGGGGGCAGGGGTTGTGGCTCAGTGGCAGAGCACTTGCCTAGCATGTGTGAGGCACTGGGTTCGATTCTCAGCACCACATAATAATAAATAAAGGTCCACTGACAACTAAATATTAAAAAAAAAAAAAAGGCCAGGTGTGGTGGTGCACACCTGTAACCCAGATACACAAGAGGCTGGGGCAGGAGGATGGCAAGTTTGAGGCCTGTCTCAGCAACTTAGCAAGACCTTGTCTCAAAATAAAAAGTAAAATAAAAGGCTGGGGGGTGAAGTTCAGTGGGAAAGCACTTGTGGGTTCATTCCTCAGTATTGAAAAAAAGAAAAGTTTGGATGATGAGGATGAGGCTCGGCCACCAACAGGAGGGGACTCTCCTGGTGGTCCCCCTCTTCCCCCAGGAAAGGCCAACACTCAGGACATCCTGGAAGGGTGTGCTGACCTCCAGGCCCTGCCCTGTTGCCTCTGAAGAAGAGCCGAGCTGTGCAAGATGGGGACACTTCCTGAGAGGGCACGAGTCCCCACCCCTGAGGCAGCGAGCTGTGGCAGAGAGGCCGCCTAGGTCCGTCTGGGGCGGCCCTGGGATCTAGACTGGAATCAGCCCACGTGGAGGATGACTGTTGCGGAGGCTTGAGGACCAGGTTTTGAAATGTGCTCCACAAGAGGATTGTCACTGTCCTGGAGATGTGTGCCCCACAGCAGGCTGCGGCGGTACACAGAGGAAGGAGCTGGGGTCCAGCGTGGCCAAGGTGACACAGGGGTCCCGAGAGAACGGGCCAGGCAGCAGCGGCCCGGGCTTCAGGGCATCCTGGATGGTGTGCCTCTGGGGGACAGGCTCGTAGGGTCCATGGGGTACACAGCAGCAAAAGACACTGGGGGCAAACACAGGGAGGGTTTTGTGCCAACTCATGAAGTGAGCCCGGGGAGATCATTCCTTCTCGAAGTGGAAAAAAACTGTATTTTTTAAAATTATCCCCCCCATAAAAACCCCAACTATCCCTTAGTGACAGCATTATTTGAAATAAAAGCACAGGGGCTGGGGCTGAGTGGCAGAGCGCTCGCGTAGCATGTGTGAGGTGCTGGGTTTGATCCTCAGCACCACATAAAAATAAGTGAATGAAATAAAATAGTTATTAAAAAATAAAATAAAAGCACAGTGTAAAGTAGAAAAAGTAGCAAACTCTTAATCTCAAAATCTACCGCAGTCCTTGACACGGAAAGAGTGGACTGTCTGAGCCTGTTATTGTCTTATCAGAAAAGGAGGAAAACTGGCGGCCCCAAGAGCAGGGGGCGCGGGTGGTGCTGGGTGCCACTGCCCTGGGCTGTGGGCTCCCCAGGGACAGGGCCTTGTTTGCCGCCGTGACTAGCACCCTGCTCCAGTACAGCTGAGTGCGGTGCCTGTGTGCGTCCCCGAGTCAGTGACCCACGCGGGGCTGTGCCAGGTTCTGTCCCCTTCCCTGTAGCTCAGGCACCCCTTCAATGCGCATGGCCACCATGGAGGGACGGTCTTTGTGAGCTCAGGGTCTAAACCATGACTCCTGCTTCACGAGGCCACCAGGCTCCCTTCCATGGCTGTGCTCCCTGAGCAAGGGCAGCAGCCGGCCCTTCCAGACCCGATTTGGAGAACCGCCGTCCTGTCTGCACACTGGACGGCGGGAACCGGGGCTGAGGCTCTTCACAGGGAGGGCTGTCGGTCAGCAATGCACCTGTGGGAGTCCACGGGAAGGCAAAACGGGGACTCCTAGAAGCAAAACCACCTTCATTGGGGTCACAGCCAAGTGTGAAGGGGATGCCCGAGTCACCATGGCGGGACCACAGGATAACAGGCACACGGTGAGCACCTCGGGCCGATGCAAGTAGGTTCCAGCACCCGGGTGCTGTGGATGGTGCGTCTATGGGGGCCAGGCCTATAGGGTCCATGGGGTACACAGCAGCCCTGAGGTGATGGGTGGAGGTGCTGTCCCCCGGGAGGGCTGGAGTGTCCCCTCATGTCTGCTCTGCACCCTCAGGACCCCTGTGGAGGCCCCTCCTGGCTGGCCTGGTGGCTCCTCTCTGCTTCAGACTTCCCTCTGCTCACTTGACATCTGCCTGGGCCTTGACAGGAGGGATGCTGGGACAGGCCAGGGTGACCTGCACAGTGGCCGGGCCTTGGCTGCTTCGCTCCCACTGTGGGAAAGTCACGAGTGCCTCGGGCAACTGGGGGCTTTATTCTAAGATGCCAGGACCACAGACCGCTGCCCACCCATCATTCTCCATCTGTCTGGTCCTCAATTTGCTGTCTGCCAACAGTGGGTGCATCCATCTATCCCCTGGTCATCCGTCCACCCCCTCCATCCAGTGGTGACGGAGGCTGCTGCTGAGTGGGGGCCCTGCTGCAGGGGACCCATCAGGAGGGGTGCCCGGGGGAGCCAGCTACATGTGTCAAGGCTGGACTGATGGGTGGCCACCTGGGAGGGCTTGTGACAACGTGGACCCCAGCGCTGTGGCGAGACCTCCGGGTGGACCCTGGGCACCTGCAGCTCTCACAAGTGCTGGGGACTCCGAGGCAGGCTCCAGGGCCAGGGAAGGCTGAGGCTGGTGGCCCACCTGCGGCACCTTTCAGGTGCTCAGCAGACGGGGACAAAACCCAGTGGATTTAAGAAGCATTAATGGAGGCAGGTGGGGCCCATCCCGGGCAGGCAGGGTCCTCAGGTTCCTCCACCGAGGGGAGGGTCTGCTCCCCCGGGTATGAGCACCTTAAAGGGGGGGGGTGCTCTGGGGTCCATCACTGAGCTGCTGTGGGGCAGAAGGGCAGGGCAGCGCCTCTTCCGCTGCACCAGCCTGACCTGGAGCGAGTCACGTGCAGCCCAGGTCCCGCCGACGGCACATCTGAGGCGATGGAGCAGGCGCTACTTGCTGAGTATCCAAGATGAAACGAGGAACTTCAAAGACACCAGAGCTCGCGGTGGGCCACTGGGGATGTGTCCCCAGATTCTGGGGAGGACTGGGAGAAGCTGGCAGGAGGAGGTGTCTCCACAGACAGGGACCCTGTCCCTGGGGACCTCTGTGGGTGGCACAGCCTGCTTCATGGGAGAGCCACCCTACAGTGACACACAGATGCCACTGAGCCCACCTGGCCTGGGCCTTGACCCACCTCCCAGCAACTACTCCCCCCCAGTGGGGGCCGGGTGGGGCCTGTGGGAGAGACCTAAGGAACCCTGGCCACCACTAGGCCTCACGATTTCAAACCAGCCCATATCAGAGGACAGCGCACGCGGGCCTCAAAGGGGCGGCTGATTAAAGGCGCTGCTTCCCGGGACGCGCCTGTCAACACAAACCTCGGGTGTTTTGAAAGGCTCGCAGTGTTTGAAACGTGTTCATTAGTTGTGAAAAAGGCAGACTGCACGTGAGGGTGAGGCCTGGTGTCTGGGAGCTGCCCCTTCCCCAAATGGAGCCAGGGCCACGGCGTCCCTCCCCAGGCGGGGCCCTCCTGGGGCGGCAGGGGCGTGCACACCACGGGAACTTGGAGCCAGACCCGCAGTTCCACCCACTGCAGCCCCCGTTCCCCAGTGGAGATCCGAGAGGCTGTGCCCACGATAGAGAGGGTGCCCCTCCTGCCGCCTCACTCCCCACTCTGGGAAAGACGTGATGAGCCTCGTCCCAGGCTGCAGGTTTCCCTGAGCAGGGGCCACACCGACCTCGGGGGTCCATGCTGAGGGGGTGCCTTTGCCTCCAGGCTCACACCCGTCCCTCACTCCGTCCCCTGAAGCCCCCTCAGCTTCCCTGGTAGCAGCTCATCCAACATGGCCACACCTGGCCTCCCAGGCCTCGGCCCCAGAACCACGTGAAACTCAGGCTGGTGCACCACCTGCTGAGCAAGGTTTCTGGGTCAGAGGGACTGGCACGATTGTTCCCAGGTGACCTGTGCTGTGGGCAGGAGGAGGCCAGGCTTGGAACCACACAGCTTCTGTCTCACCCCAGGGTCACGGGGGGCATCTGGCTGTGCAGACGGGCAGACCCCAGTCAGTGCAGGCAGGTCGCAGCATGGCTCAGTCTCACGGGGTCCCACGCATGGCAGCACTGGCCTGTGATAAGGAGAGGAGCCCCAGCCTTCCCCGTGGGCCAGGACAAGCCCCCAGGCCCCTGCAACGCTCTGGCTCCTTCCTTCCTGTGACCTCAAGCCCTGGGAGCGCCCAGTGTCTCCTGCCCCAGAAGCACCTTAGGATCCTCTCGACCCTGTCTCTGGGCACCCATGGCCCAACCCACCTCCCACCGCACTGTGGATGTGACCACAGGACTGGGTGATCCCTGGTGGGGCCCCAAGAGCCTCTCAGCCTCAATTTCCTCATCCATAAACAGCCTGGTTGTGATGATTTTCTTTCCTTCTTTTAAAGCAAAATGTTTTAAGAGTGGTTTTGAGCCTCTTCCTCCTCCTGACTTGCCCTTTCGAGTTCAGAGACTGGAACACTGAAGCCAAGGGTGGCTCTGGAGAGGCTGAGACAGCCCAGACCCTGGAGACCCTGGTGCAGCTGGAGTCCCTAGCCAGCATCCACTTGTGTGCACTAGGCTTTCAGGAGGGGTCTCCTGTTGTCTCACCAGGCCACCTGGGCCTGCCTATGTCTGTCCCTCTGTCAACACGGCGTCCTTAGATGAAGGAAAGAGTGCAGAATCACAGACCCCTGCACCAGCTCAGGGAAGCAGGAGGAACATGAGTCTTTTGTACCCAATGGGGGCTGCCCCCAGAGGGTCTATTCCCCAGCCTGAGAGGCCATGCAGTGCCCTACCCAGGCCCTCGGCACGAGCCGGCCACCCTTCCCACCCCCAGTGCCAGCCTGCAGCCGCCTGTCCCTGCTGCAGGCGAGCAGGGCCCAGGAGCCACTCTGCAGCCCCTGGTTGTCTTGCAGCTGCTGCGTTGCTTGGAGCGAGACACTTGCTTGTAGCTTGTGAGCGGTGTATAGGCAAATCTTTCATTTTTCTTTCATTATGCCGGCGTGTACTGTCACTTAATTTTTATGTATGCAATCCTTCCTGACAAATATGATCTGCTGCCTGGTAATTCGTCTGACGCTCATTCTGTTCTGCGCTCTAATTATGGCTCCTATTCCTGACACTGAGGCAGCAGCTCTGCCACCGCTGGGTACCGCACCTGTCAGCCCGACCATGGCACTGACTAATACCCTTTCATGCCAGCCTCATGTTAGCAAATACAGCAGCAGCGAGAGGCCGGGGAGGCGGAGGAAATCGGATTTGCATAAGCCCAGGTCCTGGGTCAGCAGACCTGGGAGATGAGGTGGTTGCCAGGACAAAGCGGCCCCCACCACAGCATCCTCACATAGTAGGTACACATCAGACCCGGTGGATTCATAAGTCGTGCCCACACAGGGGATGTGAAGGAGCCCCTGCCTCTGCATCCTTCCTGAGTCTTGATACAATGCCCATTAGCTCCATCTCTTGCCCAAATGTGCGTCAGACTTAGCTCTCTGCAGAACCTTGCTGTGGAGACTTTGGGTCCTGTGCTTTGGCTCCATGCTGTCCCCTTCACAGAGCCTGGGGATGCAGAGTCCTGGGTTCTGGGTGCTTATCCAGCGAGCAGGGCCTGGCCGATCCCCCATGCAAGCCTCAGCTCAGTGGTGTGTCCCGCATGCTGGGTGCACAGCCCGGAGCGGGGACGGGCCTGTGAAAGCTCCTTCCACCCATCACATGTCCTGGTCGCTGCTCAGAGGCATCAGGAAGAGCCTGGCTCAGGGGGGCGGCCTTTTCCCAAGTTCCAATTCCTTCTCATTAATATAATAAGTGCACCAGTCCGAGTGGATCAAGATCACGCTGTCGGAAGAGACGGTATCTCTGCCCGTCCCTAATGATGCGATCCTAACCAGCTCTGACGAGTGCCGCCATCTCTTCTGCAGCGGGACAGAGAAAGGCTCAGGCCTGACTGACGGGCCCAGGAGGCAGGGGCCTTCGCTCTTCTATGACAGTTTCCTAGCGTGCTCTGGCCCTTCTGAAGCTCCTAAGCCAGATGGGGCGACTGTCGGTGTGGCTCAGTGGTAGAGCACCTGTCAACTAGGGCAGAGGCCGATTCCATCACGAAGTGAACAACCAACCCAGCTCGGCCAACAGCCCCAAACTGTTGACAGGAACACTTTGTTTTTCACCAGAGAGGTGACTGAGAGGACCTGGAAAGACAGGGAGTCCTGGCAGTGGAGAGCCAGTGGCCGAGGTCCCTGGTGGAGACTCCAGGGTTGTCTTCCGTAGCCCCAGCCCTGGCCTTTGGGAGAAAGCATGGGTTCTGGCAGGAAAGGCCCTCATTCGAGTCCTGGCATGAAAATAAAGTCACTCCAGCTTCCTGGACTAGGGACCCCTCGTCCGTGGAAAGGAAGGGTGCCACAGAGCCCAAGCCTTTTGCAGAGATGAAGGCTCGTCCTCATCTCCCTGGGGACGTCCTTGCAAAGTCTTTCTTTTGGAGTCAAAGGAAGAGGCCAGGCCAGGTGCCCCCAGGGTGGACAGGGAAACTCCCCCACCTGACTTCCAGAAGCAGCCTGTACATTTCTCCTCAGTGTGTGCCGACGCAGAGTCTCTAAGCCCTCAGGACCTGAATGAACAGTGACAGTTTCCATAGAAAAGCCTCTTCCCGAAAGCACCTGTCCTGTCACCAGAAGATGCTACTGGCACACTCAGCTGGCCACAGGCACCCAGGTGTCAGGGGACGGGAGATGCCTGGGTCTGAGCCGTGCAGTGTGTGGAGAGCCCACTGCCGCTCCAGGGAGGCGGCCGCCTGTGCACTGGTCCGGCTCCCTCCTGTCACCCAGGGTATGTTGGCCTGGGGCTGGGCAGCACAGGGGGTGCCGGGAACTGGCTCTGGGGAAGCAGGAGGCCCTGCCCATCCCACAGGCCTCTGTGGTGGCCCCTTTTCCATGCTCTACAGGGGCTGTGCTCCTCCCTGTTCTGTAAGTCAGCACCTCCCCACTGTCATCACCCAAGCCTCAGGCCCGTCACACGCAAGCACAGGGACTGACACACCCAGTCGAGTCTCTCCCTGCAGCAACTCCTGCATTCAGGGCCTCGCCTCCCTTTCCTGCGACCTCAGCCTGTGGCCTCCCAAGGACCCTGTCCCTGCCACACCAAGGCGCCCGCTCAGCTCCACCGGGAGGCTGGCCTGCTCCTTCTGCCGGCCCCACAGCTCTCATTCACCCTCCACAGCAGCCGCAAGGCCACCTCCTGGGACAGCTGGCTCCCCCCAGCTTCACAACTGCCTGTTGAAAACAACCCAAAAAACGGAAGCAATTCAAATGTGCAGGGAACGGAGTATGGGTGGAACAGCGGGCATGGGAGGGGGAGAGCGGGCAAGGTCAAGGACCACTGACACCTCCCGCCCCCAGCCTGGGCTCCGCTGGCCTTCCCTGGAGGCGGCAGGAGGCGCCCACGGCTCCTCAGGCCTATTACTCCTTTGGGGTCTGTTCTGAAAGGACGAGTCAGCTCTGGGCTTCCAGAGGCATTTTCCTGTACTAATCCACAGAGCGCCCCCGGCCTCCTCCAGCCCCAGAGCTGGTGCCGCCAGGTTGCTAAAGACACGGCCCCGGGACTGCAGGGCAGATGGGCGCCTCACCTAGGGAGTGGGCCGCGGTGGTCTCGGAGCTGAAGAAGCGGCCCAGGCCGAGGTCGCCAAGCTTCACGATGCCCGTGGCCGTGATGAACACGTTGGCAGGCTTGATGTCTGCAGGGAAGGAGGAGAGTTGGTGTGTGACAGGTGGCCTGGGTGGCCAGGGGAGGGACTTGCAGGTGATGGGCTCCCTGAGGGCAAGGCCAACTCCTACTAGGACGTCAAAGCCCACATCAAAGTTCCCTTCTCTGGGCAGAGCTGATGCCGCACTGGAACTGGCTACCTGTGCTGGCGCAGACTGGCCTGGAGACCATGTGCAGGTGGCCCTCCTTCCCTGAACTGCGGGCGGTTACTGACACGGAGCAGATGTGTGTGCAGCTGCTGGACACATCTGTCCTGTGTGGGCAATGCCATGAGGTCTGACTCCTCGTGGGGCTCCCAGGAGCAAGGGGAGCCCGGGGAAGCTGTGGGCGGGGCTCAGGCGCCTGGCACCCACCTCGGTGCATCACCCGGCGCGAGTGCATGTGCTCCACGGCGCTGCAGAGCTGCACGAAGTACTTCCACACTGTCCTCTCGGGAATCAGCCGCTTCTGCTTCTTGAAGTACTGTGGGGATGGACGGGCAGGCCCAGTGAGCAGGCTCCCAGGCAGACGGGCGGACCATGGGCCTGGACCAGGAGGGCCACCTCCACAACCACCTGGGCTCAGGTTGGCACCGGGGGCGGCCTGGCCCAGCTCGAGCCGGGGGCAGGTCATCTCCAGGTGCCCCACAGCGGCCCTCGAGGACCTGTGGACAAGCCCACGAGGAGGGCAGCTGCCCCACCTCCTCCAGCCCCAGAGCTGATGCAGCCAGGTTGCTAAAGACACCGGGCCACCTCGAGGAAGCAGGTCCACGTTCTCAACGGCCCCTCTGTCAGGAGACCCCACTAAACACTCCAGAAAAAACAACCAAGCACCACCCCTCGGCTGCCCTGGGGCAGGCAGCAGCCTGGAGGGATGAGGCGGGACTCTTCCTGAGCAGTGGCCACATCAACGGCCGGGCTCCTGAATGCCAGGTCTGGGCTGTGGCCCAGGGCCAAGGCTGCTGCTCCAGGTGCCTGAGCGGCCGTCTTCTCCTGGGCTTTCCCCTTCAGGGCAGCCATGTTTTTACCAAGCAGCCAGAGGCCACGCTGTGCCCATTTGTCGGGCAGCTGCTCTGGTGCAGAGAAGCCAGTAGCTGACCTAGGATCTCTGCCCCACCCAGGGACGGGCTATGGGTAGAAGAGAGGACCAAAGCAGGGAGGACGGTGGCCTTTCACGAGGGCCCAGGTCACAGCGCAGCCCCAGATTTCCTGCCTAGAAAGCCCCAGGTCCCCGCCCACTCCAGGAAACTGAGCAGGCACTGGGCTCAGAGAGGTTGAGGAATGTGCCCAGAGCTAACCAGCTGCAGTACTGGAGCTGGGGCCTCCAGAAGGGGGACAGTCACAGCTGGAAGCTCCTGGCTTCAAAGCAAAGTCCCTTGAGGCTCTCTAGGAGGGGGACCTCGTGGGTGAACTGTCCCAGGCTTCCAGCAGAACCCCCCCCCCAGGGCCACCCCAGGGCTTGGGGGTGGTCGGGCTGGGATATTTACACCGTGATGTTACCGAATCCTCATTACAGTGTTCACGCGGGGATGTGCACAGCCGAGTGGTGATTTTCTAAATGTCACATCCTCTCAACGTCACCTGACATTTAGTGGGAAGGCACGGAGTCTCTGGTGGGTTCTGGGGCGGCAGCAGCATCTCTGAGCTTTGCTGTCCCTCGTAAATAACGCCTCCCCCTGGCTATGGGCCCTCCTTGGCCCTCAGGCTACAGGACCCGGGGACAAAGACCTGATGGCCAGCAACCTCTCGGGCCAGCTGGCCAGGCCCCTGTTCTCCAACCCAGAGTGAGCTGGAGAGGGCAGAGTGGGGAGGCGGCTCCCACCCTGCGCCCAGCACTGGGCTAGTAAGTCAGATGAGAAAATGCCAAGATCCCCCGAGTGTGTCTCAGGTGTGACTCGGGGCCAGGTCTGCCCCGCCCTGTCTCTCCCCCGGGTCGGGGGCTGCCCCAAACCAAGTTCTCAGGTGAGTCCCTTGCAGCTGTCAGAGGGAGGAGGGGTGGGCAGGGTGGGGGACGCGGGAGGAGAGATGGCCAGTGAAGGGGGGATCCCCAGAGACTCCCCCACCGGTGTCCTCACCCCGTCCTGCAGGGCTGGTGACTGATGTGAACCCTGAACAGGGCGGCCTGGGAGAGCCAGGAAGAGGCATGGGGTGCGGGGGCTGTCCATCCCTCCCCGCCCCTGCTCTCTTGCAGCCTGGAAGAGTGGGCACCTGCCTGCCGCTCCCACAGTGCCCTCTCCTAAACGGTCCCTGGGCTTGGGTGCCACTGAGGCCCGGGAAGGGAGGGATCAGCATGGCGGCACCCCAACCCCTGCCTGCCCACAGCCCCTCTGCATGGATTGAGGCCGCGAGGGGGCCGGGCCGCAGGGTGCGACCTGGACTCGTTCTGCTGGTGCGTCCTGCCCTGGCCCTCCCACGGCCCTGCATCCTGTTGTTCTCACTCAGGGAGGACCACGTTTGCTCAGTGCCGTGAGTCTTGGGCAGTCCTGCAGACCCCAGGGCATGGTCCTGAATCCTGAGCCTGGACTAAGAGGCCCTGCGCGACCCCACGGTCCCCACCTCATCTGGTGCCCTCAGAGGACCAAAGTGCACAGCTGTTTCTGCCTCTGCACTCCCCGTCCACCTGGGGTCCCGTGGGGGGTCCCCTCGTCCAGGAGCCTTCCGTGACGTGCACAGGCTTTCCTGTCAGGGTTTGGGCTCCCTGAAAGCAGAGCCAAGGCAAGTGGCACCCCGGCGTCCGTCTGAGGGGAGAAGGACGGGGCAGAAGCGATGAGGTGGGGTGACATGCGGTAGAGCACATCTGCTCCCACCGGGGACCCAGCGGAGATTAACGTCCCTGCAAATGCATTAACATGTCAAGGAAAATATAAAAGCCGGTGATAACAGCTCAAGTGACGCTGCTTCCCAGTGACGCCTATTCCTAGGGGCCGAATTTCAGAGGAGCGAGTGGGAGCAGGGCTCAGCCCCGGTGCCTGCTGGGAAGGCAGAGAACCCCCGTCTCCCGCCTTTCCAAGTGGGAAAGGGGTGGGGGGTGTGGGCTCAGGGAGGCAGCGATGGGATGGGCGCCAACGTCAGGCCTGAAGGGAAATGTCCAGGCCTGCAGGAAGAGGGGCCTTGGCGGGGAGACAGGGCCAGCTGCAGGCAAAGGCTCCTGCACCCAGAGGCTGTGAGGCTAAACCTCTTTGAGCGTGGACTCGGGGTGCGTGAGCCAGCGAGGCACAGCTGTGGCTGATGGCCAGGGACCTCTATCAGTGGAGCTGCAGTGTCCCTGATGCCAGGCTCCCAGGTGACTTGGGCAGTGGGGACAGGGGAGGCTCGCCAGGGTGAGGTCTGGCCTGAGGCTGCCTGTGTCACGTGGCCAGTCCTCAGCCCCGAAGGCCCCAGGCATTGGCCAGCACATAGAAATGAAGAGTGTCCCCCCAGCCCTGGAGGGATTGTCTTGGGGACAGTGTCCACTGAACAGTCCCAGGCCAGAAAAACAGACTGGGCCCGGCACGCCCTGTGCCCACTGCTGGCATCTCAGGCAAGCCTCTCAACCTCTCTGGGCTCAGATTTCCCCTCCTATAAAATGAGGCAATGGGACCCCCCCACCCAAGGCACTTTTCTGGAACCTGTGAGATGGGGTCTGATCTATGGGGTGCTGTCCCTGCTCTTTTTGTGAGGCAGAGTGACCCCCCGTGCCCTGGATAGGCTGGGGCAGTGTGGGTGCACAGAGTAGCCCTCACCAGCCACCCCCTGCCCAAGCATGGCCTCTGCCTTTGTTGGTGCCTGCTGGGCTCTGTCGAGGGACATGCTTCTCAGCTGCCCACGGCGGCTGGGGGTGGAGCCTGCAGACCCCACCAGGCCAGGGCTGAGGCCAGGGCAGTGAGGACTGGGGGCCAAGAGGCTGCTGACCTGGGCCCCAGGTCTGGACAGCCCCCGAAGCGCTCCCTGGCACCCTGACCTTGATCATCTGCGAGAGGTCCCCGGCGTCGGCCAGCTCCAGCACGATGTTCAGCTCGTTGTCCTCGATGAACGAGTCCAGATATTTGATGATGTTCGGATGGTTCAGTTGCTGCAGCAGGAGAGAGAGAGTGAGCGAGTTGACATCCCTGACGGACGGACGGCCCAGCCCAACGCCTGCCCTGCGGGCTCAGGAGGACGAGCGCCCAGGGAAAGGTCTGCACAGGGAGTCGGCAGACCTGGGTGACGCTGGGAAAGCCGTGGGTGTCCCTGAGTCTCAGTTTCCTCACCTGTAAGATGGGCGTGTTTTGAGGAGGGCTGGGAAGGGGAGTGGGCTAAGAACTTGGAACTCCCCACAGCACTGGTGGAGAGCTGAGGGGGCAGGTGGCAAGTGGCAGGGGGCACTCCTGAATATCTGTCCCCATCTCCTGATTCCCTCAGTGCGCAGACCCAGCCTCCAGCTCCCACGCCGGAGCCCGTGCTGGCTGAAGTGGTCGTGGGAGCCCACGCAGGACGCACCCCAGGGGCTGGAGCAGAGCGGAGCCCCTGGTGACTGAGTCCAGGAGGTGGGAGCAGCGGGACCCCAACCCCTCCATGATGTGCCCAGCCCTGTCCACACACCAGCCCAGCCAGAACCCCCGAGAGCAGCTTCTAAAAGGCTGACATCTCGGGAGAGGGACGTGCGCCTATGCTGTGAGCCGACGGTCCCCAGAATCTAGACTGGGGGACCTGGGCCGACACAGCAGAGCCACACTGTCTCTGAGTGCAACCGTCCAGCCCACCAACAGGGACTCCTGCCTGGCCCAGAACACTCACCTTCAGGAGGCCGATCTCCTTGACGCAGTCCTGTCTGGCCTTGGCGTCCATCATCTCAAAGATCTCGACAGGAGGAAAGAGCCGGTTAGACCCCAGCCCGGGAGTCACAGCCGGCATTCAGGTCCCAGCTCTCCTGCCTCCTTGCCAAGGGACCCCCAAGAGCAAGAGCTCCCTCTGACTGAGCACCCACAAGCCCGGTGCTGCACTAATGGTGTCACCCCTAATCCCAGGACCACTCCTGGGATGGAGTCACTGTACCCAACTCAGAGGAGGGGACTGAAGCCCCGGGACCAGCGAATTGCTGTGGCCACACACTGTGAGTGGCATGAGCTCAGAGCCTCTGTTTCTCCCTCTGCTTACGGGGCTAACAGCCCAGCCTGTGTGGTGTGGATCACTGTGTCCCCGAGTCCCCAGTCCCCCTTGAGCTCACTCAGCAGGGTCCTCCCGGCGCACACCGCAGCAGGCCCGATGTGGCCCTCGCCACGGCACCGGAGAGGCTGACGGCCCAGGCGAGCTCTGGGAAGGCCCCCAAACAGGCCCTCGGACACAGGCGCCGCTGCCCCCCAGCGTCCTGAGGCACACGAGGGTCACAGGTCTATAGGACACCATTAAGTCGCCCCCTGTCCCCCCCCGGGACTGGTGGTCTGAGCTGCCTCTCCCCCCTGGACAGAGGCGGCCCAGGCTGCTCGCCTCGCTCTTTAAGGACCCATGAGCAAACGGTGGCGCCCGGGAAGCTCCGCAGGATTCACTGTTGCTCACTGCCAGTGTGCACTGGGCCTGGCTTCGCCAGGGGACACCTTTCCTCCATTTGGAAGGGACGCAGAGGGCAGGAAGGACCCTTGGAGCCCAAAACCATGGAACAAGCTCAGGCACGGGGCCAGTCACATGCAGGCCAGATCCCTGCTCCCCCGAACTGCCTGTGGCCTGGGGAGCCACTTTGTCTGCACTGTTTCACTCCACGCACAGGTGATGCAAGGTCCATGCATTCTGAACATGACTCAGTATACAGCAGGGACTCAATGCATGCTTATTTTTCTTGTCCTTTATGGTTCACAGTGAGCATCCCTCCCTGAGCCCCCTGGCTCTCCCAGTGGCTGGGTGGCTGGACACTGACTTCTGTGTCCCCAGAGGGGCGGGGGGCGCCCCGGCCAGGGCGGCAGTGTCAAGGTGCACAGCCCACCCCCAGGGCTGCGGCTCACCTGCACTTTCTTCAGAGCCACCGTCTTCCTGTCCAGCAGGCAGGTGGCCTTATAGACCTCACTGAACTGTCCTCGGCCTATCTTCTTCTCAATCTGGAAGTCTGCCAGTGAGCAGCGAAAAGACAGGGTGCTGGGGTGTCTCTGCAGGGGAACAGAAGGTGGGTGACCAGACGGCTGGAGTGGAGGTTCTCTGGGTCCCCTGCACCTCAACAGCACCTCCCGAAGGTGAAGGAGGCTCTGTTTGCCAATGCCACCATCAGAGCCTCCAAGGAGCCCCCAGGCATGGGACTCTTCACCCTGGTCCCCAGAGCTGTGCCCGACAGCCCGAGGCACGTGAGACATGGAGCCCCCTGGCCCCACCACGGGTCATCATCCTTCATATTGAAAACTGACCCCAGAAGCCCGGCCTTTGGTCCTGGGGTCCTTAGCCACCCTGATCATCCTTGACTCTCTGATACGCAGGTCAGGCCCAGCGAGCAGGGCATGTGTGAGGGGTGCAGGACACGGCTCTGGCTCACTCTGGTCCCACCAGCCCCAGACCCTGCAATCAGCACCAGAAACAGCAAGGCCCTCCCTGGGGGGAGCCACCCCCAGCTCAGAGTCCCACTGAGCTTCAAGCCCACAGCCCTACATTCTGAGCTCCCCTTATGGTGACCCAAACCAGAGACTTCATGGTGACTGTAGGGCCAGCACTGAAACCTCTGATTGAGCTATAGCGCCTGCCCAAGGACGAAGCTGCCAGCAGAGGCCCCTGTGGCCAGCTGCCCCTCCATGGTATGTGTGCAAATACCCCCCTGGGAAGGCAGAGGGGGCCCAATGCCCGGCTCAGGTGGGGAGGCAATGCCACACCCCTGATCAGCCCCACACCCCCAGGTGAGGTGGCCCCTGTATGTCCACACTTGACCTATGAGGAACCCGGGGGTGCAGAGGGACAGCCCTGCCCACGTCACACAGCTCTACACAGCCTTCCCTGGTGGTTTTGGACAGAGCCTCACTCTCTCCTCCAATAGTCCTGCTGTGGGGAAGGAGGTCACTGACACTGGGGACCACCTCCCCAGCTGAGTGGTGACATGGGACAAGGACTGGGTCTCAGTATCACCCAGAATAAAAATACTTAAAGTAACCAGTTTGGTGTGACTGACAGTGGGTATGGGCTTGGTGCATGGCTGTGGGGCCAGATGAGCTGGCCTCAGTCCTGGTCCAGCCGCCTGCTGGCAGGAGGCCTTGGGCGGCTGCCCAGCCCCTCTGGACCTTGACTTCCCTGTCTACCAATGGAGACAGGAGAAGCATCCATTTGAGAAGATCATGTGAGGTAGCCAGGCTCCGTGTTCCTCACCAGCCTGGCACCCAGAGGTGTTCAGTGGCCACTGTTATGGTCACTGACCGGCCAGCGCAGGGTGGCCGCAGCCCAAGCTCTGGGCGGCTCCTAGTCCTGCTCCAAGCCTTCTGCTCAGCTGCGCGGTGGGGCTGGTGCCAAGGAAGCTCCGAGGACACGCTTCTGCCGGTTGTGAAAGATGAAAGCCCGCGGCTGCCCACAGTCACGCGCTCCTTTTCCCAGCAACATAAAAGCTGGATGACCTTGACTTTGAAGTCTTGGGGCGTAATTACCTCTCATGATGGGTGGTTTGGGGACGTCCCTGCCTGGAGACCCGTGCGGGAGGAAGATGATGATTCCACCCACCCCATGTGGAGGTCTGTCGGGGAGAAGCCTCAACAGGACCCTGAGCCTCGTCGGCACCCATGTGCCACCTCAGAGGCCTGCCAGGCACCGTGCCCATGTGCCATCACGCCGGCTACTAAGACCCTAGTTGCCACCGCACTGGCTCCTCAGATGGACCCTCTGGGGCCTTGCTGCGGTTGCCACCTCAGGAAGCGGGCTTGGTCAGGAAGGGAAGCAGTGGCTGCTGCAGATCTGACCCTGGACTGAGGACCGTGCCTCCTGCTGACAGGGCGGACTCTCTCCTCAGACACCCCAGCTTTTCCTCCAAGACCCTGCAACCAGCCAGGCCAGCTGCCGGCTGCCCAGTCACCTGAGCCCTTCCTATGCCTTGACCATAGGCTTCCCCAGCAGGGGCCTCTGTCTCAGTCCCCTCAGTGTCCCCTGTGCCTACACTGAGTGCTCTGAGGCATGTATGCTGGATGACACTGGGGAATATGCTCAGAACAGCGGGGCACAACAGCAGGGCCCCGTGACCAGGCACTGTCACCTTCAGGACCACAGCTGGATCACACTCTCAGAAACAGCCACAGCGGCTCTTGGAACTTGGAAGACCCACACGTCTTTATGCGATGCCAACGCCAGGTGCACATGGGCGCCCGGTGGCAGTCCCTGCAGCTGCAGAGCTTCTCCGGCCCAACAGCCTGCAGGCGGGCGGGCGGGCGGCTGACCCGTTATAAACCAGGAGGGAGTCAGAGGCTGGGCTGCAGAGCTCGTCTGAGGAGCTGGGACCCACTCCTGTTTGACCAACAGCCAGCTGTGCTACGGGCCACTCGGGGTGGTCCCTCCTCTCTTGGCCTCAGTTTCCCCCAGGACAATGGGTTAGCAGTGATCTCCGAGGGCCCTTGCTCTGGGGGAAGGGTGGGCTTCTCACTGTGAGGAGTGGGCGCTGGCTGGGCTCCCCAGCACTCTGCCCAGGCCGAGAAGCCACTCTGCCCAGCTCCCAGCAGTCTGAAGGCTCCAAATGGAAGTGGGTGACTGCTGGCCTGGGGAGACCTGGCTGCATGTCTCACATGTGACCAGATCTGCACCTCCCGTCACAACCCATGCAACCCAATTAGAGGAACACCTCATGGCACAGCCCGGGCAGGCCCACCGTGCACTCAGGGCACAGTCCAGCCAGCTCTGGGGGCCAATGCTGCCCACAGAGGGTGGGAATAGAGGCCTGTCCCCGGAGGGCTTCTGCCCAGGTGTGGGGCATCTCAGGACACAGGGCTCCCAGGTGCACTGTCCTGGCACTCGAGTGACCCTGGACTAGTCATCCGTTCAGAGGGATGTGACAGCTGCCCCTGGGTTCTCGGAGGACTCCAGGCGATGAGGTGGCAGTGAGTCTGTGGGGCTCTCCCCACGGGGCAGACGGGGGCTGGTCCCAGGGCAGCTCCCACTGGGCACACGGAGCACCTCATCACCTTCAGAAAAAGGTCACCTATTGCTTACTATCCCCTGTCCTGGCTCCTGTGGATAGAGGATGCCCCCCTAGAGACCGTCTCACAAACAAACCAAAACATCCCCTGCCCTGGCACATGCTGGCAGGGAGCAGCCACCACTGTGGCTCTGTCAGTGAGTCCGATGCTGGGCCCTGGAGCCATGGCTTCAAACCCTGGCTCTGCCACCTCTGGGCTGAGGACAAGTGCTTCTGGGTCTCAGTTTCCTCATCTGTATAACTGAGAGTATATTACATCAATAGCAAGCGAAGTACGGGTGAAGGGCCTGGCGCCTAGAGAGAGTGGCATATGAACCTTTGTGACCATTGCTATGGTTCCTGCTTCTGTGGCTGTGGAGGGGCGAAGGCTTCCCAGGGGCTGGGGGTGAACTGAGTGGGGCTGTGTGGTCCCGTGGGCAGCTCTGTGGGTTCTTGGCTGTGGCTCTCATCTCCCTCCTTGTCCCCACCCCATGGAGGGTCTGCTGACTTGGCTTGTAGCCACCTCAGGACTTGCAGGTGAGGGATGCAGCCTTGTGACTTCGTGGCCTCTTGCCCAGAACTGTTTGCCAAGCGGCCTTGCTAAACAGCTGCCCTGGGCCTCCCACCTGGGGCTGGGCTGCGGGCTACTTGTGGGACAACACCCCAGGAGGCCATTTCTGCCTCCCGTGTCCCTGCACCAGGGTGTCATGCCCCTCAAGTTCTCCTGCAAAGGTAGAAAAAATGGGCTCAAGGTGCCAGGAAGGGGACCCAGGGAGGAGGCTTGAGCGGCACCTGAGGCGGGGGAGATGGAGAAGCCTCAGGGAGCAATGACCTTGGACAGCAGGAGGACCTGGCAGACAGGAGCCAGGGGGACACTGAGACCCCTGAGTCACCTCTAGTCCCAAAGGCACCTTCCCTAGAAATGCCACCAGCTTCCTCTGGCCGAGTGGGGCTCAAGGAGACCGGAGGGTGGGGTGTCTCCAACCAGCACAGGCTGCCCCACTCCCGAGAGCTCTGAAAAGCTCTTCTTCAAATCACATCAAATTAGGCCACAAACACCCCCCACCCTTTTGCTAATTTGAGTTTAAAATGTTTGAACCACAATAAGCCTTAGCCATCGACAAATCCTTTAAAAAAAATAGGAGCATAAAATTACATGTTAAAAGAATAAAAATGCATTCGCCCAATTAATTTTCTGAAATCTCATTAAAAAATTTAGCCTGACTAAGTCAGACTTCTGACCTGAATTTTAATCATCTTTACACTGGATGGGCCTCTTTTCCTTGATATTTGCAATGCACCATTAATTTTAAGGCAACTGTTCCTATGATTTTAAAAAGCACACTTCATCAGACTGACATTTCCTGTAAACGAATTTCACCTTTAAAGGCATCTGACACCGCGTCCAGGGGAACTTCTGACGGGCTGGGTCCATGTGTGTACAGGGAATGTCTGGAACCCGCGCTGCCCAGGGAGGGGCCTGAGTTACAGAGACCACATCCTTGGAGCCCTCGAGGCCAGCCCCACTCAGCGCCCCGCCATCTGGCTAATTCAAAGCAGAGGCCGATCTTCACTCTCAGACCTGGTGGCCTGAAGACACCCTCTGGGGCCACAGAGACCAGGGCTCAATTCAGACTCTGTCACATTTCAGTTTCTTTCCCTACAAATGAAGCACTGAGTGGGACCTGCTTCTCTGAGTCGTCAGGAGGACTGAATGAGATGGGTGCCACCACCGTGTCCCAACCTGGGAGCTGGCACAGAGCCCCACAGGCCATCGGCTCATGGGAGCAGTGATGTCCACAGCACGGACTGCTAATGACAGACCTCGGGTCACCTAAAGTGACTGCGGTTGCTCCCCCAGGACGATCCTTATTAACCCACCTCAAAGAAACCTGAGCCCACACCCGTGGATGAAATCTGGAACCTGCTTCCAACACTGCCCAGCCCAGAGCTGAGGGGAGAAACCACAGAGCCACCCAGCACCCAACCAGAAGGCTGGCGCAGCCTGTCTCTGCTCTCCTTCCATCTGGTCACCAAGTGCAGCTGGCGTTTCCCCATGGACATCTCTGGAATCCTCCCTCCCCAGGCTCAGCCCCTGCAGCCCCAGGACTGGTCACCATGGATCTTCGAAGTCCCAGTGGGCTCCTCACTCATGCAGACTCAATTTCACGTGGTGTAGCACAGATCTGAGATCTTCCAACTTATCTCAGCACAGGACTGTAAACGCCTTATCTAAGGCCATGCGCCTTTTCTGGAATATTCTCTTCTCCCTGTTCTACCCCAAACTCTGATTATCCACTGGCAGATACAGCTGCCCCCTTCTCTGGGCTCCTGTGCATCCGTCCATCCTTCCACCTCTGCACGCTGACTTTATTTACACGTAGGGACCCCGGTAGACCGAGAGTCCCCCGATGGCAGTCGTGACAGTGCTCCAGGCACCAGGAAGGCCCACGAGAGAAAGGAAACACTTTGCTGAATCTACAACCGTCAGCAAACACTCTTGAATCTTAATGCCCGTTCATATTTGGCCATTAAATGTGATCCAAGCACCATGGTTTCTTTGGGAGGATTTTCTTGCAGATTTCAGTCTGTGGGGGCACACCTACCGACCACCACCCCCCACCCGGCAAAGTTCTGCACACTCCCCGCTCCAAATAGAACTGAGCCTGGCCCGTCCCACACAGGTTTCCAAGGCTCCCAGGTGGAAGACGCATTAGCAGGGACGTCTCCGGCAAGAACACTTCTGCCCTGCTTGGAAGCTCATGTGCTTCTCCGAGGGTCAGCCAACCCAGCGTTTCACTCCTGACGACATCTGCGCACACACAGGGCGTTTTCATCCCCTTCTCTGCTCCATGCATCCACCCGTCAGACGCTCCAAGGTGTCCGGCTTCCCCGTGTGTGTGGCCTGCATCGACGCCTCGGCCACGTCCCACAAACACACTTTCATGTGCTAATGGCTCTCGAAGCTGGAAAGCTGCACGAAATGGACAGCCACTAGCCCTGGGCCTTGAAGGCGAATCAAGACCACAGCTGGAGCGTTCACAGATTGTGGTCTTTCTGCACAGGTGGAGCAAGAAGGCTCTAGTGAGCTCTCAAAAAAATAGGACCCATGACTTATTTCCTGGCTAGTGTTCCCACACCGCGTCTGTGCCACGCTGGATGTCAGTGCCACACCGGAAGTCAGTGCCATGCTGGACATCGGTGCCACACTGGAAGTCTAGTCTCTTACCTCACTTAGTCTTTACAGCTGTCTCGTGAGAGAGGTAACATCATTGCACCCGCTTGACAGACGAGGAGACTGAGGCTCAGGAAGGACACTGACTCAACGTCACCTGGCTGGGGAGGGACGGAGCTGGGAGTGGAAGGTAACCCAGCCCACAAGTGAGCACCCGGAGCCCGGTCCTTGCTCCGAGGCAGTTGTGGGGAGATGGTTTGCCTCCTGCCATGGGGGAAAGTGCCTCCGCTGTCCCATGTCCTCGGACAGGAGACTCGGCTGTGCTGTCTCCCAGACGGGGCTGAACACCAGTGCCTCATGAGGAAGTGGCAGGATGAGCCGGACTGTCCCCAGTGCCTGCCCCAAGCCGGAGCTGGCAGAGCATGCACGACCGTGCGCCTGACTCTGCAAACCCGGCCAGATGCTGGTGGGACTGGGGGCATCCTGGCGGACAGCCGCTGCCCAGCGCAGCCACCACTGAGTGATCGTATCTAATTACACTTAACTATGTCATTACCCACTCCAGCATGTGCGAGGAGATGCCGAGGACACGGCCACCACCGCTGCCACCGCCTCCTCGCCTTGTGCGAGGAATAATTACAGGGCTCTCTCCTCTGCCAAATGAGGCTGTAATTAACCCTAATTGCTCGAAATGCAACTGGCTGATTCTGGGAGATTAATCAAGGGGGACTCAATTGTTAGTGAGTGACTTAGTATGACAAATCGCTACATCACCAAGCAGGCCCCAGCGTCCCCAGCCATCAGCACCAAGCCCTGGTGGACCCTGGACAGGCAGCGTCCCAAGGCTTCCCAGCTTCCAGGGAGCTCCCTCCCCAGATTCTACCTAGGAAATGGGCCCCTGCAGCCCAGTCAGTAGTGGGCATGGAGAGCACAATTTGTGCAGATGTCTATGGACCCTCGGCAGGCGTGTGTACACACACACGCAGCGTCCCTAGCTCGTGTCACCTGCATGGGAATTTGCAGCAACACCCCTTCTCTTAGGCTAATGCAGCCCTGCACCATGGACCTTGGCTTGGTGAGAGGACAAGGGCAGGGGGAGGACTTCAGACCCGCCTGCCTGCTGGGCCAGGTAGCTTTGTACAGTGAGCAATCTGCAACGGTACGTGGTGACGCTACAGCTCTCCAGTCAGAAGCTATGACAAGCTGCCGTGGCTCAGGAATATGACCGCATCTGAGTCTCCCCTGATTAAGGTCTTAGAGCCTTGGGACAAATAGCTAACCCTGGACAAGAACCTGTCATCATGTCCAGGGGATGCCTCTGATCTAGTCCCCAGTCAACCTGCCCAGACAAGCTTGCTGTGCCCTCTAGACCCAAGCCTGCCACTTCTTTTTTTTTTTTTAATTTATTTTTTAGTCGGACACAATATCTTTATTTATTTATTTTTATGTGGTGCTGAGATTCAAACCCAGGGCCTCTCATGTGCTAGGCAAGAGCTCTACCGCTGAGCCACATCCCCAGCCCAGCCTGCCACTTCTCTGACACCCTGGTTTGGATCAGGTGCCTTGCTGGGTTTCTTCTGCTTGGTGTCTTTTCTCCCGTGAGGCTGTGTGTTCCTCCGACAGGCAGACCCAGGTCTATCACTCACAGCTGCGTCCTGGGGTGGCACTATAAGGCAACGTGTGCCTCCTGCAATGGCCTCGCTGGCAAAGTCCTCCTGTGCCGAGGGTGTCTGTCTGGGGGTGCGGGCCCAGGGACAGCCCCCTATAGGACCCCGGGATTTCTTAGACTCCTCCTCGCGCTGCAGACAAGGAGAAGGGCTTACCTGTGGGTCGGGTGGGTGCGCGGGCCCCGGGGTGTGGCAGAGGTTGTTGGGACTCCCTCCGTGGGGCACGTGGCTGGGCTGTCCTGCCATCCTGCATGCCAGCTCACGAGCGCACGGGCTGAAACAGAAATGGGGCCTGTTCACTTTCTCCTGGAGGCAGCGGCAGAAGGAAGGATTCCCCGGCCCTGTTTAAAGGTCGTGAGCTCACGGGTGGCTGCAGTCGAGGGACTCGGAAGTGGCAGGGCCAGGACTTCACACCCCGAGTGACACCATCTCCCTCCGTTGTGTTCTCCTGACCTGATTGCTAGGATCATCCCCATCAGAGAGGGAGAGACCCGGGTCCTCGGCAGGGACAAGCCAACTGGTGGTCCCTGGGCCCGCAGGAGAAGCGCTACATTCAACCCTGCGACGCCAGGCTCCCCAGCCCTGTCCACAGCCTCTCGGGGAGCTGTTCTGTGGGGTCCCCCAGCACCACTCTTCCATAAGCAGGTACAGCAGGAAAGAGAACTGAACCAGACTTGGGCAGCAGCTTCAGGAAGGACCACACACCCACGTCCCTGCAGGGCCCTGCTGCACCAGGCCCCATACACTAGGAAGGTCAGTCCCCTGGGTTCTGCTCAGTGTCCTGCACAAACCTGTGGGCAGGGACAAGGGTCCCTGCAAAGAAGCAGCACTCAACCTCCAGGACTTGGCCTGCCCCAAGAATCCAGGAGGCCTGTTGGCAGTAGCCATGACAACTGCGGCAGCGGGGCCTGGTGGAGCACCATGCACACCCCGCCCTGAGCCACGGTGTCTTCCCAGGGCCACTCTGGTCCTGGTGTCAGAGGCAGCCTGTGGCCTCCCCATCAGACAAGCCCCTCTGGGGCAGGGACCACACCCTGTATACATGGAAGCCACACGGCTGAGGGAAGGCAGCACCTAGTCCCGCCATCCTCCTGGGGAGCAAATGCCTTCATCCACCCTAGACCTTCATCACCCTCCACGTTTCTGTAGCACCCCGTGGGCCAGGGCCGGGCCTGGGCGACTGCAGAAGGCACCAGTACCACTCAGGCAGGTGAACCTGGCCACTGTGTCCAAGAGACTGGACGTCCCAATCTCCTGCTAGCCACATTCATCAGAGCCCCCACGGACTGGCTCAAGCTGTTGAAGCAGCTTTTCTGGCTTCCTGGAGAGCCAGAAGTCCCTAGGAATAGATGGCCCTGGGTGGCCCTTACAGAACACGTGACAGGGAAACAGGCAGGCCAGTCCCTATCTCAGGCCAGTGGATTCTGTCTGAGACGTCAGCCTTGCTCCCAGTCCTGGTCCTGCCTCCCTGAGGAGCACAGAGCACACAGCATCACCCCTGGGGCCTTTTGAAGAACAAGACCGAAGAGATCATTTGTATTTTCTATTACTGATAATGAAGTCACTGAGGCTGGTGACTTTACAAAGCAAAGAGGTTCATTTGGCTCCCAGTCCTGGAGGTTCCAGGGCATGTGCCAGCGTAAACTCGCTCTAGTGAGGCCCTCATGGTGGGCACCACTGCAATGCAGAGGAGGGCGATCACACCATCAGACAGGCAGCCGGAGCGCAATCCAGTGACCAGGCTGGGGTTCTGTAACAGCTTGGTCCCTGGAGAACCAACTCGAGGTTGCACAAGAACTACCATCTTTCGCCTGGTCAGTACCCCAGCAGCCCCAGCAGCCTGTCCCCGGCCCAGTGGGTCAGCAGCCCTGCCATGTGTCTTGGTTAAGGAGCTCCATGCCCCAGTAATGAGGGACATGTTTTGGGCAGTGGGAAAGTCGTCAGCATGCGGGGGGGGCGTGTCTCAGTGTCCTGGAGAGCTGGTCGCTGTGTCCCAGGCTGTGGCCCAGTCTCCCCTCCATCAACATGACACCTCTTGCTTGGCATATCAGAGAATGCCCACCAGCCCCTCAGTTTCCTAATGAGCTTGACTTTGGGGCCCCCAGTGCCCTCCACAACTCGCACGCTGTCCCTTCCCACTGCTGGGTGGAGCTGCTCCCCAGCTGCAGACACAGGTGAGCCCCAGGGAGCTGTCGCCACCCAGGAGGCACCGACTCAGGGCCATGCGCTCCTGGCTGAGGCCTCTGCCTGGGAGGACTGTCTCTGGCCCATGACACTCAGCAGCCCTGGACTGGCCATGCGACGTGGCTCGTCCTAACGCACAAAGGTACAGGCAGACCTCTCCTCCTCTGGGCCCAAGGGAGCCTGGGCCCATGGTCACGTGGTGGGCACCTCAGTGGGGGGGTGGCCTGCACTTCTGAGGCCCCTCCCCAGCCCTCTGCGTCCACACAGGCCTCGTCTCCCCTCCACCGCTGAGGCTTGGGGCCTGCCGTTCTCCCCACCAAGTCCTGAACACAGATGGGACCCGGGGCCCTGGGCATCTCCCGCCATCTGGCTGAGCCCCGCTCTGGAGCATCCCCCGAGGGGGACACGGTGCAGGAGCCAGGGTACAAAGAGCCCCAGGATAAATAGATAAACAGGAGCATCTTAAGCCGCCTGCAAGCTGGAGGGAGCGGGATGGAAAATGCGCATGAATTTGAAGATGAAACCGGAGACTCCTGTAGGCTCGGCAGCTGCTGCGGGCTGCACCCCAAGACCCCTCGGGGTGACTTGTTCACCGTCCTCTGCCCTCAGGGAGGCCTCAGGGAAAAGGCTGGAGAACCGTCTTCAGGAGGAGGTTCCATCTTTACCGCAGAAGGCTCCGGAATGGACTCCCAGGCTGCCCCCTCCAGGCCTGTCCACACCCTGGCTCCCGGCCCCTGCCCCAGGCTTCCAGCCCATCCCCAGATTCCCATCCTGCAGCCGGAGTCTGCTCAGCCTCACCTGGCTCCAGGTCCCCGCAGCGGCCCAGCCACTTCAGTAAGGACAAGGAGCACTGACACCGGGTCCTGCTTCCTGCACTTCACCCCCTTCCTTCACATAACCCCCAGGTAGGACCTGTTGTCCCATTGCACAGATGAGAACTGAGGCACGGGGAGGTCAACGGGTTTGCCCAGGTCACACAGTCACAAGTATAGTGCCAGCTGGGACCTCTGAAGCCATCACCCTGCATTCCTCGTGGGGGGCTGTAAGGATGTGTAGGGGTCCCAGTAGAGACCACTGGTCCCTAGGGAGATCCTGCCTCAGGACCATACCCAGCTACTGTCCACACCACCTTTCCTACCAAATCCCAAAGCTTTAATAGATGACCGTCACCAAGAGCAGTTCTGCTCAGAAACCAACGGGACCGGCTACGCCCAGCTCCCTCTCCACCGAGCCCCAGAAAGGGAGCCCCAGAGGGGAAGGAGGCACAGCAGGGAAAGGCAGAGGAGGGGGAGGGAGGGGGAATGAAGGCTCTTGGAGTCCTTTCAGGGGGCTGGTTTGCTGCGTCCACACTGGGGCTACTGCTAGACCCATTTTGCGGATGTGGAAACAGGATCAGAAGAGGAAGCTGGATGCCATTTGGATGACAATCTGCAGAGGGGACTTTAGACTCACACCTCCCTGACCCCGCGGCCCCTCCTCATTCTGAAGACTCCCCTTGACTCTTGGGATTCACTGGGGACATTGGATTTGGGGGACTTGCTTTCTGGCTGCTCTACCTCAATGGAAATCTCAGCCCCCTACACAAGAAATTGCAACCAGAAACTGCCTCTCAGGGGTTCAGATGCAGGAAGACCATGACAAAGGGCACCTGGAAGGACGGGGCACGGGGGCCGAGGAAAAACCCCACGGAGCACGCGTGCAGGCGCTCGGAGTAACACAGGGAGCCGCCTGCCCCTGGGATCCCGCGGCTCCTGCCAAGTTGCAGAACAATGAGCCAGAGGCTGCCAAGCCCAGCTCAGGGGCCGAAAATCTGTGGAATTCCAGACCCAGAGCCACAGGCCACGCCGAACACCACCTCGCAGAGGGCCTGCCTCACCAGGAGCCAGGGCCGTGCATTCCCATGGCTCTGGGAGGCACGGGCCGTGCCCAGCCCAGCCGAGGTCCAGATGCTGGCTCAGTCTCCTCACCTGGCCTAAGAGCAAGATGAACCTCTCGGGGCCACGGGGAGGATCGCACGGATCATTAGATCCTGTAAAGAGCCGGGCGCAACGAGGAGCAGTTTGTGCTTACCCTTATTGAACGATGGAGGAGCGGTTGCCTCCAAGTGATGGTCACGGGAATGAAGGCTCAGAGATGGGCAGGGGCTTGCCCCAGGTCACACAGCTGGTGGGTGCCAGAGAGGGACTGCTGGACTCCAAACCAGCTCTCCACACCCTGCCCTGCCCGATACGCAAAGCCCTCTGAATGTCCCCCACTGCCGTGCCCTGGGCAAGGAGTTTTACTGATGGGAGTGGCCCTAGGGAACCACAGGGGCCTGGTTTAACTCCCTGGAAGGGCTAGGCTGGGTTCCGAGGTTCTAAGTGGCCTTTCACACCAGGAGTGTCACCTGGCCCTGGCTTACCTTCTAGAAACTTCACCTATGGGGAAATTCCACCTTTGCCTCCTGCCATACTTCATGGAGGCCAGCAGCTCCCTGAGGCCTCTCTGAAAGAGGATGTGCCAGGAGGGCTGTAGCCAGGACTCTGCCTGGTGTGGCCTTGGAAGCCGGCCCTGAGGGCCCGTGTGTGGCCCTGAGGACACAAGTTCACCGCGCTCGTTCCCGAGGGGTGTCAGCCACCCGTCTCCTGCTCCAGGTGGGCGTGCGCACAGGCATGGGCAGGGCTCCTGATGTCCCAGGCCAGTGTGGGCCCAGTGCCTTCTCGTTCCACCCACTGGGCAGGGACTGGAGGTGGACAGGTCCCTGGACTCCCAGCTGACAGGGGCTGGCCTCCATGCTGGTTTCCCTGAGAAAAGCTCCTTCTCGGTCCCTGCAGCTTCCCATCTTGTGTCCCCTGGGTGGGAGGCTGTCCCCAGCTGCCATGCACATCTACAGTCCTCCTTCCTCCCCAGGGAACTACCCCACACCAGTGCCAGCATCTAAGGCTATGTCCACAGTCTGACTGGCTCTGAGAGGAGGCGTCTGAGAACCCCAGAGAGGCCCCACAGGCTGGCACTGCCCATCACTGCCCCTGCTCAGCTGGAGACCCGAGGCCCAGCAAGGAGATGCGCGCAGCAGCTCAGGGCGCCTGGCTGTGGGTGGGTCGAGGCTGCATCAGCTGGCATCCACGGGTGACCTGACGTCTTGCAGGAAACCTGACTGGTGCCATCACCCTATTTTGCAGACGAGAAAACTGTGGCTCTGAGAAATATGACTTGCCAACCACACACTGGCAAGGGCAGCCATCTGAACCTCCTGCTCAGGTCAGCGTGGCTTGGCAACTAGAGAAAGGAACTCAGCTGACCTTAGAGTCCCTGCACGAGGTAAGAGCAGTGAGGGACGCCCCACCCACAGAGCCTGGCAGGTGTCAGGCCTGGACCAGGCATGCATCAAGGGGTGGGCCTACCATGTTCACCTTGGAGACGTCCTGGGCAGAGGCCACTACAATCCATTGTGCAGAGGAAGCAATCAAAGTTGAGAAGTTTAAAGGCCAGGCCCCAGGCCACACAGCGGAGGGCAGGCGGAATGGTCACCTGAGAACTAGTCAGGTCTGGGTCAATCCGTTCTGCTTTGCAAGAGGGTGTGAATGAGGGAACGAGGGAGGGGACTCTGGCCAGGGGTGTGGCTCTGGCTGTGGTGGCCTGCCCTGCCCAGTGCCCCTTCTCCTCTAGTCTTAAAGTTTCCCGTTTATCATTGTCATGAAGCAGTCACATCCCAGGCCAGTGCCGTGGGGCCTGTTGAACTGGAGGGGACGAGCCACAGATGGTGTCTGGTTTCCAAGCTCGTCTCGTGGCCCCCACCCTCCCTCTCTCCCAAAGCAACACACGGTGCTCAGATTCGGTGGCTCCATTACCAGCGGAAGCTGGGCTTCTCTAAGGCACAGACTTCACCAAAAGCCACTCCCTGGAGGCAGGGCACAAGCTATGCAGAGGTCCCTGACGTCCACCTCCCAGCCAGCAGGGCCTCTCCAGGGTGCACCTGAAGGTCTGGAGCTGGCAGGCTGGGGCCTTGTAGTGCTTCGGCTGCACGGGCACAAGTCTCTATCCCTTCAAACCCTGTCCCCAGCACCCCGCCCCACCCTGCCCACCCGGCTCTGTTGTCTTCACACATCAAAATGACCCTCACTTTCTCTCTGGCCAGAGGCCTCTCTGCAGAGCTTCAGCCCCAGTCACCAACACCACAGACACTGCACATGCAAGTCACCGGAAGGGAGCCCACCCTTCCCTGGGTCCCCGTCTCAGCGAGCGGGCTGCCTCCCTGTGTGCCCAGAGACCCAGCAGGAATCCAGGCACAGCCCAACGCTTGCCTTCCTTGTGGCCCACCCCAGGCTGGCCTTGACCCTCCTCAGTGGGCCCTACAGCCCCCCGCCTGCTTCCCCAGCTCCACTCTCTCTCCAGCCCACCTCGGAAGGCTTTCCTAACACACGAGTCTCACCTGCTGCTCCACACCCAAAGTGCAAGGCTCAAGGACTATGTGCCCGAGAGAGGCTTGTTAGTTGGTGCGAGCTGCCCGCAGCGTTAGCCGGTCCTCCAGAGCCCTGACCCACAGCCACGCTGAAACCTGCCTGCCAGTGACACACGCCCGGCCCCTCCAGGCTTCTCCATGCAGCAGGCTCCACCTGGAAGACCCTGCACAACCCCCATGGGCAAAGTCACCCTCCTCCGTGGAGACCAGGCCTCTGGACCTTCTCAGGGGTGGCACTTCTTGTGGATCTTCTCCTGAGCGTTGATGTCCCCATCCATAAAGAAGAAGAGCAGCTGGACCTCTCAGGGCGGCTGGGAGGAAGCAGTGGACACACAAAGGACACTTGGTTGGCACCAGGTCCCCTCTTCCCTTCTCCATCTAACAATGTCCACACGAGCTTCTCCCTAATGTCAGGCTGCTAGGGACATAACTGTTTCCTTTGTCACCCAGTCTTGCCTCCAATGCTGGCCTTTCTGAGCCGGGACTGATGGTACGGTACCTCTCCACCCTCAGTGCCTCACCCAGGCTGGCACACAACAGGGATCTAGTGAGAGTCGGCCGAGTCAATTCTGCCCAGAAGGTGGCGGGGCTCCCCTGAGCTCCGGAAACCCCCAGGAACTTCAAATCCTCATTGTCATAGATCAGACCAAAGTCCCCAAGCAACTCAAAACAAACTGCACCATATACCACAAGGTTCCCAGGACCTTTGTAAAAATGAGGCGGCTCCTGATCACATTTCACTTCCTCCTTCCTAGGTAATAAAACCAAATTCTGGAAGAAAAAGAATGTAGGGGCTGTAACCATCTCACGTTTCAGTCGAAGAAAGAGGCGCCTGGTTTCTGTCTGGGGAGGCTGGGCCTGGGGCCCTTGAAACCAAGCTGAAGTCCACTGAGCACTTCCTTTGTACCTGGCCCACCTGGGACGTCTGCAGCCTGCCCCCATTCTGCAGACCAGGAAGCAGGGACACTGGGATCAACTGACTTGTCAAACTCTGGGAGTGGGTCAAGAGCAAAGCCTGCACTTGAACTCAGAACTGATTCTCCAGAGAAAGCTGGACTCTCACTGCTGGGCCCCTCAGGCCCCCTAGCAGGCCACCATCCCAGTGACCCCTGCCTCCCAGGAAACAGACTGCTATTTCTTCAAGACGGAGGCAGGCTCTCTGTCCCCTGCCTTGGGTGAACTGAGTCCTGGCAAACCTCACTCCTCGTTCAGTGCCCAACTGTCCAGGTGGCCTTCCTGGACTCCCACTGCCAGTCGGCCTCAGCTCCACAGCCCTGGCCCCTGCACTGTCCGCCTAATTGTGTCTTTATCTCCTCAACATGGAGAGTCCCTGAAGGCAGAATCTCCAGGGACTGCTCACCTCCACACCCCGCAGAAGTAGAGAGTGGACGGGGAGGTCCGTGGCTGCCGGGCTAGGAGAAGCCTGGTGCCCCCTGGCCAGCTCATCCAGGCGCCGGTGGGAGTGGGCATTTCAGAGCAGAAAGGCCTTTCCTGCCATGTCCCACCTTAGAGCACGCTCCCCCCGGGGGGTTGGAGGGCCACGGTGTCTGTCACCAGCTTGTCCTGGGCCCCAGCAGGTCCCCATACAGGGCAAGTTCTTGGGCTCTGACCTCCTCTAATTTTCTCTCTTGCAGAAAGGGACCCAGGCAGCTGGACCCCCCCAGTGGGGGATGGCAGCTTTCCCCCCGCCACCTCCTCGGAGCTCTGCTGATGCCAGGGATCACTCAACGTGAAACCAGCTGGCAGCAACCACCCTGCCCCGGGGTGGTGGCAAAGGTCCTGCCGGTTCCCGGCACTGCTACCCTCGCTGGCTACCCACTGGGCAGGTGGTCAAGCAAGCAGTGGGCAGATGGCCCCGCAAGCCCAGGTCTCTGGGGCCTGGCTCCCTGCCACCTGCTGAGCACACCCTGAGACAGAGGCAACAGGAAAGGGCCAGCAGTTCCCCTATGGCCGGAGGTCAGCAGAGGCTGCATACCTTTCCAAGTGGCTCCTGAGCTCAGAAAGGTCTGCTGGTCTCAGGACTGAGGGCAGGCGTGCAGCGCCAGGGCCCCGAGGATCTGAGCGGCCTCTGTGCCCAGGCCGGTGAAGGACGGGGCCCTGCTGTGTGGGGACTTCCCCTCCCTAAGACGCCGGTCCCCATACTCCTCCAAAAGGAAACTCCCCCGCCACACGCTGCTCCAAAAATAGCTCCGGCTGCCACCTCCATGGCAGAAGGAACTCGTCACCACCGCCACAGAGCCTGCTGCTCACCAGGGGCTGTGAGTTGATGGCAGTGGCCAGCGGACAGTCTTGGACGACAATCACAGTCCCCTCTGGGATCACCCAGCCCTGCTTCCCCACTTTACCCACCAGAAAACTGCAGCAGGCGGGCAAGGGGCAGCCCAGGGCGAGGGCGGTGGGCAGGCAGAGGCAGCACCTGTCCTGCGCCGCCCCCCATCCCATCCCCGCTGCTCAGGCAAAGGGATGCAGCCTCCAGGCTGCTGCCCCACCACAGGGCACCTGCAGCTGATGCTGGAAGAAAGCCATTTCTGGGTTCTGGGGGGGACCTTGTGCCCGTCCCCACCTATCCCTACCAAGGTCAACAAGTGCTAAGGAGCATACAGATTCTGGCTGTCCTTTTAAAAGCCAAGGCTTCCCATTCTTTCCTGTGTCTGCTGTCACGTGACAGGACAGCTTGGTAGGTGCCAGTCCTGGGTTCAAGTCCTGGCTTTGCCACACCCCCGGTGTGTGACACGGTGTCCTCAAAGGCAAACCGGGAACAAGGACAGATAGCATCTACTACCCAGGGATGCTGGAGAGTCACGTGGCATTCCAGGGTGGAAAGTGCTTAGCTGTGCACCTGGCACCTAACCACCGCCAATGGAGGGGTCACTGACTCTCACGACATCATGACTTGGGCCCTGTGCTTCACTCTCCAAAATGGGGCCCTGAACTCCAAAATGAGTCCAGGAACTGAGGATGCCAGTCCCACCTGCCCTTCCCTCCACATGCCCTTCCAGCTGCCTCCTCTGTGTAGGGCCTGCGCTGACAACTGGGATCCAGGGACACTGTGGACCAAGACAGAGCTCTTCCTCTTACTGGGTCGACAGGACAAAGCCCTGGACACCCACAAGCCAGAGAAGAGCACACAAGTATCCCAGCAAGAGGACTAACGCCTCCTGCTCCTGGCAGTGCCGGGTCACGGCCAGCTTGTCACCACGGGAGGAGTCTGGGGTGGCCTAGAAGATAGGTGGGACGGGACTGAGGGGAAGGGAGCTCCTGGCAGAGGACACAGTGGGCTCAAGGGCACAGTGGCCAGGTGGCTACGCAGGCCAGCCTCAGCCCGCAGTCCCCACGAAGAGCTCTGGGTGGCCACACCTGCCTCCGCCCTCAGAACAAGAGCTACCTCTACTGGCGCCAACCACCCCCGGAGCCCCATCTGCAGCTCCGCTGCCGCTGGGACTGACACAGGCATATGGCAGCTGAGCCCCAGTGGACACGCGGAGCCAGATCCTGGCACCGGGCTCGGCCACCTGCCAGCACACCTTCCCCACCAGCCGGGTCCAACTGTCAGGCATATGCCAGGTGCCGGCCCCTCCGGCGGCTGCAGCTGGACCTAGGCCAGCCATCCACCCGTCTGCAGGGGCTGTACTCCCGGCCCAGACCCTGACCGTGCAGCTCTCCCCAGGAGAAGGTGGCCACAGACCTGTGGCCTCCACGGCCTGCTAGGTGGGGGTCACCAGCCTCCATTCACGGAGCGGCTGGGGCTTCTGGCAAATCACAGCAAGAGCTTCCTTCGATGCCGTGTGGCTGAGTGCGGCTCCGTGTGTCTGGGTGACAGTGTCTCCTCCGTCCAGTCCTGTGTGTTATAGGGATTGGTGCCTAGTCACAACTTCTTGGGTCCCCTCCCATGTTGCTGCCCTGGCCAGAATCCTCACTGGACCCAGAGTTGGGCCTAGGACGTATATGGCCACTATTAACTCCACAAGAACTGTTCTTCTTTTGTGCCATGGCATGTATGGCCTGGAGGCCTGGTGTTCACGTGGCATGGTCTCAGGAAAGTCACAGCCTGTCTCTGGGCCTCAGTTTCCTCACCTGCAACACGGTAGGTGGGGCTCCACAGTCCAACAGGGACCTTCCTGTGCTGATGTGTTTCCTAAGGCTGACAGGGGCTTGGGGACTCTCTGAAGTGCCCTGGAACTGAGCTCGGGGATCTGGTACCCAGTTGTGCTCATTTCTGGGAGGAAAACCAGGTCTTCTGGGTCTGGCATTGTTAGGAAGATTTGTTCTCTGGCCCTGGGACACTTTGAGTCCCCTGCCCTCGCCCTCCCCATGCACAGCCAGGCACAGCCTCCCGGGAACATAGCCATGGAGGTGGCGTGTGCATGGAGGAGGGGGTCACACACAGAGCACACCTCGGTGCCAGATCCTTCATGTATACTGGCAGCTGTGTGCCACCCTGCAATGTAGACACTGTACCCATTTGGCAGAAGAGGAAACAGAGGCTCCAAGCCATCCTGTGACTCGCTGGAGGTGAATCAACTGGAGGGAGGCAGAGCTGGGCGGGTGCGGGCTGTGTGCACCTGGACTCCCTCTGCAGGACAGACTGGACTCCTGCCCTCAGAGACAGAACAAGTGGGTGGGGGACCAAATCAGAGTGCTCCATGGTGTTGCTGGAGGAAGCCGGGGGCCTCCAGGGAGGCAGCATGCTAGATCCAGGTGAGGAGGTGGGCAGGACGCCCAGCACAGAAGCTCGAGTCGGAGAGGCCAAGTTCAAACCCTGTGCTGCCTCTGTCTAACCACACAAGGTTGGCCTGTCCCAAGGTCACTTCTTTGCAGTTCCTTCCTCTGTGAGCAGGGGCCACAGTAGTGTCCACCTGGTGGGTTGTTGAAAGCCTGAGGACAGGTGGGCAAAATGCCAGTCTAGGACCATCAGGGCCAAGTATGCACAAGAGCTCAGTAAACACGGCTCCTACTGTCCTGTGGTCCCCGACCCACACCACAGCACCCAGCAACACGAGATCCTGCAGCAACCCAGCTGCGAGCCCACTGCTAACGGTGAGGCCTCTCTCTGCAGGGCACCCCCTCTCAGGGACAGCCAGGCTGTGGTCCGTGGGCTAGGCAGGGGGCATCCAAGGCCTGATGCTCGAGTCTTCACAGAGGACAGGGAAAGCCACACTTTCTCCCAGAAGCCGGTACATGGTGGCAAAGCATTTTACAAAGTTACCAGGACCATGAACCTGCACTCCCCTCCCCCTACCATCTCAATAAAATAAATCTTGGCCAGAGGCTCGCAAGAGGCCCTGTATATTTACATGACATCCTTGCCTCATGATCACAGGGCACGTGGTTCCGGCAGGCGGCATGTGGCAGGGATGATAGGGGTCCTAGGAGAGTCACTATTTTCCAGTGACTTTTATTGTCCATTATATCCCGGCGTTTACAGGGCTCTGCTCTGGGCCGGGCAGGAGTGTCTCACACGGTGGGGCTGGTGGAATATTCTAGCTGTGATGCTGTAGACCCTTCCTGGGGCTCACCTGGGTAGCCAGGTCTTTGTGTGATACTGAGACCCCAGGGATCTCCAGGCCCTCAGGCAGGGGAGGGCTGTGTGTCTAAGGCACACACAGCCCCACCAAGCCACCGGCTTAGCTCCAGCCTGAAGTCCCAGCCCAGGGACACCCCCTTGGCTTCGCTGGGGCATAGGGAGCTGTGCAAAGGGGAGGGGACAGAGGTGTGCTAAGCTGGTTACTACCGGCTCGTGGTGGCTGCTTGTTCAATTTTTCAGGAATTATGCGAGACAGTTAATATCACATTGGCCATGGGAGGAGTCTTTACACCATGGAAATTGACAAATGTTACAAATCAGGGGTTGGTACAATACCCCGCCCCTAAACATCCCATGGCACTTCCCAGGTGGGGGAACCCATTGTGAACACTTCAAAGGACATGTGGGCTGAAGAGTCAGGAGTGACTCCTAGCTTCCTCAGCTACTTGTCACATGACCTTGAGTAAGTTATTCTCTTTTGAGCCTCTGTTTCCTTATTTGTGAGATGGGCACACCTAAACTTCTGGGCCAAGTTCCCTAGGTGAGGCTTGGCATACAGTAGGGGCTTAATAAATGATAACTGCTACTCATCTATCTACCCAAAACGCAACTGAGTACCTGCTTTGTATAAGATATTGTCTATGTGACAGGGATACAAATATGCCCCAGGAGGTGACAGATGCCACATTCTTCTCATCTGGGCAGTTCTTGATGGTCTTCAGTGGGATTGGGGTCAATCTCTTATGGAACCTCATGGCCACCTTGAAAGGTGGGCAGAGCCAGAACAGTGTCCATTCCTGAGATGAGGAAACGGGGCTATGGGGAGCCTGGCTTGCAGGAGGTCCCTGAAGAGGGTAGCAAGGTAGGGCTCAGCCCCAGGTCCCTATGCCTCCTGCTCTGGGCCTGTGGTAGCATCTGCCTATCAATTCCCGGGCCCAGCCAGGCAGCCCTCTCCAATGGCACCAGGCCACCCAGTGGGCAGGGGACTCCAAGTCTAGGATCCTGTGTTACAGTCTAGGCTCATGGCCTCCTTGTTCTAGATCTTTCCCCTTCTAGGCCCTGGGACCCTCCTCAAAAGGCCTAGAGGGCTATACCCCAGGTGCTCTTGAACCCCATGATTGTGGGACTGTCTCTAGGCTTCCTGGCCTGGCCAAGCGTCCCTCAATTCAGGGAGGACTTGGGCAGATCAACATCCACCGTGCCTCAGCTGGATCCCGGGCGAGCCAGGGCCTCTTGGCATGAAGGCAGAAGGCAGGGCTCTCAGACACCATGCTGGGATCCCCACCTCCTCCTGCCAGGCAGGGCCCACCCACCTCTTCCACAGATGAGGAACCTGAAGCTCAGAGAGGCACATCTCTCCACCAGTGGTAACCCCCAGAGCTGGGATTCCACCCTGGGCTGGCCGTTCCAGAGAGCAGGGCTTGGGTGCCCAGCAGAAGACAGGAAGCTACCAAGTCCCCCAGTTTAGACCTAGAGGCCCACACACTGGATGCTCCCGGTCACCCAGCCTCAGCCCAAGTGGCTGATGAGCACTTCAGTGCATCAAGAGAAAAGTGCATGCAACCTGATGACTCACGTAACCTTTGACACGGGAGGCGGACGGAAGTGGGCAGCATTTCTGGTGGGTGTCACCTGTTTCCTAGAAGGATGCGTCACCAGCTTCTGTTTAGTCAGTACCTGCCTGACCCACCATCCACCACAACCTGCATCTGGCGTGGTGCTGCTCAGCTGGCCTCCCCTGAAGCAGTCACAGCCGGTCCACAGGGGACACCTCACTTAGGGCAACAGGCTGGGGAGCGGGTGCTGGCTCGGAGACACATGGCAGGGTCTTAAGTCTTCAAAACTCCTTTGCCAAGTGGTTAATTTTCCTGTTTGCAGGGACAAGGGAGGAGAGACCATCTAGAGCTTTGACAGAAAGAGAAAAGGAAGAAAAAGAAGTCACGGGTAAACGGAATTGCAGCCAGGCCCCGCCAGCCAGCCTGAGGCGGCAGTCTGGATTCCTGCGGGCTGAAGGGTCACGCGACTTCCTTTGCAAAAAGCAAGGTTGAAACAGTCTGCCGGGGCGGGAGGGGGGGAGTGTCCACAAGACCAGGGATCATGAGTTTCAGCCCTGGCTGCCCTACTAACTAGCTGGGTGACCAGAGACCAGTCCTTGGCCCTCTCTGGGCCTACGTTAGTCCTATTTGTTTATTCTGCACCGAGCATTGTCCTTGGAATGACCTTCACCTCCTTAATTCCCACAGCCAGCCCAAGACACAGATAACAACTGTTTGCACTTTATGGAAGGGGAATTGGAGATGGGAAGGTAGGTGGCCTGGTGCAGATGGAGGAACTGGGTGCTTCAAGTCCAGAATCCCTGCTCCTAACCTCTGGGTGGCAGGTCCTCTAGCTGCAGCAGGCGCTGGCTGGTCCCTAACATCCCTCCTGTCCTAACAGGCTTTGCACCTGTGGCTTGGAGGCCACGGGTTAGCCAGCAGGCCTGGCGTGGAGAGACTGAGCCGCTCCCTCAATCCCACCTCGGCTCCCATCTGCCGTCTTCTCGGTGAATTCCAATGTCTTTGCTGGGCTCAGCAGCCTTCCTAAACCACAGGCCAGGAGCGCCTCAGGAGGCTCCCTGGGTCACAGAGGCCAACAACCTGGCTCTTTGAGCCCTGCTGAGAGCTGCAAGTCCAAGCAGGAACAGATGACCCCACTGTGATGTCCGTTTTGGAGTTTTACACTCAGGCCGGCCTCTGGGACTGCAGGAGGGAGACCGCCATTCAGGCATCCAAGAAAGAGAAAAAAAACATCTATTCATGGGCAGACAGAGCCCGCTCTGTGGAAGCGATGCTACCAACGTGACAGGCAGCCCAGCTGTGCAAGGGACTCCCGAGAAGCCTGACCTCGGAGCATCCACGTGGAAGGCTCAAAGGCTTGGGTGGTCACCAAGCTTTACAAACATGCCTGGAGGCGCCAACGTGCGATTCCAGGGAGAGTGCGGTTCTGACCCAAAACCTGGGCTCGTCTTCCAAAACAAAATTCTTCCGACAACAGGCATTTTTTGGCTTAAACAGACAGCTGATGTGTTTCGCTCTAATCTCTAGAGTGAGGAATGCTCACGCCAAGAAGAATCAGCCATGAAATCACAGGCGCCTACCCCGGGGGGCACGCTGAGCCACATGTTTGGGTTCAGCGGCTCCCCCCGGGGACGTGGGTGTTAACATCTCCATAAGGAAACTGAGGCGCAGAGAGGCGCCAACCCACACAGCTGGGTCTGCTGGGTGATGGCAGAGGAGGGGGTTTAAGACCCAGTGCCAGGGCCTGGGAATGTAGCTCAGAGGTTGGTGGTTTGCCTAGCACACGAGAGGTTGTGAGTTCAGTCCCCAGCACCACACACGCACAAGCACGCACACACAAGCACGCACACACTCCGTGCCTGCCTGGAGTGCACAGCAGAAGTCCCAGCAGAAGCTGCGCCATGGAGGTTGAGAGGACCTCTCACCTGACACAGGAACCCAGGGAGAGCTTCATGGGCCAGTGGACGCTGTCTCCGGCCCAGATGGATTACTCTTCCCTCCACAGGCACCCGGAGAATCTCCTGGGAGCAGGTGGGGAAGGGGAGGGTCCAGCTACCACACCACCAGCTTGCGGGCAGCTGGAACACACAGCTCAAATCCCTGGAATCCATTAGCTGTGAATCTGCACTGAATGCCCAGAAAGTTCCAGAGCTTCCTTCACACCATCTTGGCAACATCAGATTATCACGAAACACACTCTCCTGCAGGTGCTTCTAGCTTCCAATCCAGTTGCAGTGGAGACCCCGGCCCACTTATTTGGGGCCTCCTGTCTCACTGGGCACCTTGGAAGGGCCCCCATAGAAGCCGCCAGTCCATATCCTGTGTTTCTAAGACAAACAAACCAGGCATGCAGCAGAGCAGTGACGTGCCTAGGGGCATTCAATCCACACACCCTGGGCGCCTACCTTGTGGCAGGCAGGGGACCAGTCTCTGTCCTCAACGGGCCCCTCTGTTTAGAGGTGGGAGTGTTATACACCAAGATCCAAGACCCCTGTGACCGCCGCTCTGCACCCCCGGGGTGTGGAAGTGCAGGGGAAGCTCTGTGCAGGCTGCAGGGGCTCTGGGAGCTTTTCCTCAGAACAGGAAGCAGCTGCGAGTGGAGGGGCAGGGCGGCGCTCCAGGCAGACGGCAGAGCACGTGCAAAGGCCTGGACGCCAGGCGGGCCCAGCTGAGCTGTGGGACAGAGGTCGGAAGGGCAGCAGTGGCACCAGGACAGCAGGAGGAGGGAGCAACGGGGCGTGGCAAACACCCGCACGTGGCTGGTATGGGGTGCAGAGTCAGGACTGAAAACGGCTCTCTGGGCGCCCCCTCCTATGGTGCCAAGCCTAGGAATAATGTCAGTAGACCACGTGACATCTGTCCCCTGCCCAGTGTGACATGTACACACCTGACCTCCCACCTGTGCCTGGTCATCTCCAGTGTCCATATGTCCACAACATGGGAGGAGGAAAGACCTAGAGAATCCCCTTCTCAGGAGGCCCTGTGATAGGACCTCAAAAGCCGAGCTCCAAGACATACTCTCTTATTTGGCAAGTACTTATTGAGCACCTACTGTATGTCAGTTTGCACGAAGCTGAGCACAATCTTCGCATGGGTTGTCACAATTCCTAAGTCACCTCACTGTCCTGAGTCCTTCTGACGTGGGCAGGGCTGGGATGTTACCAGTTCAGGGAGGGAGAGGAGGCTCTGAGGGGAGCAGGCTTGCTGGAGATCCCTCGGTGGGAGGCGTCGGGCTGCGCTCATCCGGAAATGTCTGGCCACACAGCCTTTGCCAAAGCAGATAAGGGTCCTTGGGGGAACGAAAGGGCCTGGATTCCCTCCTTCCTGCCCCACACGCTGACCTTTATCCACAAAGCGGGGGAGAGGGACCTCACTGGTGGGTACTGCTGGGAATGGTGGGGTCCTGCTGTCGTTGGGAGGGGCCGCTCACCAGGGCTGGCCCTTGTGCTGAGCTTTGAGAAGCTCTTGGCCCTCAACTGTCCTAGCTGATGCCACCAAAGTATTACATGGATGGCCTCTGTTTAAAAACAAATGAACTGCTGAAGATGGCCTACTCACCTGCCTGTCCCACACTCACCCCCAAGTCCAGGACGAGTGGGCCCTGCAGTGAGGAGCCCCTGCATCTGCTGAGCCTCAGGGTCTAGAAGGTGGAGGTGACATGGCCTGTACCTGCAGCCCCTCACTGTGGGGTGGCTCTCTCGCTAGACTCTGCTCCTCATGTGCAGCTGTCCCTCCACAGGATGGCCAGCAGACTCCCTGGACCCGCCGGCCTGCCCTCCCTCCTCCCTTATGCCCCCTGAACTGGGTGGCACGGTGTCCCCCCAGAACTCATGTCTACCTGCAACCTGGAAATGTGACCTTATTTGAAGTATCCACAGTTCCTAATTTATGATGATTGTGGTTTTGTTTTTGTTTTTTGAATTTATAATCATGTAGAAGGGCTGTGCCTTCAGTAGAAATCATGCTATGAATTCCGATTTGCCCAGGCTGGCCGTAGGCGGTGCCATATCCTCACGGCGCTGGGAAGCAAGCCACAGTTCAGTCAGCTACATGATCCCAAGGGAGACGTGGGGCCCGTGTGCGGCATGGATAAGGACGCTCGGCCGGTTAGGAGTCCTAAGCACACTTTTTAATGGTGGTATTTTCCATTTCCAACGGGCTTATCTGGATGTGCTACTGCGAGTCTGGGAATACGCCTAGGGTTTTACAGGTAAAACTGAGTTAAGTTGAGGTCCCGTGGGACTAGGGTAGGCCCTAACCCAATGACTAGTACCTTTACACAAAGAGGGACATCTGGACACCAGCACATACCGGGAGGACACCCCGTGACGACAGAGGCCCAGCCTGCAGTGCTGCGTCCACACACAGGCTGGAACACCGAGTAGTGCTGGCACCCCAGACCGTCCCCCAGAGCCTCCATACGGAACCAACCCCGTGACACCTGGATTCCCGACGTCCGGCCTCAGACGGAGCCAATGGCTCTCCCCAGGCAACCGACACCCTGGGCACAGCCAGCACCGGTTCCCGTGACCACGACTTGTCCCGTCTGGAGGCACTGGAGCCTGCCTTAGACCACGCTTGTGTTCTGTGTGCAGAGGAGGCCACTAGGGGTTCCCGGGCCTGGGGACTCCACAGGCTTATATAGCTTCCCCCAAACTTTGAAGACAGACGTCAAGGCTGCCAATTTTTTCTGGCATCGAAAATAAAATTTCCATCTATTATCGCCATCCTGCATGAGGAAGGAGGCCTGACATGGGGCGCAGCCTCTGCCAGGCCTGGCCTTCTGTTTTCTCACTTCACCACGAGCAGCGGGGGTCTCACACAGCCCCCGGAGGCCGGGCTCCGGATTTGGGTGGGACCCAGGAAACTCGAGCCCTGTGCTTGGTGATTCTTCTACTTCCACCTGAGGAGGAGGTGGCCTTCTCCCCTCTCAGGGAGCCCAAGAGGAGCCGCCCCTTAGAAAGCCGGCTGCTGTAGTCCAGCGCACCTGGGGCAGTTCCAGGTGAGGCCCTCTGGGGGGGACACACCCAGCATCATCAATAACCCAGCTCCCTCGTTAAGGGGAAAAGAAAATGGAGACAAAAAGCAGAGCGGGACGGGCTGGGGATGTGGCTCAAGCGGTAGCGCGCTCGCCTGGCATGCGTGCGGCCCGGGTTCGATCCTCAGCACCACATACCAACAAAGATGTTGTGTCCGCCGAGAACTAAAAAGTAAATATTAAAAAAAAAATCTCTCTCTTTCAAAAAAAAAATTTAAAAAAAAAGAAGCAGAGCGGGAGGGAGAAGCACTGGCCCTTCTCATAAAAAAAAAAAAAAGAGGAAAAAAACCCCAAATTGTGAAATTATGCAATGTGCAGACGTGACAGGCCGGTGCCTCCAGCTCTCTCCAAAGCCACCTCATAAACCCTCGCTGGCTATGGAGTGAGAGGCCAGATGTCTTGACGCTCTGGGAGGAACTTTCATAACGTTTGGCCCTAGTGGCCCGATGACCCAGTGGACAATGGTCACCCTTGTGTTTCACGACATCACTCCCACATCTGCCCCCAGTAACCAGGGAGATGTGCGGGAAGCAACAGAACAAAGGCTCCCTCCCCAACTCAAGAGCACTCCTGTCACTAGAGTCATGTGGCTCAGAGCTGGGACAGTGTCCCACAGGGCGGCCAGCCTGTCTGAGAAGATAAGGTCCCACGCTGTCGCCTTCCAGAGCCAGAGTCCATGTCCCCTCCCTCCCACTCTGCCCACCCAGGCCGGGCAGGGTGGGCCCAGTTCTCGGGAAGCCAGGAAACACACTCTTTTCTGGGCTAAATGCCCAGATTCCTTGAGCAGTCACAGGACACACTTTTTCTGAGCTGATCCAAAGCCACAAGCCTGAGCTGGGAGTTTTTTCAGGCAGTGTGACCCGCAGGGACCAGACAGGCTCACCTGGAATCCCAGGCTCAACGCCGGTCAGGGAGAGCCGACCCGGGCCAGGCAGGGGCTCCGATCCTGACCTTGAGGGACTAAGGGATAGACCTGTCCTCTGTGGGCCGCGGTGTCCTTTTGAAGACAACAGCAGTTAACACGCTCTGCCACCATTTGTCAGGCACTTTGTGAGAGGCTCAGGATGCCAGGCACTGCCTGAGGGGCTAGGGACACCTAGGGAGGGACACGGGAGAGGAGGCAGAGAAGGCCCTGCCCTCCTGGGGCTTTGAGCCGCTGGGGTGTAGATGCAGACGTGGAAGCAGACACGGTCGCTCAGAACAGTGAGTGCTGAGGGGAAACGAAGCCAAGAGGGGTACAGAGGAGGGGCAGTGGCCTCACAGGTCACTGGGACAATTAAATGAGGTCATAGATCAGCACTCAGCAGAGAAGCGGGTTCCTCCTGTTCCTCCATTTCACAGGCAGGACAGCCAGAGCCAGGAGGAGGAATGCTGAGGCCGCCCCCCAGGAAGAGGTCCGCTCTGGGTTCTCATTCTAGTTCCACGTTTTCCAGGGACCAGAGGGAGCCCCTGCCCTGCTGGATCCCTGCTCATTTATTTGCCTAGAAAGCTCTGCCTCTGATATCACGCCCCAGGCTAGCCCACCCAAAGGGTCCAGCCTTCTCACACATAAAGGGCTTATTAGTTTCCCGACCCTCATGCAGCCACCCATTTTCCCAACAACAGGACTGGTCCAGCAAGTTTGTGTCCTCTCCAGGATCAGGTCAGAATTTAAATCTGGGACCCTCCATTTACTTTCTGGGAAACCTTGTCACCTCTCTGAGCCTCACTTCTGTGATCAGATAAAACGACATACTGCAAAGTGCCCAGGCTATGCCTGGCACTCAAGAGGCCCCCAAGAGGACTGATCCCTCCCGGGGGATGCCCTGGATGAAGGACCGGCCCTGAAGGGGAGGGAGAGGGGACAGGGAGTGCGGATGCAGGCCCGGGACATGCCGGGTCCAGGGTGTCTAGTCATCTGGAGGAAAAGGCCGAGTGGAGGGCCCAGCGCTCCCAGGGGCTGGGGGTGTCAGATGAGGGGACAGCAGCTTCTCCACTGGGTGTCTAGGCTTCTCTGAACCTCAGTCTACCCTGGTATAAAATGGGGGTCTGGTGATGGCAAAGTCCAGACAGGTGAAGAGCTGACGTCATCCAGCCAGGATCTGCGACGTGATCCCTTCCCCTCGTTCATCCACTTGACCCCAGGGCAGGGTCAGGCAGCGCAGGCAGCTGCTGAGCCCCTGGCTGGTGGGCAGCACCACCCTCCTCGAGGATTACCCTGGAGTTAGCTGGTTCTGAGAGGGAGTGAGCAGGGGCTGCTGGGCTGGCCTCGGCTCACCTTCCTGAGAAACCTCGCTTCTGTGGAGTCCGCTGGACTGTTCTCAGGGCACTGCCCCACACCAATGTGACCCTGAGAACATCAACTGGAGTAACCCCAGCCCCGAGCCCCGAGCAGACAGGGATTAAAACTCAAAGCAGCTGGTTCTCACAGCATCACCTTGGACTTCTCTGGATCCACTCAGGTCACCAGGGAGCATGCTCCCCAGAGAGCACGTGGGACCTGGGGCTCCTGCAGGTTAGTGAGACAGCCCAGAAATGTGCTCCATGGCAGGCGACTGGAGCAGCCGGGCCTCGGCGGATGCACCCCCTTCACTCCAGCTTCTCCCATCCCCGGAAATCAAAGCAGCTTCTCTGATGGGGAAAGAAATGACTCGCAGAAATCCGGATTTAGGGAAGATAACACATACATGGCACTTCTTTCCTTCACTGCAAGCTTTACATATTTTATCATTTATTCTCACATTGTCCCCAGCAAGTGGGGAGGCGTCGGCCTTGTTTTTCACAGGAAAGCTGTCAGAGAGGCTGGGTGCGGGGCCTCCCACCCGGCACCTGGGGGCAGCTCCATCAGTAGAGCTGCGGCCGCAGACAGTGGAGAGGCTCACGACGCCCACGCTGGCATCCGTGCCTGGCGCCCAGGCCAGCCTCCTGGCCTCACCCGGTCCCACCACCCCCCCTCCCACCCCCCTCGCCAAACCATTCTCCTCCTCACCACCGGAAGCACGTTCCCAAAGCCCCTACCTGACCCCATTTTCCCCCATCAACCTTTAAGTTCCAGGTAAAGTCACCACTCCTGGGCTTAGCACCTGTGGCCTCCTGGCCTCTCTGACCCTAACCCCAGGTGACATCTGTCACTGGCCACGTAGGCTCCACTGCTGCCCGTGTCTCATGCCCCTGCCAGTGCGGTGGCCTCGTGCTCTACCTGCATGCCACTGGCCCTGGGAGGCACCAGCTCTGGGACTTCCGGGGAGACAGGTGTGGGTTCAGATCCTTGCTGAGCAAAAGTCGCTTTAACCTCTCAGAGCTGTGAGTTCACTCAAAAAATTGAGCTGTTTAAATATGAGGACCAGCGGATGGCACCACAGAAACCCCGGGGGCTCTGACGAGGAAGGAGCAGCAACAGCAAGAGCAGAGGCTGTTTTAAGAGATGCTGGTTGGTGTGCATGCAGCAGCCGGGCACTGTGGAGAGAACTGGCATTTGTGGAAGCAGTGCTGGGTGGAAGGCCACGCTCAGGCACTGTCCCTGCGTGACACTCTCAGGGACACACAGGGGGCCTACAGCTCCCACGAGGTGACTGAGGGTTCCACAGCGGTCCTTTCGAATGCCTGCAGGGAATCCATGTTGCTTTATGGGCTCGAATCCTTCCCCTCTGGCTCTGGCTGACCCCACGGCAGAAGCCTCAGACTCCTCTGACTCCTACCCCAAATCCAGGCAGCAAGAGTCGAGCAACAGACCCCCCGCAACCTACCCCACGGCCCCTCATCCCACCCATCACCCACCACTCATCAGGAAATCCTCCCCAGACTCTGGAGCATTTAAAATTAAAGCCACAGGGGACATTCTTTCTAAGCCACAGCCCAACTCAGGGCTCTCCAGGCAGGAGCCCAGGGAGAGGCACTGGGGCCTTCCGGCTCCCCTCAGGCTGTCCCCGCTCCCCCTTGCCCCAGGGCAGCCCTCCATCCTGACATCTGCAGTGCCCAGCAGCCGCCCAGCTCCCAGAGCTCCAGTGCCCACCATCCACAGGCTCGAACCCAGCTACCTGGGAGGATCAGCCGTAGCAGGCACGAAGGGCACGTGAGTCACAGGCTTCTGCTACCTGGGGCAGGTGCCATCTGTTGGGCTGACCTGTTTACCCTCAAAGAGGCCTGAGGTTTGGACACAATGTCTGAGCCCATAACTTGGCTGCCTGGTGGAAACAAGGCCCCAGGAACAAATGGGGATGCCCTGTCCCTTTCTCTCATAGCTGTCACCCAAATCTGCCCAGGCCAGGCACCAGGCGGGGCTTCAGGAACAGAGAAGAAAGTGGGCCTCTCCCAGCCCTGGAGGGGCTCCTGGCCCAGGGGACTGACTCGTCACTGGGACCCACAGGGTGGGGGCTGTGCAGAGGGAAGGAAGCACACGGGCGGTGGGAGCCTCCAGTGTCCCGCAGTCAAGGAGACCTACCGAGGACGGTCCCTGCAGGACAGGAGAGCCTGGCTCGGCACAGCAGAGGATGGGCCTGGCAGGTGCTGGCAGCAGGTGGGGCAGCGAGGCAGCTGAAGCTGACATTTCTGAATGCCACCCCTTACCCACGAGTTCTGGGCTCCTTGATCGCCATCTCCTCAGTTGCCCCTCCCCAGGGGCCCATGAGTGAAGCATAACCTTTGCTTCAAAGATGAGGACCGCAGATAGGAGGACGTGGAAGGAAGGGCCCTGGCTTTAATATGGGGGCACCTGAATCTCCTCTCTGGAAGGGACCTAGAGCCTTTGTCCTTCTGTCTGGTATTTGTGTGCCGGGCTCATGGTCTCCCCCTCCTACAGTCTATGGCGTGGTGAGGCCCACGGTCGACTAGTCATGAGAACCAAGCACGCTGGTTCCCCTGAGTCCACGCTGGGGTTAAGAACTGTATTAACTCAGGTCTGGCCCCATTCATGCCCCCCTCCTCATTCTTGGGCACACAGCAGACATAGCTAATCAATCCCAGTCTCCAAAGCCTTCTCAACACCGCATCGCAGGGAGCCATGCTCAACCTATCAGAGCTGGCATTGAAGATGACAATTATTGCCACCCCTTGCAGCAAATGGGCACGCAGGATGCAGGTGGCCTGAGTAAAGCCAGCTCCCCAACACCTCCTCATTTTCTGGGTCCCAGACCCTGAAATTCTACCAGGTCTCCGGAGGGAACATCTG